>NC_133017.1:7630072-7949315 GCF_048564905.1 Vicugna pacos
GTAAGGGTTTCTCCTGCAACCCGTTCCCTTTGTGCTGGATGAACGAACGTCTCTCCACATGCTCAGTTCTGAGAGATAAGTGTGTGTGAAAGCCGTCCTTCACCCAGCTTGAAGGGAACACAAAGTTTCTTTTCCGTTGCAAACTCCACTCCATACATATATATGGGGAGGTACAAGCTCCAACTCGGTTTTACAGTGAAAACGGCAGGCACTTCAAACCGGCACTAGGAAACAGACTGAGAAACCAGAGTAAGGGTTTCTCCTGCAACCCGTTCCCTTGGTGCTGGATGAACGAACGTCTCTCCACATGCTCAGTTCTGAGAGATAAGTGTGTGTGAAAGCCGTCCTTCACCTAGCTTGAAGGGAACACAAAGTTTCTTTTCAGTTGCAAACACCACTCCATACATATATATGTGGAGGTACAAGCTCCAACTCGGTTTTACAGTGAAAACGGCAGGCACTTCAAACCGGCACTAGGAAACAGACTGAGAAACCAGAGTAAGGGTTTCTCCTGCAACCCGTTCCCATTGTGCTGGATGAACGAACGTCTCTCCACATGCTCAGTTCTGAGAGATAAGTGTGTGTGAAAGCCGTCCTTCACCTAGCTTGAAGGGAACACAAAGTTTCTTTTCAGTTGCAAACTCCACTCCATACATATATATGGGGTGGAACAGCTCCAACTTGGTTTTACAGTGAAAAAGGCAGGAACTTCAAACCGGCACTAGGAAACAGACTGAGAAATCAGAGTCAGGGTTTCTCCTGCAACCCGTTCCCTTGGTGCTGGATGAACGAACGTCTCTCCACATGCTCAGTTCTGAGAGATAAGTGTGTGTGAAAGCCGTCCTTCACCTAGCTTGAAGGGAACACAAAGTTTCTTTTCAGTTGCAAACTCCACTCCATACATATATATGGGGTGGAACAAGCTCCAACTCGGTTTTACAGTGAAAACGGCAGGCACTTCAAACCGGCACTAGGAAACAGACTGAGAAACCAGAGTAAGGGTTTCTCCTGCAACCCGTTCCTTTGTGCTGGATGAAAGAAGTTCTCTCCACATGCTCAGTTCTGAGAGATAAGTGTGTGTGAAAGCCGTCCTTCACCTAGCTTGAAGGGAACACAAAGTTTCTTTTCAGTTGCAAACTCCACTCCATACATATATATGGGTGGAACAAGCTCCAACTCGGTTTTACAGTGAAAACGGCAGGCACTTCAAACCGGCACTAGGAAACAGACTGAGAAACCAGAGTAAGGGTTTCTCCTGCAACCCTTTCCCTTTGTGCTGGATGAACGAACGTCTCTCCACATGCTCAGTTCTGAGAGATAAGTGTGTGTGAAAGCCGTCCTTCACCTAGCTTGAAGGGAACACAAAGTTTCTTTTCAGTTGCAAACTCCATTCCATACATACATATGGGGTGGAACAAGCTCCAACTCGGTTTTACAGTGAAAACGGCAGGCACTTCAAACCGGCACTAGGAAACAGACTGAGAAACCAGAGTCAGGGTTTCTCCTGCAACCCGTTCCCTTTGTGCTGGATGAACGATCGTCTCTCCACATGCTAAGTTCTGAGAGATAAGTGTGTGCGAAAGCCGTCCTTCACCTATCTTGAAGGGAACACAAAGTTTCTTTTCAGTTGCAAAATCCACTCCATACATATATATGGGGAGGTACAAGTTCCAACTCGGTTTTACAGTGAAAACGGCAGGCACTTCAAACCGGCACTAGGAAACAGACTGAGAAACCAGAGTAAGGGTTTCTCCTGCAACCCGTTCCCTTGGTGCTGGATGAACGAACGTCTCTCCACATGCTCAGTTCTGAGAGATAAGTGTGTGTGAAAGCCGTCCTTCACCTAGCTTGAAGGGAACACAAAGTTTCTTTTCAGTTGCAAACTCCACTCCATACATATATATGGGGAGGTACAAGCTCCAACTCGGTTTTACAGTGAAAACGGCAGGCACTTCAAACCGGCACTAGGAAACAGACTGAGAAACCAGAGTAAGGGTTTCTCCTGCAACCCGTTCCCTTGGTGCTGGATGAACGAACGTCTCTCCACATGTTCAGTTCTGAGAGATAAGTGTGTGTGAAAGCCGTCCTTCACCCAGCTTGAAGGGAACACAAAGTTTCTTTTCAGTTGCAAACACCACTCCATACATATATATGGGGAGGTACAAGCTCCAACTCGGTTTTACAGTGAAAACGGCAGGCACTTCAAACCGGCACTAGGAAACAGACTGAGAAACCAGAGTAAGGGTTTCTCCTGCAACCCGTTCCCTTTGTGCTGGATGAACGAACGTCTCTCCACATGCTCAGTTCTGAGAGATAAATGTGTGTGAAAGCCGTCCTTCACCTAGCTTGAAGGGAACCCAAAGTTTCTTTTCAGTTGCCAACTCCACTCCATACATATATATGGGGAGGTACAAGCTCCAACTCGGTTTTACAGTGAAAACGGCAGGCACTTCAAACCGGCACTAGGAAACAGACTGAGAAACCAGAGTCAGGTTTTCTCCTGCAACCCGTTCCCTTTGTGCTGGATGAACGAACGTCTCTCCACATGCTCAGTTCTGAGAGATATGTGTGTGTGAAAGCCGTCCTTCAGCTAGCTTGAAGGGAACACAAAGTTTCTTTTCAGTTGCAAACTCCACTCCATACATATATATGGGGAGGTACAAACTCCAACTCGGTTTTACAGTGAAAACGGCAGGCACTTCAAACCGGCACTAGGAAACAGACTGAGAAACCAGAGTAAGGGTTTCTCCTGCAACCCGTTCCCTTTGTGCTGGATGAACGATCGTCTCTCCACATGCTAAGTTCTGAGAGATAAGTGTGTGTGAAAGCCGTCCTTCACCTAGCTTGAAGGGAACACAAAGTTTCTTTTCAGTTGCAAAATCCACTCCATACATATATATGGGGAGGTACAAGCTCCAAATCGATTTTACAGTGAAAACGGCAGGCACTTCAAACCGGCACTAGGAAACAGACTGAGAAACCAGAGTAAGGGTTTCTCCTGCAACCCGTTCCCTTTGTGCTGGATGAACGAACGTCTCTCCACATGCTAAGTTCTGAGAGATAAGTGTGTGTGAAAGCCGTCCTTCACCTAGCTTGAAGGGAACACAAAGTTTCTTTTCAGTTGCCAACTCCACTCCATACATATATATGGGGAGGTACAAGTTCCAACTCGGTTTTACAGTGAAAACGGCAGGCACTTCAAACCGGCACTAGGAAACAGACTGAGAAACCAGAGTAAGGGTTTCTCCTGCAACCCGTTCCCTTGGTGCTGGATGAACGAACGTCTCTCCACATGCTCAGTTCTGAGAGATAAGTGTGTGTGAAAGCCGTCCTTCACCTAGCTTGAAGGGAACACAAAGTTTCTTTTCAGTTGCAAACACCACTCCATACATATATATGGGGAGGTACAAGCTCCAACTCGGTTTTACAGTGAAAACGGCAGGCACTTCAAACCGGCACTAGGAAACAGACTGAGAAACCAGAGTAAGGGTTTCTCCTGCAACCCGTTCCCTTGGTGCTGGATGAATGAACGTCTCTCCACATGCTCAGTTCTGAGAGATAAGTGTGTGTGAAAGCCGTCCTTCACCTAGCTTGAAGGGAACACAAAGTTTCTTTTCAGTTGCCAACTCCACTCCATACATATATATGGGGAGGTACAAGCTCCAACTCGGTTTTACAGTGAAAACGGCAGGCACTTCAAACCGGCATTAGGAAACAGACTGAGAATACAGAGTCAGGGTTTCTCCTGCAACCCGTTCCCTTTGTGCTGGATGAACGAACGTCTCTCCACATGCTCAGTTCTGAGAGATATGTGTGTGTGAAAGCCGTCCTTCAGCTAGCTTGAAGGGAACACAAAGTTTCTTTTCAGTTGCAAACTCCACTCCATACATATATATGGGGAGGTACAAGCTCCACCTCGGTTTTACAGTGAAAAAGGCAGGCACTTCAAACCGGCACTAGGAAACAGACTGAGAAACCAGAGTAAGGGTTTCTCCTGCAACCCGTTCCCATTGTGCTGGATGAACGAACGTCTCTCCACATGCTCAGTTCTGAGAGATAAGTGTGTGTGAAAGCCGTCCTTCACCTAGCTTGAAGGGAACACAAAGTTTCTTTTCAGTTGCAAACTCCACTCCATACATATATATGGGGTGGAACAGCTCCAACTCGGTTTTACAGTGAAAAAGGCAGGCACTTCAAACCGGCACTAGGAAACAGACTGAGAAACCAGAGCCAGGGTTTCTCCTGCAACCCGTTCCCTTGGTGCTGGATGAACGAACGTCTCTCCACATGCTCACTTCTGAGAGATAATTGTGTGTGAAAGCCGTCCTTCACCTAGCTTGAAGGGAACACAAAGTTTCTTTTCAGTTGCAAACTCCACTCCATACATATATATGGGGTGGAACAAGCTCCAACTCGGTTTTACAGTGAAAACGGCAGGCACTTCAAACCGGCACTAGGAATCAGACTGAGAAACCAGAGTAAGGGTTTCTCCTGCAACCCGTTCCCTTTGTGCTGGATGAACGAAGTTCCCTCCACATGCTCAGTTCTGAGAGATAAGTGTGTGTGAAAGCCGTCCTTCACCTAGCTTGAAGGGAACACAAAGTTTCTTTTCAGTTGCAAACTCCACTCCATACATATATATGGGTGGAACAAGCTCCAACTCGGTTTTACAGTGAAAACGGCAGGCACTTCAAACCGGCACTAGGAAACAGACTGAGAAACCAGAGTAAGGGTTACTCCTGCAACCCGTTCCCTTTGTGCTGGATGAACGAAGTTCTCTCCACATGCTCAGTTCTGAGAGATAAGTGTGTGTGAAAGCCGTCCTTCACCTAGCTTGAAGGGAACACAAACTTTCTTTTCAGTTGCAAACTCCACTCCATACATATATATGGGGAGGTACAAGCTCCAACTCGGTTTTACAGTGAAAACGGCAGGCACTTCAAACCGGCACTAGGAAACAGACTGAGAAACCAGAGTAAGGGTTTCTCCTGCAACCCGTTCCCTTGGTGCTGGATGAACGAACGTCTCTCCACATGCTCAGTTCTGAGAGATAAGTGTGTGTGAAAGCCGTCCTTCACCCAGCTTGAAGGGAACACAAAGTTTCTTTTCAGTTGCAAACACCACTCCATACATATATATGGGGAGGTACAATCTCCAACTCGGTTTTACAGTGAAAACGGCAGGCACTTCAAACCGGCACTAGGAAACAGACTGAGAAACCAGAGTAAGGGTTTCTCCTGCAACCCGTTCCCTTGGTGCTGGATGAACGAACGTCTCTCCACATGCTCAGTTCTGAGAGATAAGTGTGTGTGAAAGCCGTCCTTCACCTAGCTTGAAGGGAACACAAAGTTTCTTTTCAGTTGCCAACTCCACTCCATACATATATATGGGGAGGTACAAGCTCCAACTCGGTTTTACAGTGAAAACGGCAGGCACTTCAAACCGGCACTAGGAAACAGACTGAGAAACCAGAGTAAGGGTTTCTCCTGCAACCCGTTCCCTTTGTGCTGGATGAACGAACGTCTCTCCACATGCTCAGTTCTGAGAGATATGTGTGTGTGAAAGCCGTCCTTCAGCTAGCTTGAAGGGAACACAAAGTTTCTTTTCAGTTGCAAACTCCACTCCATACATATATATGGGTGGAACAAGCTCCAACTCGGTTTTACAGTGAAAACGGCAGGCACTTCAAACCGGCACTAGGAAACAGACTGAGAAACCAGAGTAAGGGTTTCTCCTGCAACCCTTTCCCTTTGTGCTGGATGAACGAACGTCTCTCCACATGCTCAGTTCTGAGAGATAAGTGTGTGTGAAAGCCGTCCTTCACCTAGCTTGAAGGGAACACAAAGTTTCTTTTCAGTTGCAAACTCCATTCCATACATACATATGGGGTGGAACAAGCTCCAAATCGATTTTACAGTGAAAACGGCAGGCACTTCAAACCGGCACTAGGAAACAGACTGAGAAACCAGAGTAAGGGTTTCTCCTGCAACCCGTTCCCTTTGTGCTGGATGAACGATCGTCCATCCACATGCTAAGTTCTGAGAGATATGTGTGTGCGAAAGCCGTCCTTCACCTAGCTTGAAGGGAACACAAAGTTTCTTTTCAGTTGCAAAATCCACTCCATACATATATATGGGAAGGTACAAGTTCCAACTCGGTTTTACAGTGAAAACGGCAGGCACTTCAAACCGGCACTAGGAAACAGACTGAGAAAACAGAGTAAGGGTTTCTCCTGCAACCCGTTCCCTTTGTGCTGGATGAACGAACGTCTCTCCACATGCTCAGTTCTGAGAGATAAGTGTGTGTGAAAGCCGTCCTTCACCCAGCTTGAAGGGAACACAAAGTTTCTTTTCCGTTGCAAACTCCACTCCATACATATATATGGGGAGGTACAAGCTCCAACTCGGTTTTACAGTGAAAACGGCAGGCACTTCAAACCGGCACTAGGAAACAGACTGAGAAACCAGAGTAAGGGTTTCTCCTGCAACCCGTTCCCTTGGTGCTGGATGAACGAACGTCTCTCCACATGCTCAGTTCTGAGAGATAAGTGTGTGTGAAAGCCGTCCTTCACCTAGCTTGAAGGGAACACAAAGTTTCTTTTCAGTTGCAAACACCACTCCATACATATATATGTGGAGGTACAAGCTCCAACTCGGTTTTACAGTGAAAACGGCAGGCACTTCAAACCGGCACTAGGAAACAGACTGAGAAACCAGAGTAAGGGTTTCTCCTGCAACCCGTTCCCATTGTGCTGGATGAACGAACGTCTCTCCACATGCTCAGTTCTGAGAGATAAGTGTGTGTGAAAGCCGTCCTTCACCTAGCTTGAAGGGAACACAAAGTTTCTTTTCAGTTGCAAACTCCACTCCATACATATATATGGGGTGGAACAGCTCCAACTTGGTTTTACAGTGAAAAAGGCAGGCACTTCAAACCGGCACTAGGAAACAGACTGAGAAATCAGAGTCAGGGTTTCTCCTGCAACCCGTTCCCTTGGTGCTGGATGAACGAACGTCTCTCCACATGCTCAGTTCTGAGAGATAAGTGTGTGTGAAAGCCGTCCTTCACCTAGCTTGAAGGGAACACAAAGTTTCTTTTCAGTTGCAAACTCCACTCCATACATATATATGGGGTGGAACAAGCTCCAACTCGGTTTTACAGTGAAAACGGCAGGCACTTCAAACCGGCACTAGGAAACAGACTGAGAAACCAGAGTAAGGGTTTCTCCTGCAACCCGTTCCTTTGTGCTGGATGAAAGAAGTTCTCTCCACATGCTCAGTTCTGAGAGATAAGTGTGTGTGAAAGCCGTCCTTCACCTAGCTTGAAGGGAACACAGAGTTTCTTTTCAGTTGCAAACTCCACTCCATACATATATATGGGTGGAACAAGCTCCAACTCGGTTTTACAGTGAAAACGGCAGGCACTTCAAACCGGCACTAGGAAACAGACTGAGAAACCAGAGTAAGGGTTTCTCCTGCAACCCTTTCCCTTTGTGCTGGATGAACGAACGTCTCTCCACATGCTCAGTTCTGAGAGATAAGTGTGTGTGAAAGCCGTCCTTCACCTAGCTTGAAGGGAACACAAAGTTTCTTTTCAGTTGCAAATTCCATTCCATACATACATATGGGGTGGAACAAGCTCCAACTCGGTTTTACAGTGAAAACGGCAGGCACTTCAAACCGGCACTAGGAAACAGACTGAGAAACCAGAGTCAGGGTTTCTCCTGCAACCCGTTCACTTTGTGCTGGATGAACGATCGTCTCTCCACATGCTAAGTTCTGAGAGATAAGTGTGTGCGAAAGCCGTCCTTCACCTATCTTGAAGGGAACACAAAGTTTCTTTTCAGTTGCAAAATCCACTCCATACATATATATGGGGAGGTACAAGTTCCAACTCGGTTTTACAGTGAAAACGGCAGGCACTTCAAACCGGCACTAGGAAACAGACTGAGAAACCAGAGTAAGGGTTTCTCCTGCAACCCGTTCCTATGGTGCTGGATGAACGAACGTCTCTCCACATGCTCAGTTCTGAGAGATAAGTGTGTGTGAAAGCCGTCCTTCACCTAGCTTGAAGGGAACACAAAGTTTCTTTTCAGTTGCAAACTCCACTCCATACATATATATGGGGAGGTACAAGCTCCAACTCGGTTTTACAGTGAAAACGGCAGGCACTTCAAACCGGCACTAGGAAACAGACTGAGAAACCAGAGTAAGGGTTTCTCCTGCAACCCGTTCCCTTGGTGCTGGATGAACGAACGTCTCTCCACATGTTCAGTTCTGAGAGATAAGTGTGTGTGAAAGCCGTCCTTCACCCAGCTTGAAGGGAACACAAAGTTTCTTTTCAGTTGCAAACACCACTCCATACATATATATGGGGAGGTACAAGCTCCAACTCGGTTTTACAGTGAAAACGGCAGGCACTTCAAACCGGCACTAGGAAACAGACTGAGAAACCAGAGTAAGGGTTTCTCCTGCAACCCGTTCCCTTTGTGCTGGATGAACGAACGTCTCTCCACATGCTCAGTTCTGAGAGATAAATGTGTGTGAAAGCCGTCCTTCACCTAGCTTGAAGGGAACCCAAAGTTTCTTTTCAGTTGCCAACTCCACTCCATACATATATATGGGGAGGTACAAGCTCCAACTCGGTTTTACAGTGAAAACGGCAGGCACTTCAAACCGGCACTAGGAAACAGACTGAGAAACCAGAGTCAGGGTTTCTCCTGCAACCCGTTCCCTTTGTGCTGGATGAACGAACATCTCTCCACATGCTCAGTTCTGAGAGATATGTGTGTGTGAAAGCCGTCCTTCAGCTAGCTTGAAGGGAACACAAAGTTTCTTTTCAGTTGCAAACTCCACTCCATACATATATATGGGGAGGTACAAACTCCAACTCGGTTTTACAGTGAAAACGGCAGGCACTTCAAACCGGCACTAGGAAACAGACTGAGAAACCAGAGTAAGGGTTTCTCCTGCAACCCGTTCCCTTTGTGCTGGATGAACGATCGTCTCTCCACATGCTAAGTTCTGAGAGATAAGTGTGTGTGAAAGCCGTCCTTCACCTAGCTTGAAGGGAACACAGAGTTTCTTTTCAGTTGCAAACTCCACTCCATACATATATATGGGTGGAACAAGCTCCAACTCGGTTTTACAGTGAAAACGGCAGGCACTTCAAACCGGCACTAGGAAACAGACTGAGAAACCAGAGTAAGGGTTTCTCCTGCAACCCTTTCCCTTTGTGCTGGATGAACGAACGTCTCTCCACATGCTCAGTTCTGAGAGATAAGTGTGTGTGAAAGCCGTCCTTCACCTAGCTTGAAGGGAACACAAAGTTTCTTTTCAGTTGCAAATTCCATTCCATACATACATATGGGGTGGAACAAGCTCCAACTCGGTTTTACAGTGAAAACGGCAGGCACTTCAAACCGGCACTAGGAAACAGACTGAGAAACCAGAGTCAGGGTTTCTCCTGCAACCCGTTCACTTTGTGCTGGATGAACGATCGTCTCTCCACATGCTAAGTTCTGAGAGATAAGTGTGTGCGAAAGCCGTCCTTCACCTATCTTGAAGGGAACACAAAGTTTCTTTTCAGTTGCAAAATCCACTCCATACATATATATGGGGAGGTACAAGTTCCAACTCGGTTTTACAGTGAAAACGGCAGGCACTTCAAACCGGCACTAGGAAACAGACTGAGAAACCAGAGTAAGGGTTTCTCCTGCAACCCGTTCCTATGGTGCTGGATGAACGAACGTCTCTCCACATGCTCAGTTCTGAGAGATAAGTGTGTGTGAAAGCCGTCCTTCACCTAGCTTGAAGGGAACACAAAGTTTCTTTTCAGTTGCAAACTCCACTCCATACATATATATGGGGAGGTACAAGCTCCAACTCGGTTTTACAGTGAAAACGGCAGGCACTTCAAACCGGCACTAGGAAACAGACTGAGAAACCAGAGTAAGGGTTTCTCCTGCAACCCGTTCCCTTGGTGCTGGATGAACGAACGTCTCTCCACATGTTCAGTTCTGAGAGATAAGTGTGTGTGAAAGCCGTCCTTCACCCAGCTTGAAGGGAACACAAAGTTTCTTTTCAGTTGCAAACACCACTCCATACATATATATGGGGAGGTACAAGCTCCAACTCGGTTTTACAGTGAAAACGGCAGGCACTTCAAACCGGCACTAGGAAACAGACTGAGAAACCAGAGTAAGGGTTTCTCCTGCAACCCGTTCCCTTTGTGCTGGATGAACGAACGTCTCTCCACATGCTCAGTTCTGAGAGATAAATGTGTGTGAAAGCCGTCCTTCACCTAGCTTGAAGGGAACCCAAAGTTTCTTTTCAGTTGCCAACTCCACTCCATACATATATATGGGGAGGTACAAGCTCCAACTCGGTTTTACAGTGAAAACGGCAGGCACTTCAAACCGGCACTAGGAAACAGACTGAGAAACCAGAGTCAGGGTTTCTCCTGCAACCCGTTCCCTTTGTGCTGGATGAACGAACATCTCTCCACATGCTCAGTTCTGAGAGATATGTGTGTGTGAAAGCCGTCCTTCAGCTAGCTTGAAGGGAACACAAAGTTTCTTTTCAGTTGCAAACTCCACTCCATACATATATATGGGGAGGTACAAACTCCAACTCGGTTTTACAGTGAAAACGGCAGGCACTTCAAACCGGCACTAGGAAACAGACTGAGAAACCAGAGTAAGGGTTTCTCCTGCAACCCGTTCCCTTTGTGCTGGATGAACGATCGTCTCTCCACATGCTAAGTTCTGAGAGATAAGTGTGTGTGAAAGCCGTCCTTCACCTAGCTTGAAGGGAACACAAAGTTTCTTTTCAGTTGCAAAATCCACTCCATACATATATATGGGGAGGTACAAGCTCCAAATCGATTTTACAGTGAAAACGGCAGGCACTTCAAACCGGCACTAGGAAACAGACTGAGAAACCAGAGTAAGGGTTTCTCCTGCAACCCGTTCCCTTTGTGCTGGATGAACGAACGTCTCTCCACATGCTAAGTTCTGAGAGATAAGTGTGTGTGAAAGCCGTCCTTCACCTAGCTTGAAGGGAACACAAAGTTTCTTTTCAATTGCCAACTCCACTCCATACATATATATGGGGAGGTACAAGTTCCAACTCGGTTTTACAGTGAAAACGGCAGGCACTTCAAACCGGCACTAGGAAACAGACTGAGAAACCAGAGTAAGGGTTTCTCCTGCAACCCGTTCCCTTGGTGCTGGATGAACGAACGTCTCTCCACATGCTCAGTTCTGAGAGATAAGTGTGTGTGAAAGCCGTCCTTCACCCAGCTTGAAGGGAACACAAAGTTTCTTTTCAGTTGCAAACACCACTCCATACATATATATGGGGAGGTACAAGCTCCAACTCGGTTTTACAGTGAAAACGGCAGGCACTTCAAACCGGCACTAGGAAACAGACTGAGAAACCAGAGTAAGGGTTTCTCCTGCAACCCGTTCCCTTGGTGCTGGATGAACGAACGTCTCTCCACATGCTCAGTTCTGAGAGATAAGTGTGTGTGAAAGCCGTCCTTCACCTAGCTTGAAGGGAACACAAAGTTTCTTTTCAGTTGCCAACTCCACTCCATACATATATATGGGGAGGTACAAGCTCCAACTCGGTTTTACAGTGAAAACGGCAGGCACTTCAAACCGGCACTAGGAAACAGACTGAGAAACCAGAGTCAGGGTTTCTCCTGCAACCCGTTCCCTTTGTGCTGGATGAACGAACGTCTCTCCACATGCTCAGTTCTGAGAGATATGTGTGTGTGAAAGCCGTCCTTCACCCAGCTTGAAGGGAACACAAAGTTTCTTTTCAGTTGCAAACTCCACTCCATACATATATATGGGTGGAACAAGCTCCAACTCGGTTTTACAGTGAAAACGGCAGGCACTTCAAACCGGCACTAGGAAACAGACTGAGAAACCAGAGTAAGGGTTTCTCCTGCAACCCTTTCCCTTTGTGCTGGATGAACGAACGTCTCTCCACATGCTCAGTTCTGAGAGATAAGTGTGTGTGAAAGCCGTCCTTCACCTAGCTTGAAGGGAACACAAAGTTTCTTTTCAGTTGCAAACTCCATTCCATACATACATATGGGGTGGAACAAGCTCCAACTCGGTTTTACAGTGAAAACGGCAGGCACTTCAAACCGGCACTAGGAAACAGACTGAGAAACCAGAGTAAGGGTTTCTCCTGCAACCCGTTCCCTTTGTGCTGAATGAACGATCGTCTCTCCACATGCTAAGTTCTGAGAGATAATGTGTGCGAAAGCCGTCCTTCACCTAGCTTGAAGGGAACACAAAGTTTCTTTTCAGTTGCAAAATCCACTCCATACATATATATGGGGAGGTACAAGTTCCAACTCGGTTTTACAGTGAAAACGGCAGGCACTTCAAACCGGCACTAGGAAACAGACTGAGAAACCAGAGTAAGGGTTTCTCCTGCAACCCGTTCCCTTTGTGCTGGATGAACGAACGTCTCTCCACATGCTCAGTTCTGAGAGATAAGTGTGTGTGAAAGCCGTCCTTCACCTAGCTTGAAGGGAACACAAAGTTTCTTTTCAGTTGCAAACTCCACTCCATACATATATATGGGGAGGTACAAGCTCCAACTCGGTTTTACAGTGAAAACGGCAGGCACTTCAAACCGGCACTAGGAAACAGACTGAGAAACCAGAGTAAGGGTTTCTCCTGCAACACGTTCCCTTGGTGCTAGATGAACGAACGTCTCTCCACATGCTCAGTTCTGAGAGATAAGTGTGTGTGAAAGCCGTCCTTCACCTAACTTGAAGGGAACACAAACTTTCTTTTCAGTTGCAAACTCCACTCCATACATATATATGGGGAGGTACAAGCTCCAACTCGTTTTTACAGTGAAAACGGCAGGCACTTCAAACCGACACTAGGAAACAGACTGAGAAACCAGAGTCAGGGTTTCTCCTGCAACCCGTTCCCTTGGTGCTGGATGAACGAACGTCTCTCCACATGCTCAGTTCTGAGAGATAAGTGTGTGTGAAAGCCGTCCTTCACCTAGCTTGAAGGGAACACAAAGTTTCTTTTCAGTTGCCAACTCCACTCCATACATATATATGGGGAGGTACAAGCTCCAACTCGGTTTTACAGTGAAAACGGCAGGCACTTCAAACCGGCACTAGGAAACAGACTGAGAAACCAGAGTAAGGGTTTCTCCTGCAACCCTTTCCCTTTGTGCTGGATGAACGAACGTCTCTCCAAATGCTCAGTTCTGAGAGATATGTGTGTGTGAAAGCCGTCCTTCACCTAGCTTGAAGGGAACACAAAGTTTCTTTTCAGTTGCAAACTCCCCTCCATACATATATATGTGGTGGAGCAAGCTCCAACTCGGTTTTACAGTGAAAACGGCAGGCACTTCAAACCGGCACTAAGAAACAGACTGAGAAAGAAGAGAAAGGGTTTCTCCTGCAACCCGTTCCCTTTGTGCTGGATGAACGAACGTCTCTCCACATGCTCAGTTCTGACAGATAAGTGTGTGTGAAAGCCGTCCTTCACCTAGCTTGAAGGGAACACAAAGTTTCTTTTCAGTTGCAAACTCCACTCCATACATATATATGGGGAGGTACAAGCTCCAACTCGGTTTTACAGTGAAAACGGCAGGCACTTCAAACCGGCACTAGGAAACAGACTGAGAAACCAGAGTAAGGGTTTCTCCTGCAACCCGTTCCCTTTGTGCTGGATGAACGAACGTCTCTCCACATGCTCAGTTCTGAGAGATAAGTGTGTGTGAAAGCCGTCCTTCACCTAGCTTGAAGGGAACCCAAAGTTTCTTTTCAGTTGCAAACTCCACTCCATACATATATATGAGGAGGTACAAGCTCCAACACGGTTTTACAGTGAAAACGGCAGGCACTTCAAACCGGCACTAGGAAACAGACTGAGAAACCAGAGTAAGGGTTTCTCCTGCAACCCGTTCCCTTTGTGCTGGATGAACGAACGTCTCTCCACATGCTCAGTTCTGAGAGATAAGTGTGTGTGAAAGCCGTCCTTCACCTAGCTTGAAGGGAACCCAAAGTTTCTTTTCAGTTGCAAACTCCACTCCATACATATATATGGGGAGGTTACAAGCTCCAACACGGTTTTACAGTGAAAACGGCAGGCACTTCAAACCGGCATTAGGAAACAGACTGAGAATACAGAGTCAGGGTTTCTCCTGCAACCCGTTCCCTTTGTGCTGGATGAACGAACGTCTCTCCACATGCTCAGTTCTGAGAGATATGTGTGTGTGAAAGCCGTCCTTCAGCTAGCTTGAAGGGAGCACAAAGTTTCTTTTCAGTTGCAAACTCCACTCCATACATATATATGGGGAGGTACAAGCTCCACCTCGGTTTTACAGTGAAAAAGGCAGGCACTTCAAACCGGCACTAGGAAACAGACTGAGAAACCAGAGTAAGGGTTTCTCCTGCAACCCGTTCCCATTGTGCTGGATGAACGAACGTCTCTCCACATGCTCAGTTCTGAGAGATAAGTGTGTGTGAAAGCCGTCCTTCACCTAGCTTGAAGGGAACACAAAGTTTCTTTTCAGTTGCAAACTCCACTCCATACATATATATGGGGTGGAACAGCTCCAACTCGGTTTTACAGTGAAAAAGGCAGGCACTTCAAACCGGCACTAGGAAACAGACTGAGAAACCAGAGTCAGGGTTTCTCCTGCAACCCGTTCCCTTGGTGCTGGATGAACGAACGTCTCTCCACATGCTCACTTCTGAGAGATAAGTGTGTGTGAAAGCCGTCCTTCACCTGGCTTGAAGGGAACACAAAGTTTCTTTTCAGTTGCAAACTCCACTCCATACATATATATGGGGTGGAACAAGCTCCAACTCGGTTTTACAGTGAAAACGGCAGGCACTTCAAACCGGCACTAGGAAACAGACTGAGAAACCAGAGTAAGGGTTTCTCCTGCAACCCGTTCCCTTTGTGCTGGATGAACGAAGTTCCCTCCACATGCTCAGTTCTGAGAGATAAGTGTGTGTGAAAGCCGTCCTTCACCTAGCTTGAAGGGAACACAAAGTTTCTTTTCAGTTGCAAACTCCACTCCATACATATATATGGGTGGAACAAGCTCCAACTCGGTTTTACAGTGAAAACGGCAGGCACTTCAAACCGGCACTAGGAAACAGACTGAGAAACCAGAGTAAGGGTTACTCCTGCAACCCGTTCCCTTTGTGCTGGATGAACGAAGTTCTCTCCACATGCTCAGTTCTGAGAGATAAGTGTGTGTGAAAGCCGTCCTTCACCTAGCTTGAAGGGAACACAAAGTTTCTTTTCAGTTGCAAACTCCATTCCATACATACATATGGGGTGGAACAAGCTCCAACTCGGTTTTACAGTGAAAACGGCAGGCACTTCAAACCGGCACTAGGAAACAGACTGAGAAACCAGAGTAAGGGTTTCTCCTGCAACCCGTTCCCTTTGTGCTGGATGAACGAACGTCTCTCCACATGCTCAGTTCTGAGAGATAAGTGTGTGTGAAAGCCGTCCTTCACCTAGCTTGAAGGGAACACAAAGTTTCTTTTCAGTTGCAAACTCCACTCCATACATATATATGGGGAGGTACAAGCTCCAACTCGGTTTTACAGTGAAAACGGCAGGCACTTCAAACCGGCACTAGGAAACAGACTGAGAAACCAGAGTAAGGGTTTCTCCTGCAACCCGTTCCCTTGGTGCTGGATGAACGAACGTCTCTCCACATGCTCAGTTCTGAGAGATAAGTGTGTGTGAAAGCCGTCCTTCACCCAGCTTGAAGGGAACACAAAGTTTCTTTTCAGTTGCAAACACCACTCCATACATATATATGGGGAGGTACAAGCTCCAACTCGGTTTTACAGTGAAAACGGCAGGCACTTCAAACCGGCACTAGGAAACAGACTGAGAAACCAGAGTAAGGGTTTCTCCTGCAACCCGTTCCCTTGGTGCTGGATGAACGAACGTCTCTCCACATGCTCAGTTCTGAGAGATAAGTGTGTGTGAAAGCCGTCCTTCACCTAGCTTGAAGGGAACACAAAGTTTCTTTTCAGTTGCCAACTCCACTCCATACATATATATGGGGAGGTACAAGCTCCAACTCGGTTTTACAGTGAAAACGGCAGGCACTTCAAACCGGCACTAGGAAACAGACTGAGAAACCAGAGTAAGGGTTTCTCCTGTAACCCGTTCCCTTTGTGCTGGATGAACGAACGTCTCTCCACATGCTCAGTTCTGAGAGATATGTGTGTGTGAAAGCCGTCCTTCAGCTAGCTTGAAGGGAACACAAAGTTTCTTTTCAGTTGCAAACTCCACTCCATACATATATATGGGTGGAACAAGCTCCAACTCGGTTTTACAGTGAAAACGGCAGGCACTTCAAACCGGCACTAGGAAACAGACTGAGAAACCAGAGTAAGGGTTTCTCCTGCAACCCTTTCCCTTTGTGCTGGATGAACGAACGTCTCTCCACATGCTCAGTTCTGAGAGATAAGTGTGTGTGAAAGCCGTCCTTCACCTAGCTTGAAGGGAACACAAAGTTTCTTTTCAGTTGCAAACTCCATTCCATACATACATATGGGGTGGAACAAGCTCCAAATCGATTTTACAGTGAAAACGGCAGGCACTTCAAACCGGCACTAGGAAACAGACTGAGAAACCAGAGTAAGGGTTTCTCCTGCAACCCGTTCCCTTTGTGCTGGATGAACGATCGTCCATCCACATGCTAAGTTCTGAGAGATAAGTGTGTGCGAAAGCCGTCCTTCACCTAGCTTGACGGGAACACAAAGTTTCTTTTCAGTTGCAAAATCCACTCCATACATATATATGGGGAGGTACAAGTTCCAACTCGGTTTTACAGTGAAAACGGCAGGCACTTCAAACCGGCACTAGGAAACAGACTGAGAAAACAGAGTAAGGGTTTCTCCTGCAACCCGTTCCCTTTGTGCTGGATGAACGAACGTCTCTCCACATGCTCAGTTCTGAGAGATAAGTGTGTGTGAAAGCCGTCCTTCACCCAGCTTGAAGGGAACACAAAGTTTCTTTTCCGTTGCAAACTCCACTCCATACATATATATGGGGAGGTACAAGCTCCAACTCGGTTTTACAGTGAAAACGGCAGGCACTTCAAACCGGCACTAGGAAACAGACTGAGAAACCAGAGTAAGGGTTTCTCCTGCAACCCGTTCCCTTGGTGCTGGATGAACGAACGTCTCTCCACATGCTCAGTTCTGAGAGATAAGTGTGTGTGAAAGCCGTCCTTCACCTAGCTTGAAGGGAACACAAAGTTTCTTTTCAGTTGCAAACACCACTCCATACATATATATGGGGAGGTACAAGCTCCAACTCGGTTTTACAGTGAAAACGGCAGGCACTTCAAACCGGCACTAGGAAACAGACTGAGAAACCAGAGTAAGGGTTTCTCCTGCAACCCGTTCCCTTTGTGCTGGATGAACGAACGTCTCTCCACATGCTCAGTTCTGAGAGATAAGTGTGTGTGAAAGCCGTCCTTCACCTAGCTTGAAGGGAACCCAAAGTTTCTTTTCAGTTGCAAACTCCACTCCATACATATATATGAGGAGGTACAAGCTCCAACACGGTTTTACAGTGAAAACGGCAGGCACTTCAAACCGGCACTAGGAAACAGACTGAGAAACCAGAGTAAGGGTTTCTCCTGCAACCCGTTCCCTTTGTGCTGGATGAACGAACGTCTCTCCACATGCTCAGTTCTGAGAGATAAGTGTGTGTGAAAGCCGTCCTTCACCTAGCTTGAAGGGAACCCAAAGTTTCTTTTCAGTTGCAAACTCCACTCCATACATATATATGGGGAGGTACAAGCTCCAACACGGTTTTACAGTGAAAACGGCAGGCACTTCAAACCGGCATTAGGAAACAGACTGAGAATACAGAGTCAGGGTTTCTCCTGCAACCCGTTCCCTTTGTGCTGGATGAACGAACGTCTCTCCACATGCTCAGTTCTGAGAGATATGTGTGTGTGAAAGCCGTCCTTCAGCTAGCTTGAAGGGAGCACAAAGTTTCTTTTCAGTTGCAAACTCCACTCCATACATATATATGGGGAGGTACAAGCTCCACCTCGGTTTTACAGTGAAAAAGGCAGGCACTTCAAACCGGCACTAGGAAACAGACTGAGAAACCAGAGTAAGGGTTTCTCCTGCAACCCGTTCCCATTGTGCTGGATGAACGAACGTCTCTCCACATGCTCAGTTCTGAGAGATAAGTGTGTGTGAAAGCCGTCCTTCACCTAGCTTGAAGGGAACACAAAGTTTCTTTTCAGTTGCAAACTCCACTCCATACATATATATGGGGTGGAACAGCTCCAACTCGGTTTTACAGTGAAAAAGGCAGGCACTTCAAACCGGCACTAGGAAACAGACTGAGAAACCAGAGTCAGGGTTTCTCCTGCAACCCGTTCCCTTGGTGCTGGATGAACGAACGTCTCTCCACATGCTCACTTCTGAGAGATAAGTGTGTGTGAAAGCCGTCCTTCACCTGGCTTGAAGGGAACACAAAGTTTCTTTTCAGTTGCAAACTCCACTCCATACATATATATGGGGTGGAACAAGCTCCAACTCGGTTTTACAGTGAAAACGGCAGGCACTTCAAACCGGCACTAGGAAACAGACTGAGAAACCAGAGTAAGGGTTTCTCCTGCAACCCGTTCCCTTTGTGCTGGATGAACGAAGTTCCCTCCACATGCTCAGTTCTGAGAGATAAGTGTGTGTGAAAGCCGTCCTTCACCTAGCTTGAAGGGAACACAAAGTTTCTTTTCAGTTGCAAACTCCACTCCATACATATATATGGGTGGAACAAGCTCCAACTCGGTTTTACAGTGAAAACGGCAGGCACTTCAAACCGGCACTAGGAAACAGACTGAGAAACCAGAGTAAGGGTTACTCCTGCAACCCGTTCCCTTTGTGCTGGATGAACGAAGTTCTCTCCACATGCTCAGTTCTGAGAGATAAGTGTGTGTGAAAGCCGTCCTTCACCTAGCTTGAAGGGAACACAAAGTTTCTTTTCAGTTGCAAACTCCATTCCATACATACATATGGGGTGGAACAAGCTCCAACTCGGTTTTACAGTGAAAACGGCAGGCACTTCAAACCGGCACTAGGAAACAGACTGAGAAACCAGAGTAAGGGTTTCTCCTGCAACCCGTTCCCTTTGTGCTGGATGAACGATCGTCTCTTCACATGCTAAGTTCTGAGAGATAAGTGTGTGCGAAAGCCGTCCTTCACCTATCTTGAAGGGAACACAAAGTTTCTTTTCAGTTGCAAAATCCACTCCATACATATATATGGGGAGGTACAAGTTCCAACTCGGTTTTACAGTGAAAACGGCAGGCACTTCAAACCGGCACTAGGAAACAGACTGAGAAACCAGAGTAAGGGTTTCTCCTGCAACCCGTTCCCTTTGTGCTGGATGAACGAACGTCTCTCCACATGCTCAGTTCTGAGAGATAAGTGTGTGTGAAAGCCGTCCTTCACCTAGCTTGAAGGGAACACAAAGTTTCTTTTCAGTTGCAAACTCCACTCCATACATATATATGGGGAGGTACAAGCTCCAACTCGGTTTTACAGTGAAAACGGCAGGCACTTCAAACCGGCACTAGGAAACAGACTGAGAAACCAGAGTAAGGGTTTCTCCTGCAACCCGTTCCCTTGGTGCTGGATGAACGAACGTCTCTCCACATGCTCAGTTCTGAGAGATAAGTGTGTGTGAAAGCCGTCCTTCACCCAGCTTGAAGGGAACACAAAGTTTCTTTTCAGTTGCAAACACCACTCCATACATATATATGGGGAGGTACAAGCTCCAACTCGGTTTTACAGTGAAAACGGCAGGCACTTCAAACCGGCACTAGGAAACAGACTGAGAAACCAGAGTAAGGGTTTCTCCTGCAACCCGTTCCCTTGGTGCTGGATGAACGAACGTCTCTCCACATGCTCAGTTCTGAGAGATAAGTGTGTGTGAAAGCCGTCCTTCACCTAGCTTGAAGGGAACACAAAGTTTCTTTTCAGTTGCCAACTCCACTCCATACATATATATGGGGAGGTACAAGCTCCAACTCGGTTTTACAGTGAAAACGGCAGGCACTTCAAACCGGCACTAGGAAACAGACTGAGAAACCAGAGTAAGGGTTTCTCCTGTAACCCGTTCCCTTTGTGCTGGATGAACGAACGTCTCTCCACATGCTCAGTTCTGAGAGATATGTGTGTGTGAAAGCCGTCCTTCAGCTAGCTTGAAGGGAACACAAAGTTTCTTTTCAGTTGCAAACTCCACTCCATACATATATATGGGTGGAACAAGCTCCAACTCGGTTTTACAGTGAAAACGGCAGGCACTTCAAACCGGCACTAGGAAACAGACTGAGAAACCAGAGTAAGGGTTTCTCCTGCAACCCTTTCCCTTTGTGCTGGATGAACGAACGTCTCTCCACATGCTCAGTTCTGAGAGATAAGTGTGTGTGAAAGCCGTCCTTCACCTAGCTTGAAGGGAACACAAAGTTTCTTTTCAGTTGCAAACTCCATTCCATACATACATATGGGGTGGAACAAGCTCCAAATCGATTTTACAGTGAAAACGGCAGGCACTTCAAACCGGCACTAGGAAACAGACTGAGAAACCAGAGTAAGGGTTTCCCCTGCAACCCGTTCCCTTTGTGCTGGATGAACGATCGTCCATCCACATGCTAAGTTCTGAGAGATAAGTGTGTGCGAAAGCCGTCCTTCACCTAGCTTGACGGGAACACAAAGTTTCTTTTCAGTTGCAAAATCCACTCCATACATATATATGGGGAGGTACAAGTTCCAACTCGGTTTTACAGTGAAAACGGCAGGCACTTCAAACCGGCACTAGGAAACAGACTGAGAAAACAGAGTAAGGGTTTCTCCTGCAACCCGTTCCCTTTGTGCTGGATGAACGAACGTCTCTCCACATGCTCAGTTCTGAGAGATAAGTGTGTGTGAAAGCCGTCCTTCACCCAGCTTGAAGGGAACACAAAGTTTCTTTTCCGTTGCAAACTCCACTCCATACATATATATGGGGAGGTACAAGCTCCAACTCGGTTTTACAGTGAAAACGGCAGGCACTTCAAACCGGCACTAGGAAACAGACTGAGAAACCAGAGTAAGGGTTTCTCCTGCAACCCGTTCCCTTGGTGCTGGATGAACGAACGTCTCTCCACATGCTCAGTTCTGAGAGATAAGTGTGTGTGAAAGCCGTCCTTCACCTAGCTTGAAGGGAACACAAAGTTTCTTTTCAGTTGCAAACACCACTCCATACATATATATGGGGAGGTACAAGCTCCAACTCGGTTTTACAGTGAAAACGGTAGGCACTTCAAACCGGCACTAGGAAACAGACTGAGAAACCAGAGTAAGGGTTTCTCCTGCAACCCGTTCCCATTGTGCTGGATGAACGAACGTCTCTCCACATGCTCAGTTCTGAGAGATAAGTGTGTGTGAAAGCCGTCCTTCACCCAGCTTGAAGGGAACACAAAGTTTCTTTTCCGTTGCAAACTCCACTCCATACATATATATGGGGAGGTACAAGCTCCAACTCGGTTTTACAGTGAAAACGGCAGGCACTTCAAACCGGCACTAGGAAACAGACTGAGAAACCAGAGTAAGGGTTTCTCCTGCAACCCGTTCCCTTGGTGCTGGATGAACGAACGTCTCTCCACATGCTCAGTTCTGAGAGATAAGTGTGTGTGAAAGCCGTCCTTCACCTAGCTTGAAGGGAACACAAAGTTTCTTTTCAGTTGCAAACACCACTCCATACATATATATGTGGAGGTACAAGCTCCAACTCGGTTTTACAGTGAAAACGGCAGGCACTTCAAACCGGCACTAGGAAACAGACTGAGAAACCAGAGTAAGGGTTTCTCCTGCAACCCGTTCCCATTGTGCTGGATGAACGAACGTCTCTCCACATGCTCAGTTCTGAGAGATAAGTGTGTGTGAAAGCCGTCCTTCACCTAGCTTGAAGGGAACACAAAGTTTCTTTTCAGTTGCAAACTCCACTCCATACATATATATGGGGTGGAACAGCTCCAACTTGGTTTTACAGTGAAAAAGGCAGGCACTTCAAACCGGCACTAGGAAACAGACTGAGAAATCAGAGTCAGGGTTTCTCCTGCAACCCGTTCCCTTGGTGCTGGATGAACGAACGTCTCTCCACATGCTCAGTTCTGAGAGATAAGTGTGTGTGAAAGCCGTCCTTCACCTAGCTTGAAGGGAACACAAAGTTTCTTTTCAGTTGCAAACTCCACTCCATACATATATATGGGGTGGAACAAGCTCCAACTCGGTTTTACAGTGAAAACGGCAGGCACTTCAAACCGGCACTAGGAAACAGACTGAGAAACCAGAGTAAGGGTTTCTCCTGCAACCCGTTCCTTTGTGCTGGATGAAAGAAGTTCTCTCCACATGCTCAGTTCTGAGAGATAAGTGTGTGTGAAAGCCGTCCTTCACCTAGCTTGAAGGGAACACAAAGTTTCTTTTCAGTTGCAAACTCCACTCCATACATATATATGGGTGGAACAAGCTCCAACTCGGTTTTACAGTGAAAACGGCAGGCACTTCAAACCGGCACTAGGAAACAGACTGAGAAACCAGAGTAAGGGTTTCTCCTGCAACCCTTTCCCTTTGTGCTGGATGAACGAACGTCTCTCCACATGCTCAGTTCTGAGAGATAAGTGTGTGTGAAAGCCGTCCTTCACCTAGCTTGAAGGGAACACAAAGTTTCTTTTCAGTTTCAAACTCCATTCCATACATACATATGGGGTGGAACAAGCTCCAACTCGGTTTTACAGTGAAAACGGCAGGCACTTCAAACCGGCACTAGGAAACAGACTGAGAAACCAGAGTCAGGGTTTCTCCTGCAACCCGTTCCCTTTGTGCTGGATGAACGATCGTCTCTCCACATGCTAAGTTCTGAGAGATAATGTGTGCGAAAGCCGTCCTTCACCTATCTTGAAGGGAACACAAAGTTTCTTTTCAGTTGCAAAATCCACTCCATACATATATATGGGGAGGTACAAGTTCCAACTCGGTTTTACAGTGAAAACGGCAGGCACTTCAAACCGGCACTAGGAAACAGACTGAGAAACCAGAGTAAGGGTTTCTCCTGCAACCCGTTCCCTTGGTGCTGGATGAACGAACGTCTCTCCACATGCTCAGTTCTGAGAGATAAGTGTGTGTGAAAGCCGTCCTTCACCTAGCTTGAAGGGAACACAAAGTTTCTTTTCAGTTGCAAACTCCACTCCATACATATATATGGGGAGGTACAAGCTCCAACTCGGTTTTACAGTGAAAACGGCAGGCACTTCAAACCGGCACTAGGAAACAGACTGAGAAACCAGAGTAAGGGTTTCTCCTGCAACCCGTTCCCTTGGTGCTGGATGAACGAACGTCTCTCCACATGTTCAGTTCTGAGAGATAAGTGTGTGTGAAAGCCGTCCTTCACCCAGCTTGAAGGGAACACAAAGTTTCTTTTCAGTTGCAAACACCACTCCATACATATATATGGGGAGGTACAAGCTCCAACTCGGTTTTACAGTGAAAACGGCAGGCACTTCAAACCGGCACTAGGAAACAGACTGAGAAACCAGAGTAAGGGTTTCTCCTGCAACCCGTTCCCTTTGTGCTGGATGAACGAACGTCTCTCCACATGCTCAGTTCTGAGAGATAAATGTGTGTGAAAGCCGTCCTTCACCTAGCTTGAAGGGAACCCAAAGTTTCTTTTCAGTTGCCAACTCCACTCCATACATATATATGGGGAGGTACAAGCTCCAACTCGGTTTTACAGTGAAAACGGCAGGCACTTCAAACCGGCACTAGGAAACAGACTGAGAAACCAGAGTCAGGTTTTCTCCTGCAACCCGTTCCCTTTGTGCTGGATGAACGAACGTCTCTCCACATGCTCAGTTCTGAGAGATATGTGTGTGTGAAAGCCGTCCTTCAGCTAGCTTGAAGGGAACACAAAGTTTCTTTTCAGTTGCAAACTCCACTCCATACATATATATGGGGAGGTACAAACTCCAACTCGGTTTTACAGTGAAAACGGCAGGCACTTCAAACCGGCACTAGGAAACAGACTGAGAAACCAGAGTAAGGGTTTCTCCTGCAACCCGTTCCCTTTGTGCTGGATGAACGATCGTCTCTCCACATGCTAAGTTCTGAGAGATAAGTGTGTGTGAAAGCCGTCCTTCACCTAGCTTGAAGGGAACACAAAGTTTCTTTTCAGTTGCAAAATCCACTCCATACATATATATGGGGAGGTACAAGCTCCAAATCGATTTTACAGTGAAAACGGCAGGCACTTCAAACCGGCACTAGGAAACAGACTGAGAAACCAGAGTAAGGGTTTCTCCTGCAACCCGTTCCCTTTGTGCTGGATGAACGAACGTCTCTCCACATGCTAAGTTCTGAGAGATAAGTGTGTGTGAAAGCCGTCCTTCACCTAGCTTGAAGGGAACACAAAGTTTCTTTTCAGTTGCCAACTCCACTCCATACATATATATGGGGAGGTACAAGTTCCAACTCGGTTTTACAGTGAAAACGGCAGGCACTTCAAACCGGCACTAGGAAACAGACTGAGAAACCAGAGTAAGGGTTTCTCCTGCAACCCGTTCCCTTGGTGCTGGATGAACGAACGTCTCTCCACATGCTCAGTTCTGAGAGATAAGTGTGTGTGAAAGCCGTCCTTCACCTAGCTTGAAGGGAACACAAAGTTTCTTTTCAGTTGCAAACACCACTCCATACATATATATGGGGAGGTACAAGCTCCAACTCGGTTTTACAGTGAAAACGGCAGGCACTTCAAACCGGCACTAGGAAACAGACTGAGAAACCAGAGTAAGGGTTTCTCCTGCAACCCGTTCCCTTGGTGCTGGATGAATGAACGTCTCTCCACATGCTCAGTTCTGAGAGATAAGTGTGTGTGAAAGCCGTCCTTCACCTAGCTTGAAGGGAACACAAAGTTTCTTTTCAGTTGCCAACTCCACTCCATACATATATATGGGGAGGTACAAGCTCCAACTCGGTTTTACAGTGAAAACGGCAGGCACTTCAAACCGGCATTAGGAAACAGACTGAGAATACAGAGTCAGGGTTTCTCCTGCAACCCGTTCCCTTTGTGCTGGATGAACGAAAGTCTCTCCACATGCTCAGTTCTGAGAGATATGTGTGTGTGAAAGCCGTCCTTCAGCTAGCTTGAAGGGAACACAAAGTTTCTTTTCAGTTGCAAACTCCACTCCATACATATATATGGGGAGGTACAAGCTCCACCTCGGTTTTACAGTGAAAAAGGCAGGCACTTCAAACCGGCACTAGGAAACAGACTGAGAAACCAGAGTAAGGGTTTCTCCTGCAACCCGTTCCCATTGTGCTGGATGAACGAACGTCTCTCCACATGCTCAGTTCTGAGAGATAAGTGTGTGTGAAAGCCGTCCTTCACCTAGCTTGAAGGGAACACAAAGTTTCTTTTCAGTTGCAAACTCCACTCCATACATATATATGGGGTGGAACAGCTCCAACTCGGTTTTACAGTGAAAAAGGCAGGCACTTCAAACCGGCACTAGGAAACAGACTGAGAAACCAGAGCCAGGGTTTCTCCTGCAACCCGTTCCCTTGGTGCTGGATGAACGAACGTCTCTCCACATGCTCACTTCTGAGAGATAAGTGTGTGTGAAAGCCGTCCTTCACCTAGCTTGAAGGGAACACAAAGTTTCTTTTCAGTTGCAAACACCACTCCATACATATATATGGGGTGGAACAAGCTCCAACTCGGTTTTACAGTGAAAACGGCAGGCACTTCAAACCGGCACTAGGAAACAGACTGAGAAACCAGAGTAAGGGTTTCTCCTGCAACCCGTTCCCTTTGTGCTGGATGAACGAAGTTCCCTCCACATGCTCAGTTCTGAGAGATAAGTGTGTGTGAAAGCCGTCCTTCACCTAGCTTGAAGGGAACACAAAGTTTCTTTTCAGTTGCAAACTCCACTCCATACATATATATGGGTGGAACAAGCTCCAACTCGGTTTTACAGTGAAAACGGCAGGCACTTCAAACCGGCACTAGGAAACAGACTGAGAAACCAGAGTAAGGGTTACTCCTGCAACCCGTTCCCTTTGTGCTGGATGAACGAAGTTCTCTCCACATGCTCAGTTCTGAGAGATAAGTGTGTGTGAAAGCCGTCCTTCACCTAGCTTGAAGGGAACACAAACTTTCTTTTCAGTTGCAAACTCCACTCCATACATATATATGGGGAGGTACAAGCTCCAACTCGGTTTTACAGTGAAAACGGCAGGCACTTCAAACCGGCACTAGGAAACAGACTGAGAAACCAGAGTAAGGGTTTCTCCTGCAACCCGTTCCCTTGGTGCTGGATGAACGAACGTCTCTCCACATGCTCAGTTCTGAGAGATAAGTGTGTGTGAAAGCCGTCCTTCACCCAGCTTGAAGGGAACACAAAGTTTCTTTTCAGTTGCAAACACCACTCCATACATATATATGGGGAGGTACAATCTCCAACTCGGTTTTACAGTGAAAACGGCAGGCACTTCAAACCGGCACTAGGAAACAGACTGAGAAACCAGAGTAAGGGTTTCTCCTGCAACCCGTTCCCTTGGTGCTGGATGAACGAACGTCTCTCCACATGCTCAGTTCTGAGAGATAAGTGTGTGTGAAAGCCGTCCTTCACCTAGCTTGAAGGGAACACAAAGTTTCTTTTCAGTTGCCAACTCCACTCCATACATATATATGGGGAGGTACAAGCTCCAACTCGGTTTTACAGTGAAAACGGCAGGCACTTCAAACCGGCACTAGGAAACAGACTGAGAAACCAGAGTAAGGGTTTCTCCTGCAACCCGTTCCCTTTGTGCTGGATGAACGAACGTCTCTCCACATGCTCAGTTCTGAGAGATATGTGTGTGTGAAAGCCGTCCTTCAGCTAGCTTGAAGGGAACACAAAGTTTCTTTTCAGTTGCAAACTCCACTCCATACATATATATGGGTGGAACAAGCTCCAACTCGGTTTTACAGTGAAAACGGCAGGCACTTCAAACCGGCACTAGGAAACAGACTGAGAAACCAGAGTAAGGGTTTCTCCTGCAACCCTTTCCCTTTGTGCTGGATGAACGAACGTCTCTCCACATGCTCAGTTCTGAGAGATAAGTGTGTGTGAAAGCCGTCCTTCACCTAGCTTGAAGGGAACACAAAGTTTCTTTTCAGTTGCAAACTCCATTCCATACATACATATGGGGTGGAACAAGCTCCAAATCGATTTTACAGTGAAAACGGCAGGCACTTCAAACCGGCACTAGGAAACAGACTGAGAAACCAGAGTAAGGGTTTCTCCTGCAACCCGTTCCCTTTGTGCTGGATGAACGATCGTCCATCCACATGCTAAGTTCTGAGAGATAAGTGTGTGCGAAAGCCGTCCTTCACCTAGCTTGAAGGGAACACAAAGTTTCTTTTCAGTTGCAAAATCCACTCCATACATATATATGGGGAGGTACAAGTTCCAACTCGGTTTTACAGTGAAAACGGCAGGCACTTCAAACCGGCACTAGGAAACAGACTGAGAAACCAGAGTAAGGGTTTCTCCTGCAACCCGTTCCCTTGGTGCTGGATGAACGAACGTCTCTCCACATGCTCAGTTCTGAGAGATAAGTGTGTGTGAAAGCCGTCCTTCACCTAGCTTGAAGGGAACACAAAGTTTCTTTTCAGTTGCAAACACCACTCCATACATATATATGTGGAGGTACAAGCTCCAACTCGGTTTTACAGTGAAAACGGCAGGCACTTCAAACCGGCACTAGGAAACAGACTGAGAAACCAGAGTAAGGGTTTCTCCTGCAACCCGTTCCCATTGTGCTGGATGAACGAACATCTCTCCACATGCTCAGTTCTGAGAGATAAGTGTGTGTGAAAGCCGTCCTTCACCTAGCTTGAAGGGAACACAAAGTTTCTTTTCAGTTGCAAACTCCACTCCATACATATATATGGTGTGGAACAGCTCCAACTTGGTTTTACAGTGAAAAAGGCAGGCACTTCAAACCGGCACTAGGAAACAGACTGAGAAATCAGAGTCAGGGTTTCTCCTGCAACCCGTTCCCTTGGTGCTGGATGAACGAACGTCTCTCCACATGCTCAGTTCTGAGAGATAAGTGTGTGTGAAAGCCGTCCTTCACCTAGCTTGAAGGGAACACAAAGTTTCTTTTCAGTTGCAAACTCCACTCCATACATATATATGGGGTGGAACAAGCTCCAACTCGGTTTTACAGTGAAAACGGCAGGCACTTCAAACCGGCACT
Source organism: Vicugna pacos (assembly GCF_048564905.1). Lineage (NCBI taxonomy): Eukaryota > Metazoa > Chordata > Mammalia > Artiodactyla > Camelidae > Vicugna > Vicugna pacos. The sequence continues at coordinate 7,658,411 of NC_133017.1, forward strand.
AGGAAACAGACTGAGAAACCAGAGTAAGGGTTTCTCCTGCAACCCGTTCCTTTGTGCTGGATGAAAGAAGTTCTCTCCACATGCTCAGTTCTGAGAGATAAGTGTGTGTGAAAGCCGTCCTTCACCTAGCTTGAAGGGAACACAGAGTTTCTTTTCAGTTGCAAACTCCACTCCATACATATATATGGGTGGAACAAGCTCCAACTCGGTTTTACAGTGAAAACGGCAGGCACTTCAAACCGGCACTAGGAAACAGACTGAGAAACCAGAGTAAGGGTTTCTCCTGCAACCCTTTCCCTTTGTGCTGGATGAACGAACGTCTCTCCACATGCTCAGTTCTGAGAGATAAGTGTGTGTGAAAGCCGTCCTTCACCTAGCTTGAAGGGAACACAAAGTTTCTTTTCAGTTGCAAATTCCATTCCATACATACATATGGGGTGGAACAAGCTCCAACTCGGTTTTACAGTGAAAACGGCAGGCACTTCAAACCGGCACTAGGAAACAGACTGAGAAACCAGAGTCAGGGTTTCTCCTGCAACCCGTTCACTTTGTGCTGGATGAACGATCGTCTCTCCACATGCTAAGTTCTGAGAGATAAGTGTGTGCGAAAGCCGTCCTTCACCTATCTTGAAGGGAACACAAAGTTTCTTTTCAGTTGCAAACTCCACTCCATACATATATATGGGGAGGTACAAGTTCCAACTCGGTTTTACAGTGAAAACGGCAGGCACTTCAAACCGGCACTAGGAAACAGACTGAGAAACCAGAGTAAGGGTTTCTCCTGCAACCCGTTCCCTTGGTGCTGGATGAACGAACGTCTCTCCACATGCTCAGTTCTGAGAGATAAGTGTGTGTGAAAGCCGTCCTTCACCTAGCTTGAAGGGAACACAAAGTTTCTTTTCAGTTGCAAACTCCACTCCATACATATATATGGGGAGGTACAAGCTCCAACTCGGTTTTACAGTGAAAACGGCAGGCACTTCAAACCGGCACTAGGAAACAGACTGAGAAACCAGAGTAAGGGTTTCTCCTGCAACCCGTTCCCTTGGTGCTGGATGAACGAACGTCTCTCCACATGTTCAGTTCTGAGAGATAAGTGTGTGTGAAAGCCGTCCTTCACCCAGCTTGAAGGGAACACAAAGTTTCTTTTCAGTTGCAAACACCACTCCATACATATATATGGGGAGGTACAAGCTCCAACTCGGTTTTACAGTGAAAACGGCAGGCACTTCAAACCGGCACTAGGAAACAGACTGAGAAACCAGAGTAAGGGTTTCTCCTGCAACCCGTTCCCTTTGTGCTGGATGAACGAACGTCTCTCCACTTGCTCAGTTCTGAGAGATAAATGTGTGTGAAAGCCGTCCTTCACCTAGCTTGAAGGGAACCCAAAGTTTCTTTTCAGTTGCCAACTCCACTCCATACATATATATGGGGAGGTACAAGCTCCAACTCGGTTTTACAGTGAAAACGGCAGGCACTTCAAACCGGCACTAGGAAACAGACTGAGAAACCAGAGTCAGGGTTTCTCCTGCAACCCGTTCCCTTTGTGCTGGATGAACGAACGTCTCTCCACATGCTCAGTTCTGAGAGATATGTGTGTGTGAAAGCCGTCCTTCAGCTAGCTTGAAGGGAACACAAAGTTTCTTTTCAGTTGCAAACTCCACTCCATACATATATATGGGGAGGTACAAACTCCAACTCGGTTTTACAGTGAAAAAGGCAGGCACTTCAAACCGGCACTAGGAAACAGACTGAGAAACCAGAGTAAGGGTTTCTCCTGCAACCCGTTCCCTTTGTGCTGGATGAACGATCGTCTCTCCACATGCTAAGTTCTGAGAGATAAGTGTGTGTGAAAGCCGTCCTTCACCTAGCTTGAAGGGAACACAAAGTTTCTTTTCAGTTGCAAAATCCACTCCATACATATATATGGGGAGGTACAAGCTCCAAATCGATTTTACAGTGAAAACGGCAGGCACTTCAAACCGGCACTAGGAAACAGACTGAGAAACCAGAGTAAGGGTTTCTCCTGCAACCCGTTCCCTTTGTGCTGGATGAACGAACGTCTCTCCACATGCTAAGTTCTGAGAGATAAGTGTGTGTGAAAGCCGTCCTTCACCTAGCTTGAAGGGAACACAAAGTTTCTTTTCAATTGCCAACTCCACTCCATACATATATATGGGGAGGTACAAGTTCCAACTCGGTTTTACAGTGAAAACGGCAGGCACTTCAAACCGGCACTAGGAAACAGACTGAGAAACCAGAGTAAGGGTTTCTCCTGCAACCCGTTCCCTTGGTGCTGGATGAACGAACGTCTCTCCACATGCTCAGTTCTGAGAGATAAGTGTGTGTGAAAGCCGTCCTTCACCCAGCTTGAAGGGAACACAAAGTTTCTTTTCAGTTGCAAACACCACTCCATACATATATATGGGGAGGTACAAGCTCCAACTCGGTTTTACAGTGAAAACGGCAGGCACTTCAAACCGGCACTAGGAAACAGACTGAGAAACCAGAGTAAGGGTTTCTCCTGCAACCCGTTCCCTTGGTGCTGGATGAACGAACGTCTCTCCACATGCTCAGTTCTGAGAGATAAGTGTGTGTGAAAGCCGTCCTTCACCTAGCTTGAAGGGAACACAAAGTTTCTTTTCAGTTGCCAACTCCACTCCATACATATATATGGGGAGGTACAAGCTCCAACTCGGTTTTACAGTGAAAACGGCAGGCACTTCAAACCGGCACTAGGAAACAGACTGAGAAACCAGAGTCAGGGTTTCTCCTGCAACCCGTTCCCTTTGTGCTGGATGAACGAACGTCTCTCCACATGCTCAGTTCTGAGAGATATGTGTGTGTGAAAGCCGTCCTTCACCTAGCTTGAAGGGAACACAAAGTTTCTTTTCAGTTGCAAACTCCACTCCATACATATATATGGGTGGAACAAGCTCCAACTCGGTTTTACAGTGAAAACGGCAGGCACTTCAAACCGGCACTAGGAAACAGACTGAGAAACCAGAGTAAGGGTTTCTCCTGCAACCCTTTCCCTTTGTGCTGGATGAACGAACGTCTCTCCACATGCTCAGTTCTGAGAGATAAGTGTGTGTGAAAGCCGTCCTTCACCTAGCTTGAAGGGAACACAAAGTTTCTTTTCAGTTGCAAACTCCATTCCATACATACATATGGGGTGGAACAAGCTCCAACTCGGTTTTACAGTGAAAACGGCAGGCACTTCAAACCGGCACTAGGAAACAGACTGAGAAACCAGAGTAAGGGTTTCTCCTGCAACCCGTTCCCTTTGTGCTGGATGAACGATCGTCTCTCCACATGCTAAGTTCTGAGAGATAATGTGTGCGAAAGCCGTCCTTCACCTAGCTTGAAGGGAACACAAAGTTTCTTTTCAGTTGCCAACTCCACTCCATACATATATATGGGGAGGTACAAGCTCCAACTCGGTTTTACAGTGAAAACGGCAGGCACTTCAAACCGGCACTAGGAAACAGACTGAGAAACCAGAGTCAGGGTTTCTCCTGCAACCCGTTCCCTTTGTGCTGGATGAACGAACGTCTCTCCACATGCTCAGTTCTGAGAGATAAGTGTGTGTGAAAGCCGTCCTTCACCTAGCTTGAAGGGAACACAAAGTTTCTTTTCAGTTGCAAACTCCACTCCATACATATATATGGGGAGGTACAAGCTCCAACTCGGTTTTACAGTGAAAACGGCAGGCACTTCAAACCGGCACTAGGAAACAGACTGAGAAACCAGAGTAAGGGTTTCTCCTGCAACACGTTCCCTTGGTGCTGGATGAACGAACGTCTCTCCACATGCTAAGTTCTGAGAGATAAGTGTGTGTGAAAGCCGTCCTTCACCTAGCTTGAAGGGAACACAAAGTTTCTTTTCAGTTGCAAACTCCACTCCATACATATATATGGGGAGGTACAAGCTCCAACTCGGTTTTACAGTGAAAACGGCAGGCACTTCAAACCGGCACTAGGAAACAGACTGAGAAAACAGAGTAAGGGTTTCTCCTGCAACCCGTTCCCTTTGTGCTGGATGAACGAACGTCTCTCCACATGCTCAGTTCTGAGAGATATGTGTGTGTGAAAGCCGTCCTTCAGCTAGCTTGAAGGGAGCACAAAGTTTCTTTTCAGTTGCAAACTCCACTCCATACATATATATGGGGAGGTACAAGCTCCACCTCGGTTTTACAGTGAAAAAGGCAGGCACTTCAAACCGGCACTAGGAAACAGACTGAGAAACCAGAGTAAGGGTTTCTCCTGCAACCCGTTCCCTTTGTGCTGGATGAACGAACGTCCATCCACATGCTAAGTTCTGAGAGATAAGTGTGTGCGAAAGCCGTCCTTAATCTAGCTTGACGGGAACACAAAGTTTCTTTTCAGTTGCAAAATCCACTCCATACATATATATGGGGAGGTACAAGTTCCAACTCGGTTTTACAGTGAAAACGGCAGGCACTTCAAACCGGCACTAGGAAACAGACTGAGAAAACAGAGTAAGGGTTTCTCCTGCAACCCGTTCCCTTTGTGCTGGATGAACGAACGTCTCTCCACATGCTCAGTTCTGAGAGATAATTGTGTGTGAAAGCCGTCCTTCACCCAGCTTGAAGGGAACACAAAGTTTCTTTTCAGTTGCAAACTCCATTCCATACATACATATGGGGTGGAACAAGCTCCAACTCGGTTTTACAGTGAAAACGGCAGGCACTTCAAACCGGCACTAGGAAACAGACTGAGAAACCAGAGTAAGGGTTTCTCCTGCAACCCGTTCCCTTTGTGCTGGATGAACGATCGTCTCTTCACATGCTAAGTTCTGAGAGATAAGTGTGTGCGAAAGCCGTCCTTCACCTATCTTGAAGGGAACACAAAGTTTCTTTTCAGTTGCAAAATCCACTCCATACATATATATGGGGAGGTACAAGTTCCAACTCGGTTTTACAGTGAAAACGGCAGGCACTTCAAACCGGCACTAGGAAACAGACTGAGAAACCAGAGTAAGGGTTTCTCCTGCAACCCGTTCCCTTTGTGCTGGATGAACGAACGTCTCTCCACATGCTCAGTTCTGAGAGATAAGTGTGTGTGAAAGCCGTCCTTCACCTAGCTTGAAGGGAATACAAAGTTTCTTTTCAGTTGCAAACTCCACTCCATACATATATATGGGGAGGTACAAGCTCCAACTCGGTTTTACAGTGAAAACGGCAGGCACTTCAAACCGGCACTAGGAAACAGACTGAGAAACCAGAGTAAGGGTTTCTCCTGCAACCCGTTCCCTTGGTGCTGGATGAACGAACGTCTCTCCACATGCTCAGTTCTGAGAGATAAGTGTGTGTGAAAGCCGTCCTTCACCCAGCTTGAAGGGAACACAAAGTTTCTTTTCAGTTGCAAACACCACTCCATACATATATATGGGGAGGTACAAGCTCCAACTCGGTTTTACAGTGAAAACGGCAGGCACTTCAAACCGGCACTAGGAAACAGACTGAGAAACCAGAGTAAGGGTTTCTCCTGCAACCCGTTCCCTTGGTGCTGGATGAACGAACGTCTCTCCACATGCTCAGTTCTGAGAGATAAGTGTGTGTGAAAGCCGTCCTTCACCTAGCTTGAAGGGAACACAAAGTTTCTTTTCAGTTGCCAACTCCACTCCATACATATATATGGGGAGGTACAAGCTCCAACTCGGTTTTACAGTGAAAACGGCAGGCACTTCAAACCGGCACTAGGAAACAGACTGAGAAACCAGAGTAAGGGTTTCTCCTGTAACCCGTTCCCTTTGTGCTGGATGAACGAACGTCTCTCCACATGCTCAGTTCTGAGAGATATGTGTGTGTGAAAGCCGTCCTTCAGCTAGCTTGAAGGGAACACAAAGTTTCTTTTCAGTTGCAAACTCCACTCCATACATATATATGGGTGGAACAAGCTCCAACTCGGTTTTACAGTGAAAACGGCAGGCACTTCAAACCGGCACTAGGAAACAGACTGAGAAACCAGAGTAAGGGTTTCTCCTGCAACCCTTTCCCTTTGTGCTGGATGAACGAACGTCTCTCCACATGCTCAGTTCTGAGAGATAAGTGTGTGTGAAAGCCGTCCTTCACCTAGCTTGAAGGGAACACAAAGTTTCTTTTCAGTTGCAAACTCCATTCCATACATACATATGGGGTGGAACAAGCTCCAAATCGATTTTACAGTGAAAACGGCAGGCACTTCAAACCGGCACTAGGAAACAGACTGAGAAACCAGAGTAAGGGTTTCTCCTGCAACCCGTTCCCTTTGTGCTGGATGAACGATCGTCCATCCACATGCTAAGTTCTGAGAGATAAGTGTGTGCGAAAGCCGTCCTTAACCTAGCTTGACGGGAACACAAAGTTTCTTTTCAGTTGCAAAATCCACTCCATACATATATATGGGGAGGTACAAGTTCCAACTCGGTTTTACAGTGAAAACGGCAGGCACTTCAAACCGGCACTAGGAAACAGACTGAGAAAACAGAGTAAGGGTTTCTCCTGCAACCCGTTCCCTTTGTGCTGGATGAACGAACGTCTCTCCACATGCTCAGTTCTGAGAGATAAGTGTGTGTGAAAGCCGTCCTTCACCCAGCTTGAAGGGAACACAAAGTTTCTTTTCCGTTGCAAACTCCACTCCATACATATATATGGGGAGGTACAAGCTCCAACTCGGTTTTACAGTGAAAACGGCAGGCACTTCAAACCGGCACTAGGAAACAGACTGAGAAACCAGAGTAAGGGTTTCTCCTGCAACCCGTTCCCTTGGTGCTGGATGAACGAACGTCTCTCCACATGCTCAGTTCTGAGAGATAAGTGTGTGTGAAAGCCGTCCTTCACCTAGCTTGAAGGGAACACAAAGTTTCTTTTCAGTTGCAAACACCACTCCATACATATATATGGGGAGGTACAAGCTCCAACTCGGTTTTACAGTGAAAACGGCAGGCACTTCAAACCGGCACTAGGAAACAGACTGAGAAACCAGAGTAAGGGTTTCTCCTGCAACCCGTTCCCATTGTGCTGGATGAACGAACGTCTCTCCACATGCTCAGTTCTGAGAGATAAGTGTGTGTGAAAGCCGTCCTTCACCTAGCTTGAAGGGAACACAAAGTTTCTTTTCAGTTGCAAACTCCACTCCATATATATATATGGGGTGGAACAGCTCCAACTTGGTTTTACAGTGAAAAAGGCAGGCACTTCAAACCGGCACTAGGAAACAGACTGAGAAATCAGAGTCAGGGTTTCTCCTGCAACCCGTTTCCTTGGTGCTGGATGAACGAACGTCTCTCCACATGCTCAGTTCTGAGAGATAAGTGTGTGTGAAAGCCGTCCTTCACCTATCTTGAAGGGAACACAAAGTTTTTTTTCAGTTGCAAACTCCACTCCATACATATATATGGGGTGGAACAAGCTCCAACTCGGTTTTACAGTGAAAACGGCAGGCACTTCAAACCGGCACTAGGAAACAGACTGAGAAACCAGAGTAAGGGTTTCTCCTGCAACCCGTTCCTTTGTGCTGGATGAACGAAGTTCTCTCCACATGCTCAGTTCTGAGAGATAAGTGTGTGTGAAAGCCGTCCTTCACCTAGCTTGAAGGGAACACAAAGTTTCTTTTCAGTTGCAAACTCCACTCCATACATATATATGGGTGGAACAAGCTCCAACTCGGTTTTACAGTGAAAACGGCAGGCACTTCAAACCGGCACTAGGAAACAGACTGAGAAACCAGAGTAAGGGTTTCTCCTGCAACCCTTTCCCTTTGTGCTGGATGAACGAACGTCTCTCCACATGCTCAGTTCTGAGAGATAAGTGTGTGTGAAAGCCGTCCTTCACCTAGCTTGAAGGGAACACAAAGTTTCTTTTCAGTTGCAAACTCCATTCCATACTTACATATGGGGTGGAACAAGCTCCAACTCGGTTTTACAGTGAAAACGGCAGGCACTTCAAACCGGCACTAGGAAACAGACTGAGAAACCAGAGTCAGGGTTTCTCCTGCAACCCGTTCCCTTTGTGCTGGATGAACGAACGTCTCTCCACATGCTAAGTTCTGAGAGATAAGTGTGTGCGAAAGCCGTCCTTCACCTATCTTGAAGGGAACACAAAGTTTCTTTTCAGTTGCAAAATCCACTCCATACATATATATGGCGAGGTACAAGCTCCAACTCGGTTTTACAGTGAAAACGGCAGGCACTTCAAACCGGCACTAGGAAACAGACTGAGAAACCAGAGTAAGGGTTTCTCCTGCAACCCGTTCCCTTGGTGCTGGATGAACGAACGTCTCTCCACATGTTCAGTTCTGAGAGATAAGTGTGTGTGAAAGCCGTCCTTCACCCAGCTTGAAGGGAACACAAAGTTTCTTTTCAGTTGCAAACACCACTCCATACATATATATGGGGAGGTACAAGCTCCAACTCGGTTTTACAGTGAAAACGGCAGGCACTTCAAACCGGCACTAGGAAACAGACTGAGAAACCAGAGTAAGGGTTTCTCCTGCAACCCGTTCCCTTTGTGCTGGATGAACGAACGTCTCTCCACATGCTCAGTTCTGAGAGATAAGTGTGTGTGAAAGCCGTCCTTCACCTAGCTTGAAGGGAACCCAAAGTTTCTTTTCAGTTGCCAACTCCACTCCATACATATATATGGGGAGGTACAAGCTCCAACTCGGTTTTACAGTGAAAACGGCAGGCACTTCAAACCGGCACTAGGAAACAGACTGAGAAACCAGAGTCAGGGTTTCTCCTGCAACCCGTTCCCTTTGTGCTGGATGAACGAACGTCTCTCCACATGCTCAGTTCTGAGAGATATGTGTGTGTGAAAGCCGTCCTTCAGCTAGCTTGAAGGGAACACAAAGTTTCTTTTCAGTTGCAAACTCCACTCCATACATATATATGGGGAGGTACAAACTCCAACTCGGTTTTACAGTGAAAACGGCAGGCACTTCAAACCGGCACTAGGAAACAGACTGAGAAACCAGAGTAAGGGTTTCTCCTGCAACCCGTTCCCTTTGTGCTGGATGAACGATCGTCTCTCCACATGCTAAGTTCTGAGAGATAAGTGTGTGTGAAAGCCGTCCTTCACCTAGCTTGAAGGGAACACAAAGTTTCTTTTCAGTTGCAAAATCCACTCCATACATATATATGGGGATGTACAAGCTCCAAATCGATTTTACAGTGAAAACGGCAGGCACTTCAAACCGGCACTAGGAAACAGACTGAGAAACCAGAGTAAGGGTTTCTCCTGCAACCCGTTCCCTTTGTGCTGGATGAACGAACGTCTCTCCACATGCTAAGTTCTGAGAGATAAGTGTGTGTGAAAGCCGTCCTTCACCTAGCTTGAAGGGAACACAAAGTTTCTTTTCAGTTGCAAACTCCACTCCATACATATATATGGGGAGGTACAAGTTCCAACTCGGTTTTACAGTGAAAACGGCAGGCACTTCAAACCGGCACTAGGAAACAGACTGAGAAACCAGAGTAAGGGTTTCTCCTGCAACCCGTTCCCTTGGTGCTGGATGAACGAACGTCTCTCCACATGCTCAGTTCTGAGAGATAAGTGTGTGTGAAAGCCGTCCTTCACCCAGCTTGAAGGGAACACAAAGTTTCTTTTCAGTTGCAAACACCACTCCATACATATATATGGGGAGGTACAAGCTCCAACTCGGTTTTACAGTGAAAACGGCAGGCACTTCAAACCGGCACTAGGAAACAGACTGAGAAACCAGAGTAAGGGTTTCTCCTGCAACCCGTTCCCTTGGTGCTGGATGAACGAACGTCTCTCCACATGCTCAGTTCTGAGAGATAAGTGTGTGTGAAAGCCGTCCTTCACCTAGCTTGAAGGGAACACAAAGTTTCTTTTCAGTTGCCAACTCCACTCCATACATATATATGGGGAGGTACAAGCTCCAACTCGGTTTTACAGTGAAAACGGCAGGCACTTCAAACCGGCACTAGGAAACAGACTGAGAAACCAGAGTCAGGGTTTCTCCTGCAACCCGTTCCCTTTGTGCTGGATGAACGAACGTCTCTCCACATGCTCAGTTCTGAGAGATATGTGTGTGTGAAAGCCGTCCTTCACCTAGCTTGAAGGGAACACAAAGTTTCTTTTCAGTTGCAAACTCCACTCCATACATATATATGGGTGGAACAAGCTCCAACTCGGTTTTACAGTGAAAACGGCAGGCACTTCAAACCGGCACTAGGAAACAGACTGAGAAACCAGAGTAAGGGTTTCTCCTGCAACCCTTTCCCTTTGTGCTGGATGAACGAACGTCTCTCCACATGCTCAGTTCTGAGAGATAAGTGTGTGTGAAAGCCGTCCTTCACCTAGCTTGAAGGGAACACAAAGTTTCTTTTCAGTTGCAAACTCCATTCCATACATACATATGGGGTGGAACAAGCTCCAACTCGGTTTTACAGTGAAAACGGCAGGCACTTCAAACCGGCACTAGGAAACAGACTGAGAAACCAGAGTAAGGGTTTCTCCTGCAACCCGTTCCCTTTGTGCTGGATGAACGATCGTCTCTCCACATGCTAAGTTCTGAGAGATAAGTGTGTGCGAAAGCCGTCCTTCACCTAGCTTGAAGGGAACACAAAGTTTCTTTTCAGTTGCAAAATCCACTCCATACATATATATGGGGAGGTACAAGTTCCAACTCGGTTTTACAGTGAAAACGGCAGGCACTTCAACCGGCACTAGGAAACAGACTGAGAAACCAGAGTAAGGGTTTCTCCTGCAACCCGTTCCCTTTGTGCTGGATGAACGAACGTCTCTCCACATGCTCAGTTCTGAGAGATAAGTGTGTGTGAAAGCCGTCCTTCACATAGCTTGAAGGGAACACAAAGTTTCTTTTCAGTTGCAAACTCCACTCCATACATATATATGGGGAGGTACAAGCTCCAACTCGGTTTTACAGTGAAAACGGCAGGCACTTCAAACCGGCACTAGGAAACAGACTGAGAAACCAGAGTAAGGGTTTCTCCTGCAACCCGTTCCCTTGGTGCTAGATGAACGAACGTCTCTCCACATGCTCAGTTCTGAGAGATAAGTGTGTGTGAAAGCCGTCCTTCACCTAGCTTGAAGGGAACACAAACTTTCTTTTCAGTTGCAAACTCCACTCCATACATATATATGGGGAGGTACAAGCTCCATCTCGGTTTTACAGTGAAAACGGCAGGCACTTCAAACCGACACTAGGAAACAGACTGAGAAACCAGAGTCAGGGTTTCTCCTGCAACCCGTTCCCTTTGTGCTGGATGAACGAACGTCTCTCCACATGCTCAGTTCTGAGAGATAAGTGTGTGTGAAAGCCGTCCTTCACCTAGCTTGAAGGGAACACAAAGTTTCTTTTCAGTTGCCAACTCCACTCCATACATATATATGGGGAGGTACAAGCTCCAACTCGGTTTTACAGTGAAAACGGCAGGCACTTCAAACCGGCACTAGGAAACAGACTGAGAAACCAGAGTAAGGGTTTCTCCTGCAACCCTTTCCCTTTGTGCTGGATGAACGAACGTCTCTCCAAATGCTCAGTTCTGAGAGATATGTGTGTGTGAAAGCCGTCCTTCACCTAGCTTGAAGGGAACACAAAGTTTCTTTTCAGTTGCAAACTCCCCTCCATACATATATATGTGGTGGAACAAGCTCCAACTCGGTTTTACAGTGAAAACGGCAGGCACTTCAAACCGGCACTAAGAAACAGACTGAGAAACAAGAGAAAGGGTTTCTCCTGCAACCCGTTCCCTTTGTGCTGGATGAACGAACGTCTCTCCACATGCTCAGTTCTGTCAGATAAGTGTGTGTGAAAGCCGTCCTTCACCTAGCTTGAAGGGAACACAAAGTTTCTTTTCAGTTGCAAACACCACTCCATACATATATATGGGGAGGTACAAGCTCCAACTCGGTTTTACAGTGAAATCGGCAGGCACTTCAAACCGGCACTAGGAAACAGACTGAGAAACCAGAGTAAGGGTTTCTCCTGCAACCCGTTCCCTTTGTGCTGGATGAACGAACGTCTCTCCACATGCTCAGTTCTGAGAGATAAGTGTGTGTGAAAGCCGTCCTTCACCTAGCTTGAAGGGAACCCAAAGTTTCTTTTCAGTTGCAAACTCCACTCCATACATATATATGAGGAGGTACAAGCTCCAACACGGTTTTACAGTGAAAACGGCAGGCACTTCAAACCGGCACTAGGAAACAGACTGAGAAACCAGAGTAAGGGTTTCTCCTGCAACCCGTTCCCTTTGTGCTGGATGAACGAACGTCTCTCCACATGCTCAGTTCTGAGAGATAAGTGTGTGTGAAAGCCGTCCTTCACCTAGCTTGAAGGGAACCCAAAGTTTCTTTTCAGTTGCAAACTCCACTCCATACATATATATGGGGAGGTACAAGCTCCAACACGGTTTTACAGTGAAAACGACAGGCACTTCAAACCGGCATTAGGAAACAGACTGAGAATACAGAGTCAGGGTTTCTCCTGCAACCCGTTCCCTTTGTGCTGGATGAACGAACGTCTCTCCACATGCTCAGTTCTGAGAGATATGTGTGTGTGAAAGCCGTCCTTCAGCTAGCTTGAAGGGAACACAAAGTTTCTTTTCAGTTGCAAACTCCACTCCATACATATATATGGGGAGGTACAAGCTCCACCTCGGTTTTACAGTGAAAAAGGCAGGCACTTCAAACCGGCACTAGGAAACAGACTGAGAAACCAGAGTAAGGGTTTCTCCTGCAACCCGTTCCCATTGTGCTGGATGAACGAACGTCTCTCCACATGCTCAGTTCTGAGAGATAAGTGTGTGTGAAAGCCGTCCTTCACCTAGCTTGAAGGGAACACAAAGTTTCTTTTCAGTTGCAAACTCCACTCCATACATATATATGGGGTGGAACAGCTCCAACTCGGTTTTACAGTGAAAAAGGCAGGCACTTCAAACCGGCACTAGGAAACAGACTGAGAAACCAGAGTCAGGGTTTCTCCTGCAACCCGTTCCCTTGGTGCTGGATGAACGAACGTCTCTCCACATGCTCACTTCTGAGAGATAAGTGTGTGTGAAAGCCGTCCTTCACCTAGCTTCAAGGGAACACAAAGTTTCTTTTCAGTTGCAAACTCCACTCCATACATATATATGGGGTGGAACAAGCTCCAACTCGGTTTTACAGTGAAAACGGCAGGCACTTCTAACCGGCACTAGGAAACAGACTGAGAAACCAGAGTAAGGGTTTCTCCTGCAACCCGTTCCCTTTGTGCTGGATGAACGAAGTTCCCTCCTCATGCTCAGTTCTGAGAGATAAGTGTGTGTGAAAGCCGTCCTTCACTTAGCTTGAAGGGAACACAAAGTTTCTTTTCAGTTGCCAACTCCACTCCATACATATATATGGGAGGTACAAGCTCCAACTCGGTTTTACAGTGAAAACGGCAGGCACTTCAAACCGGCACTAGGAAACAGACTGAGAAACCAGAGTAAGGGTTTCTCCTGCAACCCGTTCCCTTGGTGCTAGATGAACGAACGTCTCTCCACATGCTCAGTTCTGAGAGATAAGTGTGTGTGAAAGCCGTCCTTCACGTAGCTTGAAGGGAACACAAACTTTCTTTTCAGTTGCAAACTCCACTCCATACATATATATGGGGAGGTACAAGCTCCATCTCGGTTTTACAGTGAAAACGGCAGGCACTTCAAACCGACACTAGGAAACAGACTGAGAAACCAGAGTCAGGGTTTCTCCTGCAACCCGTTCCCTTTGTGCTGGATGAACGAACGTCTCTCCACATGCTCAGTTCTGAGAGATATGTGTGTGTGAAAGCCGTCCTTCAGCTAGCTTGAAGGGAACACAAAGTTTCTTTTCAGTTGCAAACTCCACTCCATACATATATATGGGGAGGTACAAGCTCCACCTCGGTTTTACAGTGAAAAAGGCAGGCACTTCAAACCGGCACTAGGAAACAGACTGAGAAACCAGAGTAAGGGTTTCTCCTGCAACCCGTTCCCATTGTGCTGGATGAACGAACGTCTCTCCACATGCTCAGTTCTGAGAGATAAGTGTGTGTGAAAGCCGTCCTTCACCTAGCTTGAAGGGAACACAAAGTTTCTTTTCAGTTGCAAACTCCACTCCATACATATATATGGGGTGGAACAGCTCCAACTCGGTTTTACAGTGAAAAAGGCAGGCACTTCAAACCGGCACTAGGAAACAGACTGAGAAACCAGAGTCAGGGTTTCTCCTGCAACCCGTTCCCTTGGTGCTGGATGAACGAACGTCTCTCCACATGCTCACTTCTGAGAGATAAGTGTGTGTGAAAGCCGTCCTTCACCTAGCTTCAAGGGAACACAAAGTTTCTTTTCAGTTGCAAACTCCACTCCATACATATATATGGGGTGGAACAAGCTCCAACTCGGTTTTACAGTGAAAACGGCAGGCACTTCTAACCGGCACTAGGAAACAGACTGAGAAACCAGAGTAAGGGTTTCTCCTGCAACCCGTTCCCTTTGTGCTGGATGAACGAAGTTCCCTCCTCATGCTCAGTTCTGAGAGATAAGTGTGTGTGAAAGCCGTCCTTCACTTAGCTTGAAGGGAACACAAAGTTTCTTTTCAGTTGCCAACTCCACTCCATACATATATATGGGTGGAACAAGCTCCAACTCGGTTTTACAGTGAAAACGGCAGGCACTTCAAACCGGCACTAGGAAACAGACTGAGAAACCAGAGTAAGGGTTACTCCTGCAACCCGTTCCCTTTGTGCTGGATGAACGAAGTTCTCTCCACATGCTCAGTTCTGAGAGATAAGTGTGTGTGAAAGCCGTCCTTCACCTAGCTTGAAGGGAACACAAAGTTTCTTTTCAGTTGCAAACTCCATTCCATACATACATATGGGGTGGAACAAGCTCCAACTCGGTTTTACAGTGAAAACGGCAGGCACTTCAAACCGGCACTAGGAAACAGACTGAGAAACCAGAGTAAGGGTTTCTCCTGCAACCCGTTCCCTTGGTGCTGGATGAACGAACGTCTCTCCACATGCTCAGTTCTGAGAGATAAGTGTGTGTGAAAGCCGTCCTTCACCCAGCTTGAAGGGAACACAAAGTTTCTTCTCAGTTGCAAACACCACTCCATACATATATATGGGGAGGTACAAGCTCCAACTCGGTTTTACAGTGAAAACGGCAGGCACTTCAAACCGGCACTAGGAAACAGACTGAGAAACCAGAGTAAGGGTTTCTCCTGCAACCCGTTCCCTTTGTGCTGGATGAACGATCGTCTCTCCACATGCTCAGTTCTGAGAGATAAGTGTGTGTGAAAGCCGTCCTTCACCCAGCTTGAAGGGAACACAAAGTTTCTTCTCAGTTGCAAACACCACTCCATACATATATATGGGGAGGTACAAGCTCCAACTCGGTTTTACAGTGAAAACGGCAGGCACTTCAAACCGGCACTAGGAAACAGACTGAGAAACCAGAGTAAGGGTTTCTCCTGCAACCCGTTCCCTTTGTGCTGGATGAACGATCGTCTCTCCACATGCTAAGTTCTGAGAGATAAGTGTGTGCGAAAGCCGTCCTTCACCTAGGTTGAAGGGAACACAAAGTTTCTTTTCAGTTGCAAAATCCACTCCATACATATATATGGGGAGGTACAAGTTCCAACTCGGTTTTACAGTGAAAACGGCAGGCACTTCAACCGGCACTAGGAAACAGACTGAGAAACCAGAGTAAGGGTTTCTCCTGCAACCCGTTCCCTTTGTGCTGGATGAACGAACGTCTCTCCACATGCTCAGTTCTGAGAGATAAGTGTGTGTGAAAGCCGTCCTTCACATAGCTTGAAGGGAACACAAAGTTTCTTTTCAGTTGCAAACTCCACTCCATACATATATATGGGGAGGTACAAGCTCCAACTCGGTTTTACAGTGAAAACGGCAGGCACTTCAAACCGGCACTAGGAAACAGACTGAGAAACCAGAGTAAGGGTTTCTCCTGCAACCCGTTCCCTTGGTGCTAGATGAACGAACGTCTCTCCACATGCTCAGTTCTGAGAGATAAGTGTGTGTGAAAGCCGTCCTTCACGTAGCTTGAAGGGAACACAAACTTTCTTTTCAGTTGCAAACTCCACTCCATACATATATATGGGGAGGTACAAGCTCCATCTCGGTTTTACAGTGAAAACGGCAGGCACTTCAAACCGACACTAGGAAACAGACTGAGAAACCAGAGTCAGGGTTTCTCCTGCAACCCGTTCCCTTTGTGCTGGATGAACGAACGTCTCTCCACATGCTCAGTTCTGAGAGATAAGTGTGTGTGAAAGCCGTCCTTCACCTAGCTTGAAGGGAACACAAAGTTTCTTTTCAGTTGCCAACTCCACTCCATACATATATATGGGGAGGTACAAGCTCCAACTCGGTTTTACAGTGAAAACGGCAGGCACTTCAAACCGGCACTAGGAAACAGACTGAGAAACCAGAGTAAGGGTTTCTCCTGCAACCCTTTCCCTTTGTGCTGGATGAACGAACGTCTCTCCAAATGCTCAGTTCTGAGAGATATGTGTGTGTGAAAGCCGTCCTTCACCTAGCTTGAAGGGAACACAAAGTTTCTTTTCAGTTGCAAACTCCCCTCCATACATATATATGTGGTGGAACAAGCTCCAACTCGGTTTTACAGTGAAAACGGCAGGCACTTCAAACCGGCACTAAGAAACAGACTGAGAAACAAGAGAAAGGGTTTCTCCTGCAACCCGTTCCCTTTGTGCTGGATGAACGAACGTCTCTCCACATGCTCAGTTCTGTCAGATAAGTGTGTGTGAAAGCCGTCCTTCACCTAGCTTGAAGGGAACACAAAGTTTCTTTTCAGTTGCAAACACCACTCCATATATATATATGGGGAGGTACAAGCTCCAACTCGGTTTTACAGTGAAATCGGCAGGCACTTCAAACCGGCACTAGGAAACAGACTGAGAAACCAGAGTAAGGGTTTCTCCTGCAACCCGTTCCCTTTGTGCTGGATGAACGAACGTCTCTCCACATGCTCAGTTCTGAGAGATAAGTGTGTGTGAAAGCCGTCCTTCACCTAGCTTGAAGGGAACCCAAAGTTTCTTTTCAGTTGCAAACTCCACTCCATACATATATATGAGGAGGTACAAGCTCCAACACGGTTTTACAGTGAAAACGGCAGGCACTTCAAACCGGCACTAGGAAACAGACTGAGAAACCAGAGTAAGGGTTTCTCCTGCAACCCGTTCCCTTTGTGCTGGATGAACGAACGTCTCTCCACATGCTCAGTTCTGAGAGATAAGTGTGTGTGAAAGCCGTCCTTCACCTAGCTTGAAGGGAACCCAAAGTTTCTTTTCAGTTGCAAACTCCACTCCATACATATATATGGGGAGGTACAAGCTCCACCTCGGTTTTACAGTGAAAAAGGCAGGCACTTCAAACCGGCACTAGGAAACAGACTGAGAAACCAGAGTAAGGGTTTCTCCTGCAACCCGTTCCCATTGTGCTGGATGAACGAACGTCTCTCCACATGCTCAGTTCTGAGAGATAAGTGTGTGTGAAAGCCGTCCTTCACCTAGCTTGAAGGGAACACAAAGTTTCTTTTCAGTTGCAAACTCCACTCCATACATATATATGGGGTGGAACAGCTCCAACTCGGTTTTACAGTGAAAAAGGCAGGCACTTCAAACCGGCACTAGGAAACAGACTGAGAAACCAGAGTCAGGGTTTCTCCTGCAACCCGTTCCCTTGGTGCTGGATGAACGAACGTCTCTCCACATGCTCACTTCTGAGAGATAAGTGTGTGTGAAAGCCGTCCTTCACCTAGCTTGAAGGGAACACAAAGTTTCTTTTCAGTTGCAAACTCCACTCCATACATATATATGGGGTGGAACAAGCTCCAACTCGGTTTTACAGTGAAAACGGCAGGCACTTCAAACCGGCACTAGGAAACAGACTGAGAAACCAGAGTAAGGGTTTCTCCTGCAACCCGTTCCCTTTGTGCTGGATGAACGAAGTTCCCTCCTCATGCTCAGTTCTGAGAGATAAGTGTGTGTGAAAGCCGTCCTTCACTTAGCTTGAAGGGAACACAAAGTTTCTTTTCAGTTGCCAACTCCACTCCATACATATATATGGGTGGAACAAGCTCCAACTCGGTTTTACAGTGAAAACGGCAGGCACTTCAAACCGGCACTAGGAAACAGACTGAGAAACCAGAGTAAGGGTTACTCCTGCAACCCGTTCCCTTTGTGCTGGATGAACGAAGTTCTCTCCACATGCTCAGTTCTGAGAGATAAGTGTGTGTGAAAGCCGTCCTTCACCTAGCTTGAAGGGAACACAAAGTTTCTTTTCAGTTGCAAACTCCATTCCATACATACATATGGGGTGGAACAAGCTCCAACTCGGTTTTACAGTGAAAACGGCAGGCACTTCAAACCGGCACTAGGAAACAGACTGAGAAACCAGAGTAAGGGTTTCTCCTGCAACCCGTTCCCTTTGTGCTGGATGAACGATCGTCCATCCACATGCTAAGTTCTGAGAGATAAGTGTGTGCGAAAGCCGTCCTTCACCTAGCTTGAAGGGAACACAAAGTTTCTTTTCCGTTGCAAACTCCACTCCATACATATATATGGGGAGGTACAAGCTCCAACTCGGTTTTACAGTGAAAACGGCAGGCACTTCAAACCGGCACTAGGAAACAGACTGAGAAACCAGAGTAAGGGTTTCTCCTGCAACCCGTTCCCTTGGTGCTGGATGAACGAACGTCTCTCCACATGCTCAGTTCTGAGAGATAAGTGTGTGTGAAAGCCGTCCTTCACCTAGCTTGAAGGGAACACAAAGTTTCTTTTCAGTTGCCAACTCCACTCCATACATATATATGGGGAGGTACAAGCTCCAACTCGGTTTTACAGTGAAAACGGCAGGCACTTCAAACCGGCACTAGGAAACAGACTGAGAAACCAGAGTAAGGGTTTCTCCTGCAACCCGTTCCCTTTGTGCTGGATGAACGAACGTCTCTCCACATGCTCAGTTCTGAGAGATATGTGTGTGTGAAAGCCGTCCTTCAGCTAGCTTGAAGGGAACACAAAGTTTCTTTTCAGTTGCAAACTCCACTCCATACATATATATGGGTGGAACAAGCTCCAACTCGGTTTTACAGTGAAAACGGCAGGCACTTCAAACCGGCACTAGGAAACAGACTGAGAAACCAGAGTAAGGGTTTCTCCTGCAACCCTTTCCATTTGTGCTGGATGAACGAACGTCTCTGCACATGCTCAGTTCTGAGAGATAAGTGTGTGTGAAAGCCGTCCTTCACCTAGCTTGAAGGGAACACAAAGTTTCTTTTCAGTTGCAAACTCCATTCCATACATACATATGGGGTGGAACAAGCTCCAAATCGATTTTACAGTGAAAACGGCAGGCACTTCAAACCGGCACTAGGAAACAGACTGAGAAACCAGAGTAAGGGTTTCTCCTGCAACCCGTTCCCTTTGTGCTGGATGAACGATCGTCCATCCACATGCTAAGTTCTGAGAGATAAGTGTGTGCGAAAGCCGTCCTTCACCTAGCTTGAAGGGAACACAAAGTTTCTTTTCCGTTGCAAACTCCACTCCATACATATATATGGGGAGGTACAAGCTCCAACTCGGTTTTACAGTGAAAACGGCAGGCACTTCAAACCGGCACTAGGAAACAGACTGAGAAACCAGAGTAACGGTTTCTCCTGCAACCCGTTCCCTTGGTGCTGGATGAACGAACGTCTCTCCACATGCTCAGTTCTGAGAGATAAGTGTGTGTGAAAGCCGTTCTTCACCTAGCTTGAAGGGAACACAAAGTTTCTTTTCAGTTGCAAACACCACTCCATACATATATATGGGGAGGTACAAGCTCCAACTCGGTTTTACAGTGAAAACGGCAGGCACTTCAAACCGGCACTAGGAAACAGACTGAGAAACCAGAGTAAGGGTTTCTCCTGCAACCCGTTCCCATTGTGCTGGATGAACGAACGTCTCTCCACATGCTCAGTTCTGAGAGATAAGTGTGTGTGAAAGCCGTCCTTCACCTAGCTTGAAGGGAACACAAAGTTTCTTTTCAGTTGCAAACTCCAATCCATACATATATATGGGGTGGAACAGCTCCAACTTGGTTTTACAGTGAAAAAGGCAGGCACTTCAAACCGGCACTAGGAAACTGACTGAGAAATCAGAGTCAGGGTTTCTCCTGCAACCCGTTCCCTTGGTGCTGGATGAACGAACGTCTCTCCACATGCTCAGTTCTGAGAGATAAGTGTGTGTGAAAGCCGTCCTTCACCTAGCTTGAAGGGAACACAAAGTTTCTTTTCAGTTGCAAACTCCACTCCATACATATATATGGGGTGGAACAAGCTCCAACTCGGTTTTACAGTGAAAACGGCAGGCACTTCAAACCGGCACTAGGAAACAGACTGAGAAACCAGAGTAAGGGTTTCTCCTGCAACCCGTTCCTTTGTGCTGGATGAACGAAGTTCTCTCCACATGCTCAGTTCTGAGAGATAAGTGTGTGTGAAAGCCGTCCTTCACCTAGCTTGAAGGGAACACAAAGTTTCTTTTCAGTTGCAAACACAACTCCATACATATATATGGGTGGAACAAGCTCCAACTCGGTTTTACAGTGAAAACGGCAGGCACTTCAAACCGGCACTAGGAAACAGACTGAGAAACCAGAGTAAGGGTTTCTCCTGCAACCCTTTCCCTTTGTGCTGGATGAACGAACGTCTCTCCACATGCTCAGTTCTGAGAGATAAGTGTGTGTGAAAGCCGTCCTTCACCTAGCTTGAAGGGAACACAAAGTTTCTTTTCAGTTGCAAACTCCATTCCATACATACATATGGGGTGGAACAAGCTCCAACTCGGTTTTACAGTGAAAACGGCAGGCACTTCAAACCGGCACTAGGAAACAGAATGAGAAACCAGAGTCAGGGTTTCTCCTGCAACCCGTTCCCTTTGTGCTGGATGAACGATCGTCTCTCCACATGCTAAGTTCTGAGAGATAAGTGTGTGCGAAAGCCGTCCTTCACCTATCTTGAAGGGAACACAAAGTTTCTTTTCAGTTGCAAAATCCACTCCATACATATATATGGGGAGGTACAAGTTCCAACTCGGTTTTACAGTGAAAACGGCAGGCACTTCAAACCGGCACTAGGAAACAGACTGAGAAACCAGAGTAAGGGTTTCTCCTGCAACCCGTTCCCTTGGTGCTGGATGAACGAACGTCTCTCCACATGCTCAGTTCTGAGAGAAAAGTGTGTGTGAAAGCCGTCCTTCACCTAGCTTGAAGGGAACACAAAGTTTCTTTTCAGTTGCAAACTCCACTCCATACATATATATGGGGAGGTACAAGCTCCAACTCGGTTTTACAGTGAAAACGGCAGGCACTTCAAACCGGCACTAGGAAACAGACTGAGAAACCAGAGTAAGGGTTTCTCCTGCAACCCGTTCCCTTGGTGCTGGATGAACGAACGTCTCTCCACATGTTCAGTTCTGAGAGATAAGTGTGTGTGAAAGCCGTCCTTCACCCAGCTTGAAGGGAACACAAAGTTTCTTTTCAGTTGCAAACACCACTCCATACATATATATGGGGAGGTACAAGCTCCAACTCGGTTTTACAGTGAAAACGGCAGGCACTTCAAACCGGCACTAGGAAACAGACTGAGAAACCAGAGTAAGGGTTTCTCCTGCAACCCGTTCCCTTTGTGCTGGATGAACGAACGTCTCTCCACATGCTCAGTTCTGAGAGATAAGTGTGTGTGAAAGCCGTCCTTCACCTAGCTTGAAGGGAACCCAAAGTTTCTTTTCAGTTGCCAACTCCACTCCATACATATATATGGGGAGGTACAAGCTCCAACTCGGTTTTACAGTGAAAACGGCAGGCACTTCAAACCGGCACTAGGAAACAGACTGAGAAACCAGAGTCAGGGTTTCTCCTGCAACCCGTTCCCTTTGTGCTGGATGAACGAACGTCTCTCTACATGCTCAGTTCTGAGAGATATGTGTGTGTGAAAGCCGTCCTTCAGCTAGCTTGAAGGGAACACAAAGTTTCTTTTCAGTTGCAAACTCCACTCCATACATATATATGGGGAGGTACAAACTCCAACTCGGTTTTACAGTGAAAACGGCAGGCACTTCAAACCGGCACTAGGAAACATACTGAGAAACCAGAGTAAGGGTTTCTCCTGCAACCCGTTCCCTTTGTGCTGGATGAACGATCGTCTCTCCACATGCTAAGTTCTGAGAGATAAGTGTGTGTGAAAGCCGTCCTTCACCTAGCTTGAAGGGAACACAAAGTTTCTTTTCAGTTGCAAAATCCACTCCATACATATATATGGGGAGGTACAAGCTCCAAATCGATTTTACAGTGAAAACGGCAGGCACTTCAAACCGGCACTAGGAAACAGACTGAGAAACCAGAGTAAGGGTTTCTCCTGCAACCCGTTCCCTTTGTGCTGGATGAACGAACGTCTCTCCACATGCTAAGTTCTGAGAGATAAGTGTGTGTGAAAGCCGTCCTTCACCTAGCTTGAAGGGAACACAAAGTTTCTTTTCAGTTGCAAACTCCACTCCATACATATATATGGGGAGGTACAAGTTCCAACTCGGTTTTACAGTGAAAACGGCAGGCACTTCAAACCGGCACTAGGAAACAGACTGAGAAACCAGAGTAAGGGTTTCTCCTGCAACCCGTTCCCTTGGTGCTGGATGAACGAACGTCTCTCCACATGCTCAGTTCTGAGAGATAAGTGTGTGTGAAAGCCGTCCTTCACCCAGCTTGAAGGGAACACAAAGTTTCTTTTCAGTTGCAAACACCACTCCATACATATATATGGGGAGGTACAAGCTCCAACTCGGTTTTACAGTGAAAACGGCAGGCACTTCAAACCGGCACTAGGAAACAGACTGAGAAACCAGAGTAAGGGTTTCTCCTGCAACCCGTTCCCTTGGTGCTGGATGAACGAACGTCTCTCCACATGCTCAGTTCTGAGAGATAAGTGTGTGTGAAAGCCGTCCTTCACCTAGCTTGAAGGGAACACAAAGTTTCTTTTCAGTTGCCAACTCCACTCCATACATATATATGGGGAGGTACAAGCTCCAACTCGGTTTTACAGTGAAAACGGCAGGCACTTCAAACCGGCACTAGGAAACAGACTGAGAAACCAGAGTCAGGGTTTCTCCTGCAACCCGTTCCCTTTGTGCTGGATGAACGAACGTCTCTCCACATGCTCAGTTCTGAGAGATATGTGTGTGTGAAAGCCGTCCTTCACCTAGCTTGAAGGGAACACAAAGTATCTTTTCAGTTGCAAACTCCACTCCATACATATATATGGGTGGAACAAGCTCCAACTCGGTTTTACAGTGAAAACGGCAGGCACTTCAAACCGGCACTAGGAAACAGACTGAGAAACCAGAGTAAGGGTTTCTCCTGCAACACTTTCCCTTTGTGCTGGATGAACGAACGTCTCTCCACATGCTCAGTTCTGAGAGATAAGTGTGTGTGAAAGCCGTCCTTCACCTAGCTTGAAGGGAACACAAAGTTTCTTTTCAGTTGCAAACTCCATTCCATACATACATGTGGGGTGGAACAAGCTCCAACTCGGTTTTACAGTGAAAACGGCAGGCACTTCAAACCGGCACTAGGAAACAGACTGAGAAACCAGAGTAAGGGTTTCTCCTGCAACCCGTTCCCTTTGTGCTGGATGAACGATCGTCTCTCCACATGCTAAGTTCTGAGAGATAAGTGTGTGCGAAAGCCGTCCTTCACCTAGCTTGAAGGGAACACAAAGTTTCTTTTCAGTTGCAAAATCCACTCCATACATATATATGGGGAGGTACAAGTTCCAACTCGGTTTTACAGTGAAAACGGCAGGCACTTCAAACCGGCACTAGGAAACAGACTGAGAAACCAGAGTAAGGGTTTCTCCTGCAACCCGTTCCCTTTTTGCTGGATGAACGAACGTCTCTCCACATGCTCAGTTCTGAGAGATAAGTGTGTGTGAAAGCCGTCCTTCACCTAGCTTGAAGGGAACACAAAGTTTCTTTTCAGTTGCAAACTCCACTCCATACATATATATGGGGAGGTACAAGCTCCAACTCGGTTTTACAGTGAAAACGGCAGGCACTTCAAACCGGCACTAGGAAACAGACTGAGAAACCAGAGTAAGGGTTTCTCCTGCAACCCGTTCCCTTGGTGCTAGATGAACGAACGTCTCTCCACATGCTCAGTTCTGAGAGATAAGTGTGTGTGAAAGCCGTCCTTCACCTAGCTTGAAGGGAACACAAACTTTCTTTTCAGTTGCAAACTCCACTCCATACATATATATGGGGAGGTACAAGCTCCAACTCGGTTTTACAGTGAAAACGGCAGGCACTTCAAACCGACACTAGGAAACAGACTGAGAAACCAGAGTCAGGGTTTCTCCTGCAACCCGTTCCCTTGGTGCTGGATGAACGAACGTCTCTCCACATGCTCAGTTCTGAGAGATAAGTGTGTGTGAAAGCCGTCCTTCAACTAGCTTGAAGGGAACACAAAGTTTCTTTTCAGTTGCCAACTCCACTCCATACATATATATGGGGAGGTACAAGCTCCAACTCGGTTTTACAGTGAAAACGGCAGGCACTTCAAACCGGCACTAGGAAACAGACTGAGAAACCAGAGTAAGGGTTTCTCCTGCAACCCTTTCCCTTTGTGCTGGATGAACGAACGTCTCTCCAAATGCTCAGTTCTGAGAGATATGTGTGTGTGAAACCCGTCCTTCACCTAGCTTGAAGGGAACACAAAGTTTCTTTTCAGTTGCAAACTCCCCTCCATACATATATATGTGGTGGAACAAGCTCCAACTCGGTTTTACAGTGAAAACGGCAGGCACTTCAAACCGGCACTAATAAACAGACTGAGAAACAAGAGAAAGGGTTTCTCCTGCAACCCGTTCCCTTTGTGCTGGATGAACGAACGTCTCTCCACATGCTCAGTTCTGACAGATAAGTGTGTGTGAAAGCCGTCCTTCACCTAGCTTGAAGGGAACACAAAGTTTCTTTTCAGTTGCAAACTCCACTCCATACATATATATGGGGAGGTACAAGCTCCAACTCGGTTTTACAGTGAAAACGGCAGGCACTTCAAACCGGCACTAGGAAACAGACTGAGAAACCAGAGTAAGGGTTTCTCCTGCAACCCGTTCCCTTTGTGCTGGATGAACGAACGTCTCTCCACATGCTCAGTTCTGAGAGATAAGTGTGTGTGAAAGCCGTCCTTCACCTAGCTTGAAGGGAACCCAAAGTTTCTTTTCAGTTGCAAACTCCACTCCATACATATATATGAGGAGGTACAAGCTCCAACACGGTTTTACAGTGAAAACGGCAGGCACTTCAAACCGGCACTAGGAAACAGACTGAGAAACCAGAGTAAGGGTTTCTCCTGCAACCCGTTCCCTTTGTGCTGGATGAACGAACGTCTCTCCACATGCTCAGTTCTGAGAGATAAGTGTGTGTGAAAGCCGTCCTTCACCTAGCTTGAAGGGAACCCAAAGTTTCTTTTCAGTTGCAAACTCCACTCCATACATATATATGGGGAGGTACAAGCTCCAACACGGTTTTACAGTGAAAACGGCAGGCACTTCAAACCGGCACTAGGAAACAGACTGAGAAACCAGAGTAAGGGTTTCTCCTGCAACCCGTTCCCTTTGTGCTGGATGAACGAACGTCTCTCCACATGCTCAGTTCTGAGAGATAATTGTGTGTGAAAGCCGTCCTTCACCTAGCTTGAAGGGAAAACAAAGTTTCTTTTCAGTTGCAAACTCCATTCCATACATACATATGGGGTGGAACAAGCTCCAACTCGGTTTTACAGTGAAAACGGCAGGCACTTCAAACCGGCACTAGGAAACAGACTGAGAAACCAGAGTAAGGGTTTCTCCTGCAACCCGTTCCCTTTGTGCTGGATGAAAGAACGTCTCTCCACATGCTCAGTTCTGAGAGAAAAGTGTGTGTGAAAGCCGTCCTTCACCTAGCTTGAAGGGAACACAAAGTTTCTTTTCAGTTGCAAACTCCATTCCAAACATACATATGTGGTGGAACTAGCTCCAACTCGGTTTTACAGTGAAAACGGCAGGCACTTCAAACCGGCACTAGGAAACAGACTGAGAAACCACAGTAAGGGTTTCTCCTGCAACCCGTTCCCTTTGTGCTGGATGAACGAACGTCTCTCCACATGCTCAGTTCTGAAAGATAAGTGTGTGTGAAAGCCGTCCTTCACCTAGCTTGAAGGGAACACAAAGTTTCTTTTCAGTTGCAAACTCCATTCCATACATACATATGGGGTGGAACAAGCTCCAACTCGGTTTTACAGTGAAAACGGCAGGCACTTCAAACCGGCACTAGGAAACAGACTGAGAAACCAGAGTAAGGGTTTCTCCTGCAACCCGTTCCCTTTGTGCTGGATGAACGATCGTCTATCCACATGCTCAGTTCTGAGAGATAAGTGAGTGCGAAAGCCGTCCTTCACCTAGCTTGAAGGGAACACAAAGTTCCTTTTCAGTTGCAAACTCCACTCCATACATATATATGGGGAGGTACAATTTCCAACTCGGTTTTACAGTGAAAACGGCAGGCACTTCAAACCGGCACTAGGAAACAGACTGAGAAACCAGAGTAAGGGTTTCTCCTGCAACTCGTTCCCTTTGTGCTGGATGAACGAACGTCTCTCCAAATGCTCAGTTCTGAGAGATATGTGTGTATGAAAGCCGTCCTTCACCTAGCTTGAAGGGAACACAAAGTTTCTTTTCAGTTGCAAACTCCACTCCATACATATATATGTGGTGGAACAAGCTCCAACTCGGTTTTACAGTGAAAACGGCAGGCACTTCAAACCGGCACTAAGAAACAGACTGAGAAACAAGAGTAAGGGTTTCTCCTGCAACCCGTTTCCTTTGTGCTGGATGAACGAACGTCTCTCCACATGCTCAGTTCTGAGAGATAAGTGTGTGTGAAAGCCGTCCTTCACCTAGCTTGAAGGGAACACAAAGTTTCTTTTCAGTTGCAAACTCCACTCCATACATATATATGGGGAGGTACAAGCTCCAACTCGGTTTTACAGTGAAAACGGCAGGCACTTCAAACCGGCACTAGGAAACAGACTGAGAAACCAGAGTAAGGGTTTCTCCTGCAACCCTTTCCCTTTGTGCTGGATGAACGAACGTCTCTCCACATGCTCAGTTCTGAGAGATAAGTGTGTGTGAAAGCCGTCCTTCACCTAGCTTGAAGGGAACACAAAGTTTCTTTTCAGTTGCAAACTCCATTCCATACATACATATGGGGTGGAACAAGCTCCAACTCGGTTTTACAGTGAAAACGGCAGGCACTTCAAACCGGCACTAGGAAACAGACTGAGAAACCAGAGTAAGGGTTTCTCCTGCAACCCGTTCCCTTTGTGCTGGATGAACGAACGTCTCTCCACATGCTCAGTTCTGAGAGATAAGTGTGTGCGAAAGCCGTCCTTCACCTAGCTTGAAGGGAACACAAAGTTTCTTTTCAGTTGCAAAATCCACTCCATACATATATATGGGGAGGTACAAGTTCCAACTCGGTTTTACAGTGAAAACGGCAGGCACTTCAAACCGGCACTAGGAAACAGACTGAGAAACCAGAGTAAGGGTTTCTCCTGCAACCCGTTCCCTTTGTGCTGGATGAACGAACGTCTCTCCACATGCTCAGTTCTGAGAGATAAGTGTGTGTGAAAGCCGTCCTTCACCTAGCTTGAAGGGAACACAAAGTTTCTTTTCAGTTGCAAACTCCACTCCATACATATATATGGGGAGGTACAAGCTCCAACTCGGTTTTACAGTGAAAACGGCAGGCACTTCAAACCGGCACTAGGAAACAGACTGAGAAACCAGAGTAAGGGTTTCTCCTGCAACCCGTTCCCTTGGTGCTAGATGAACGAACGTCTCTCCACATGCTCAGTTCTGAGAGATAAGTGTGTGTGAAAGCCGTCCTTCACCTAGCTTGAAGGGAACACAAACTTTCTTTTCAGTTGCAAACTCCACTCCATACATATATATGGGGAGGTACAAGCTCCAACTCGGTTTTACAGTGAAAACGGCAGGCACTTCAAACCGGCACTAGGAAACAGACTGAGAAACCAGAGTAAGGGTTTCTCCTGCAAACCGTTCCCTTTGTGCTGGATGAAAGAACGTCTCTCCACATGCTCAGTTCTGAGAGAAAAGTGTGTGTGAAAGCCGTCCTTCACCTAGCTTGAAGGGAACACAAAGTTTCTTTTCAGTTGCAAACTCCATTCCAAACATACATATGGGGTGGAACTAGCTCCAACTCGGTTTTACAGTGAAAACGGCAGGCACTTCAAACCGGCACTAGGAAACAGACTGAGAAACCACAGTAAGGGTTTCTCCTGCAACCCGTTCCATTTGTGCTGGATGAACGAACGTCTCTCCACATGCTCAGTTCTGAAAGATAAGTGTGTGTGAAAGCCGTCCTTCACCTAGCTTGAAGGGAACACAAAGTTTCTTTTCAGTTGCAAACTCCATTCCATACATACATATGGGTGGAACAAGCTCAAACTCGGTTTTACAGTGAAAACGGCAGGCACTTCAAACCGGCACTAGGAAACAGACTGAGAAACCAGAGTAAGGGTTTCTCCTGCAACCCGTTCCCTTTGTGCTGGATGAACGATCGTCTATCCACATGCTCAGTTCTGAGAGATAAGTGTGTGCGAAAGCCGTCCTTCACCTAGCTTGAAGGGAACACAAAGTTCCTTTTCAGTTGCAAACTCCACTCCATACATATATATGGGGAGGTACAATTTCCAACTCGGTTTTACAGTGAAAACGGCAGGCACTTCAAACCGGCACTAGGAAACAGACTGAGAAACCAGAGTAAGGGTTTCTCCTGCAACCCGTTCCCTTTGTGCTGGATGAACGAACGTCTCTCCAAATGCTCAGTTCTGAGAGATATGTGTGTGTGAAAGCCGTCCTTCACCTAGTTTGAAGGGAACACAAAGATTCTTTTCAGTTGCAAACTCCACTCCATACATATATATGTTGTGGAACAAGCTCCAACTCGGTTTTACAGTGAAAACGGCAGGCACTTCAAACCGGCACTAAGAAACAGACTGAGAAACAAGAGTAAGGGTTTCTCCTGCAACCCGTTTCCTTTGTGCTGGATGAACGAACGTCTCTCCACATGCTCAGTTCTGAGAGATAAGTGTGTGTGAAAGCCGTCCTTCACCTAGCTTGAAGGGAACACAAAGTTTCTTTTCAGTTGCAAACTCCACTCCATACATATATATGGGGAGGTACAAGCTCCAACTCGGTTTTACAGTGAAAACGGCAGGCACTTCAAACCGGCACTAGGAAACAGACTGAGAAACCAGAGTAAGGGTTTCTCCTGCAACCCTTTCCCTTTGTGCTGGATGAACGAACGTCTCTCCACATGCTCAGTTCTGAGAAATAAGTGTGTGTGAAAGCCGTCCTTCACCTAGCTTGAAGGGAACACAAAGTTTCTTTTCAGTTGCAAACTCCATTCCATACATACATATGGGGTGGAACAAGCTCCAACTCGGTTTTACAGTGAAAACGGCAGGCACTTCAAACCGGCACTAGGAAACAGACTGAGAAACCAGAGTAAGGGTTTCTCCTGCAACCCGTTCCCTTTGTGCTGGATGAACGATCGTCTCTCCACATGCTCAGTTCTGAGAGATAAGTGTGTGCGAAAGCCGTCCTTCACCTAGCTTGAAGGGAACACAAAGTTTCTTTTCAGTTGCAAAATCCACTCCATACATATATATGGGGAGGTACAAGTTCCAACTCGGTTTTACAGTGAAAACGGCAGGCACTTCAAACCGGCACTAGGAAACAGACTGAGAAACCAGAGTAAGGGTTTCTCCTGCAACCCGTTCCCTTTGTGCTGGATGAACGAACGTCTCTCCACATGCTCAGTTCTGAGAGATAAGTGTGTGTGAAAGCCGTCCTTCACCTAGCTTGAAGGGAACACAAAGTTTCTTTTCAGTTGCAAACTCCACTCCATACATATATATGGGGAGGTACAAGCTCCAACTCGGTTTTACAGTGAAAACGGCAGGCACTTCAAACCGGCACTAGGAAACAGACTGAGAAACCAGAGTAAGGGTTTCTCCTGCAACCCGTTCCCTTGGTGCTAGATGAACGAACGTCTCTCCACATGCTCAGTTCTGAGAGATAAGTGTGTGTGAAAGCCGTCCTTCACCTAGCTTGAAGGGAACACAAACTTTCTTTTCAGTTGCAAACTCCACTCCATACATATATATGGGGAGGTACAAGCTCCAACTCGGTTTTACAGTGAAAACGGCAGGCACTTCAAACCGACACTAGGAAACAGACTGAGAAACCAGAGTCAGGGTTTCTCCTGCAACCCGTTCCCTTGGTGCTGGATGAACGAACGTCTCTCCACATGCTCAGTTCTGAGAGATAAGTGTGTGTGAAAGCCGTCCTTCACCTAGCTTGAAGGGAACACAAAGTTTCTTTTCAGTTGCCAACTCCACTCCATACATATATATGGGGAGGTACAAGATCCAACTCGGTTTTACAGTGAAAACGGCAGGCACTTCAAACCGGCACTAGGAAACAGACTGAGAAACCAGAGTAAGGGTTTCTCCTGCAACCTTTCCCTTTGTGCTGGATGAACGAACGTCTCTCCAAATGCTCAGTTCTGAGAGATATGTGTGTGTGAAAGCCGTCCTTCACCTAGCTTGAAGGGAACACAAAGTTTCTTTTCAGTTGCAAACTCCCCTCCATACATATATATGTGGTGGAACAAGCTCCAACTCGGTTTTACAGTGAAAACGGCAGGCACTTCAAACCGGCACTAAGAAACAGACTGAGAAACAAGAGAAAGGGTTTCTCCTGCAACCCGTTCCCTTTGTGCTGGATGAACGAACGTCTCTCCACATGCTCAGTTCTGACAGATAAGTGTGTGTGAAAGCCGTCCTTCACCTAGCTTGAAGGGAACACAAAGTTTCTTTTCAGTTGCAAACTCCACTCCATACATATATATGGGGAGGTACAAGCTCCAACTCGGATTTACAGTGAAAACGGCAGGCACTTCAAACCGGCACTAGGAAACAGACTGAGAAACCAGAGTAAGGGTTTCTCCTGCAACCCGTTCCCTTTGTGCTGGATGAACGAACGTCTCTCCACATGCTCAGTTCAGAGATAAGTGTGTGTGAAAGCCGTCCTTCACCTAGCTTGAAGGGAACCCAAAGTTTCTTTTCAGTTGCAAACTCCACTCCATACATATATATGAGGAGGTACAAGCTCCAACACGGTTTTACAGTGAAAACGGCAGGCACTTCAAACCGGCACTAGGAAACAGACTGAGAAACCAGAGTAAGGGTTTCTCCTGCAACCCGTTTCCTTTGTGCTGGATGAACGAACGTCTCTCCACATGCTCAGTTCTGAGAGATAAGTGTGTGTGAAAGCCGTCCTTCACCTAGCTTGAAGGGAACCCAAAGTTTCTTTTCAGTTGCAAACTCCACTCCATACATATATATGGGGAGGTACTAGCTCCAACACGGTTTTACAGTGAAAACGGCAGGCACTTCAAACCGGCACTAGGAAACAGACTGAGAAACCAGAGTAAGGGTTTCTCCTGCAACCCGTTCCCTTTTTGCTGGATGAACGAACGTCTCTCCACATGCTCAGTTCTGAGAGATAATTGTGTGTGAAAGCCGTCCTTCACCTAGCTTGAAGGGAAAACAAAGTTTCTTTTCAGTTGCAAACTCCATTCCATACATACATATGGGGTGGAACAAGCTCCAACTCGGTTTTACAGTGAAAACGGCAGGCACTTCAAACCGGCACTAGGAAACAGACTGAGAAACCAGAGTAAGGGTTTCTCCTGCAACCCGTTCCCTTTGTGCTGGATGAAAGAACGTCTCTCCACATGCTCAGTTCTGAGAGAAAAGTGTGTGTGAAAGCCGTCCTTCACCTAGCTTGAAGGGAACACAAAGTTTCTTTTCAGTTGCAAACTCCATTCCAAACATACATATGGGGTGGAACTAGCTCCAACTCGGTTTTACAGTGAAAACGGCAGGCACTTCAAACCGGCACTAGGAAACAGACTGAGAAACCACAGTAAGGGTTTCTCCTGCAACCCGTTCCCTTTGTGCTGGATGAACGAACGTCTCTCCACATGCTCAGTTCTGAAAGATAAGTGTGTGTGAAAGCCGTCCTTCACCTAGCTTGAAGGGAACACAAAGTTTCTTTTCAGTTGCAAACTCCATTCCATACATACATATGGGGTGGAACAAGCTCCAACTCGGTTTTACAGTGAAAACGGCAGGCACTTCAAACCGGCACTAGGAAACAGACTGAGAAACCAGAGTAAGGGTTTCTCCTGCAACCCGTTCCCTTTGTGCTGGATGAACGATCGTCTATCCACATGCTCAGTTCTGAGAGATAAGTGTGTGCGAAAGACGTCCTTCACCTAGCTTGAAGGGAACACAAAGTTCCTTTTCAGTTGCAAACTCCACTCCATACATATATATGGGGAGGTACAATTTCCAACTCGGTTTTACAGTGAAAACGGCAGGCACTTCAAACCGGCACTAGGAAACAGACTGAGAAACCAGAGTAAGGGTTTCTCCTGCAACCCGTTCCCTTTGTGCTGGATGAACGAACGTCTCTCCAAATGCTCAGTTCTGAGAGATATGTGTGTGTGAAAGCCGTCCTTCACCTAGCTTGAAGGGAACACAAAGTTTCTTTTCAGTTGCAAACTCCACTCCATACATATATATGTGGTGGAACAAGCTCCAACTCGGTTTTACAGTGAAAACGGCAGGCACTTCAAACCGGCACTAAGAAACAGACTGAGAAACAAGAGTAAGGGTTTCTCCTGCAACCCGTTTCCTTTGTGCTGGATGAACGAACGTCTCTCCACATGCTCAGTTCTGAGAGATAAGTGTGTGTGAAAGCCGTCCTTCACCTAGCTTGAAGGGAACACAAACTTTCTTTTCAGTTGCAAACTCCACTCCATACATATATATGGGGAGGTACAAGCTCCAACTCGGTTTTACAGTGAAAACGGCAGGCACTTCAAACCGACACTAGGAAACAGACTGAGAAACCAGAGTCAGGGTTTCTCCTGCAACCCGTTCCCTTGGTGCTGGATGAACGAACGTCTCTCCACATGCTCAGTTCTGAGAGATAAGTGTGTGTGAAAGCCGTCCTTCACCTAGCTTGAAGGGAACACAAAGTTTCTTTTCAGTTGCCAACTCCACTCCATACATATATATGGGGAGGTACAAGCTCCAACTCGGTTTTACAGTGAAAACGGCAGGCACTTCAAACCGGCACTAGGAAACAGACTGAGAAACCAGAGTAAGGGTTTCTCCTGCAACCTTTCCCTTTGTGCTGGATGAACGAACGTCTCTCCAAATGCTCAGTTCTGAGAGATATGTGTGTGTGAAAGCCGTCCTTCACCTAGCTTGAAGGGAACACAAAGTTTCTTTTCAGTTGCAAACTCCCCTCCATACATATATATGTGGTGGAACAAGCTCCAACTCGGTTTTACAGTGAAAACGGAAGGCACTTCAAACCGGCACTAAGAAACAGACTGAGAAACAAGAGAAAGGGTTTCTCCTGCAACCCGTTCCCTTTGTGCTGGATGAACGAAAGTCTCTCCACATGCTCAGTTCTGACAGATAAGTGTGTGTGAAAGCCGTCCTTCACCTAGCTTGAAGGGAACACAAAGTTTCTTTTCAGTTGCAAACTCCACTCCATACATATATATGGGGAGGTACAAGCTCCAACTCGGATTTACAGTGAAAACGGCAGGCACTTCAAACCGGCACTAGGAAACAGACTGAGAAACCAGAGTAAGGGTTTCTCCTGCAACCCGTTCCCTTTGTGCTGGATGAACGAACGTCTCTCCACATGCTCAGTTCAGAGATAAGTGTGTGTGAAAGCCGTCCTTCACCTAGCTTGAAGGGAACCCAAAGTTTCTTTTCAGTTGCAAACTCCACTCCATACATATATATGGGGAGGTACAAGCTCCAACTCGGTTTTACCGTGAAAAAGGCAAGCACTTCAAACAGGCACTAGGAAACAGACTGAGAAACCAGAGTCAGGGTTTCTCCAGCAACCCGTTCCCTTTGTGCTGGATGAACGATCGTCTCTCCACATGCTCAGTTTTGAGAGATAAGTGTGTGTGAAAGCCGTCCTTCACCTAGCTTGAAGGGAACACAAAGTTTCTTTTCAGTTGCAAACTCCACTCCATACATATATATGGGGAAGTACAAGCTCCACCTCGGTTTTACCGTGAAAACGGCAGGCACTTCAAACCGGCACTAGGAAACAGACTGAGAAACCAGAGTAAGGGTTTCTCCTGCAACCCGTTCCCTTTGTGCTGGATGAACGAACGTCTCTCCAAATGCTCAGTTCTGAGAGATATGTGTGTGTGAAAGCCGTCCTTCACCTAGCTTGAAGGGAACACAAAGTTTCTTTTCAGTTGCAAACTCCCCTCCATACATATATATGTGGTGGAACAAGCTCCAACTCGGTTTTACAGTGAAAACGGCAGGCACTTCAAACCGGCACTAAGAAACAGACTGAGAAACAAGAGAAAGGGTTTCTCCTGCAACCCGTTCCCTTTGTGCTGGATGAACGAACGTCTCTCCACATGCTCAGTTCTGACATATAAGTGTGTGTGAAAGCCGTCCTTCACCTAGCTTGAAGGGAACACAAAGTTTCTTTTCAGTTGCAAACTCCACTCCATACATATATATGGGGAGGTACAAGCTCCAACTCGGTTTTACAGTGAAAACGGCAGGCACTTCAAACCGGCACTAGGAAACAGACTGAGAAACCAGAGTAAGGGTTTCTCCTTCAACCCGTTCCCTTTGTGCTGGATGAAAGAACGTCTCTCCACATGCTCAGTTCTGAGAGAAAAGTGTGTGTGAAAGCCGTCCTTCACCTAGCTTGAAGGGAACACAAAGTTTCTTTTCAGTTGCAAACTCCATTCCAAACATACATATGGGGTGGAACTAGCTCCAACTCGGTTTTACAGTGAAAACGGCAGGCACTTCAAACCGGCACTAGGAAACAGACTGAGAAACCAGAGTAAAGGTTTCTCCTGCAACCCGTTCCCTTTGTGCTGGATGAACGAACGTCTCTCCACATGCTCAGTTCTGAGAGATAAGTGTGTGTGAAAGCCGTCCTTCACCTAGCTTGAAGGGAACACAAAGTTTCTTTTCAGTTGCAAACTCCACTCCATACATATATATGGGGAGGTACAAGCTCCAACACGGTTTTACAGTGAAAACGGTAGGCACTTCAAACCGGCACTAGGAAACAGACTGAGAAACCAGAGTAAGGGTTTCTCCTGCAACCCGTTCCCTTTTTGCTGGATGAACGAACGTCTCTCCACATGCTCAGTTCTGAGAGATAATTGTGTGTGAAAGCCGTCCTTCACCTAGCTTGAAGGGAAAACAAAGTTTCTTTTCAGTTGCAAACTCCATTCCATACATACATATGGGGTGGAACAAGCTCCAACTCGGTTTTACAGTGAAAACGGCAGGCACTTCAAACCGGCACTAGGAAACAGACTGAGAAACCAGAGTAAGGGTTTCTCCTGCAACCCGTTCCCTTTGTGCTGGATGAAAGAACGTCTCTCCACATGCTCAGTTCTGAGAGAAAAGTGTGTGTGAAAGCCGTCCTTCACCTAGCTTGAAGGGAACACAAAGTTTCTTTTCAGTTGCAAACTCCATTCCAAACATACATATGGGGTGGAACTAGCTCCAACTCGGTTTTACAGTGAAAACGGCAGGCACTTCAGACCGGCACTAGGAAACAGACTGAGAAACCACAGTAAGGGTTTCTCCTGCAACCCGTTCCCTTTGTGCTGGATGAACGATCGTCTATCCACATGCTCAGTTCTGAGAGATAAGTGTGTGCGAAAGCCGTCCTTCACCTAGTTTGAAGGGAACACAAAGTTTCTTTTCAGTTGCAAAATCCACTCCATACATATATATGGGGAGGTACAATTTCCAACTCGGTTTTACAGTGAAAACGGCAGGCAATTCAAACCGGCACTAGGAAACAGACTGAGAAACCAGAGTAAGGGTTTCTCCTGCAACCCGTTCCCTTTGTGCTGGATGAACGAACGTCTCTCCAAATGCTCAGTTCTGAGAGATATGTGTGTGTGAAAGCCGTCCTTCACCTAGCTTGAAGGGAACACAAAGTTTCTTTTCAGTTGCAAACTCCACTCCATACATATATATGGGGAGGTACAAACTCCAACTCGGTTTTACAGTGAAAAAGGCAGGCACTTCAAACCGGCACTAAGAAACAGACTGAGAAACAAGAGTAAGGGTTTCTCCTGCAACCCGTTTCCTTTGTGCTGGATGAACGAACGTCTCTCCACATGCTCAGTTCTGAGAGATAAGTGTGTGTGAAAGCCGTCCTTCACCTAGCTTGAAGGGAACACAAAGTTTCTTTTCAGTTGCAAACTCCACTCCATACATATATATGGGGAGGTACAAGCTCCAACTCGGTTTTACAGTGAAAACGGCAGGCACTTCAAACCGGCACTAGGAAACAGACTGAGAAACCAGAGTAAGGGTTTCTCCTGCAACCCGTTCCCTTTGTGCTGGATGAACGAACGTCTCTCCACATGCTCAGTTCTGAGAGATAAGTGTGTGTGAAAGCCGTCCTTCACCTAGCTTGAAGGGAACACAAAGTTTCTTTTCAGTTGCCAACTCCACTCCATACATATATATGGGGAGGTACAAGCTCCAACTCGGGTTTACAGTGAAAACGGCAGGCACTTCAAACCGGCACTAGGAAACAGACTGAGAATCCAGAGTAAGGGTTTCTCCTGCAACCCGTTCCCTTTGTGCTGGATGAACGAATGTCTCTCCACATGCTCAGTTCTGAGAGATAAGTGTGTGTGAAAGCCGTCCTTCACCTAGCTTGAAGGGAACACAAAGTTTCTTTTCAGTTGCAAACTCCACTCCATACATATATATGGGGAGGTACAAGCTCCAACTCGGTTTTACAGTGAAAACGGCAAGCACTTCAAACAAGCACTAGGAAACAGACTGAGAAACCAGAGTCAGGGTTTCTCCAGCAACCCGTTCCCTTTGTGCTGGATGAACGATCGTCTCTCCACATGCTCAGTTTTGAGAGATAAGTGTGTGTGAAAGCCGTCCTTCACCTAGCTTGAAGGGAACACAAAGTTTCTTTTCAGTTGCAAACTCCACTCCATACATATATATGGGGAAGTACAAGTTCCACCTCGGTTTTACCGTGAAAAATGCAGGCACTTCAAACCGGCACTAGGAAACAGACTGAGAAACCAGAGTCAGGGTTTCTCCT
Source organism: Vicugna pacos (assembly GCF_048564905.1). Classification (NCBI taxonomy): domain Eukaryota; kingdom Metazoa; phylum Chordata; class Mammalia; order Artiodactyla; family Camelidae; genus Vicugna; species Vicugna pacos. Next base: position 7,695,770 of record NC_133017.1, read on the forward strand.
GCAACCCGTTCCTTTGTGCTGGATGAACGAACGTCTCTCCACATGCTCAGTTCTGAGAGATAAGTGTGTGTGAAAGCCGTCCTTCACCTAGCTTGAATGGAACACAAAGTTTCTTTTCAGTTGCAAACTCCACTCCATACATATATATGGGGTGGAACAAGCCCCAACTCGGTTTTACAGTGAAAACGGCAGGCACTTCAAACCGGCACTAGGAAACAGACTGAGAAACCAGAGTCAGGGTTACTCCTGCAACCCGTTCCCTTTGTGCTGGTTGAACGAACGTCTCTCCACATGCTCAGTTCTGAGAGATAAGTGTGTGTGAAAGCCGTCCTTCACCTAGCTTGAAGGGAACACAAAGTTTCTTTTCAGTTGCAAACTCCACTCCATACATATATATGGGGAGGTACAAGCTCCAACTCGGTTTTACAGTGAAAACGGCAGGCACTTCAAACCGGCACTAGGAAACAGACTGAGAAACTAGAGTAAGGGTTTCTCCTGCAACCCGTTCCCTTTGTGCTGGATGAACGAACGTCTCTCCACATGCTCAGTTCTGAGAGATAAGTGTGTGTGAAAGCCGTCCTTCACCTAGCTTGAAGGGAACACAAAGTTTCTTTTCAGTTGCAATCTCCACTCCACACATATATATGGGGAGGTGCAAGCTCCAACTCGGTTTTACAGTGAAAACGGCAAGCACTTCAAACCGGCACTAAGAAACAGACTGAGAAACCAGAGTAAGGGTTTCTCCTGCAACCCGTTCCCTTTGTGCTGGATGAACGAACGTCTCTCCACATGCTCAGTTCTGAGAGATAAATGGGTGTGAAAGCCGTCCTTCACCTAGCTTGAAGGGAACACAAACTTTCTTTTCAGTTGCAAAATCCACTCCATACATATATATGGGGAGGTACAAGCTCCAACTCTGTTGTACAGTGAAAACGGCAGGCACTTCAAACCGGCACTAGGAAACAGACTGAGAAACCAGAGTCAGGGTTTCTCCTGCAACCCGTTCCCTTTGTGCTGGATGAACGAACTTCTCTCCACATGCTCAGTTCTGAGAGAAAAGTGTGTGTGAAAGCCGTCCTTCACCTAGCTTGAAGGGAACACAAAGTTTCTTTTCAGTTGCAAACTCCACTCCATAATATATATGGGGATGTACAAGCACCAACTCGGTTTTACAGTGAAAACGGCAGGCACTTCAAACCGGCACTAGGAAACAGACTGAGAAACTAGGGTAAGGGTTTCTCCTGCAACCCGTTCCCTTTGTGCTGGATGAACGAACGTCTCTCCACATGCTCAGTTCTGAGAGATAAGTGTGTGTGAAAGCCGTCCTTCACCTAGCTTGAAGGGAACACAAACTTTCTTTTCAGTAGCAAACTCCACTCCATACATATATATGGGGAGGTACAAGCTCCAACTCGGTTTTACAGTGAAAACGGCAGGCACTTCAAACCGGCACTAGGAAACAGACTGAGAAACTAGACTAAGGGTTTATCCTGCAACCCGTTCCCTTTGTGCTGGATGAACGAACGTCTCTCCACATGCTCAGTTCTGAGAGATAAGTGTGTGTGAAAGCCGTCCTTCACCTAGCTTGAAGGGAACACAAACTTTCTTTTCAGTTGCAAACTCCACTCCATACATATATATGGGGAGGTACAAGCTCCAACTCGGTTTTACAGTGAAAAAGGCAGGCACTTCAAACCGGCACTAGGAAACAGACTGAGAATCCAGAGTAAGGGTTTCTCCTGCAACCCGTTCCCTTTGTGCTGGATGAACGAACTTCTCTCCACATGCTCAGTTCTGAGAGATAAGTGTGTGTGAAATCCGTACTTCACCTAGCTTGGAGGGAACACAAAGTTTCTTTTCAGTTGCAAACTCCACTCCATACATATATATGGGGAGGTACAAGCTCCAACTCGGTTTTACAGTGAAAACGGCAGGCACTTCAAACCGGAACTAGGAAACAGACTGAGAAACCAGAGTAAGGGTTTCTCCTGCAACCCGTTCCCTTTGTGCTGGATGAACGAACGTCTCTCCACATGCTCAGTTCTGAGAGATAAGTGTGTGTGAAAGCCGTCCTTCACCTATCTTGAAGGGAACACAAAGTTTCTTTTCAGTTGCAAACTCCACTCCATACATATATATGTGGTGGAACAAGCTCCAACTCGGTTTTACAGTGAAAACGGCAAGCACTTCAAACCGGCACTAAGAAACAGACTGAGAAACCAGAGTAAGGGTTTCTCCTGCAACCCGTTCCCTTTGTGCTGGATGAACGAACGTCTCTCCACATGCTCAGTTCTGAGAGATAAATGGGTGTGAAAGCCGTCCTTCACCTAGCTTGAAGGGAACACAAACTTTCTTTTCAGTTGCAAACTCCACTCCATACATATATATGGGGAGGTACAAGCTCCAACTCTGTTGTACAGTGAAAACGGCAGGCACTTCAAACCGGCACTAGGAAACAGACTGAGAAACCAGAGTCAGGGTTTCTCCTGCAACCCGTTCCCTTTGTGCTGGATGAACGAACTTCTCTCCACATGCTCAGTTCTGAGAGAAAAGTGTGTGTGAAAGCCGTCCTTCACCTAGCTTGAAGGGAACACAAAGTTTCTTTTCAGTTGCAAACTCCACTCCATAATATATATGGGGATGTACAAGCACCAACTCGGTTTTACAGTGAAAACGGCAGGCACTTCAAACCGGCACTAGGAAACAGACTGAGAAACTAGAGTAAGGGTTTCTCCTGCAACCCGTTCCCTTTGTGCTGGATGAACGAACGTCTCTCCACATGCTCAGTTCTGAGAGATAAGTGTGTGTGAAAGCCGTCCTTCACCTAGCTTGAAGGGAAAACAAAGTTTCTTTTCAGTTGCAAACTCCATTCCATACATACATATGGGGTGGAACAAGCTCCAACTCGGTTTTACAGTGAAAACGGCAGGCACTTCAAACCGGCACTAGGAAACAGACTGAGAAACCAGAGTAAGGGTTTCTCCTGCAACCCGTTCCCTTTGTGCTGGATGAAAGAACGTCTCTCCACATGCTCAGTTCTGAGAGAAAAGTGTGTGTGAAAGCCGTCCTTCACCTAGCTTGAAGGGAACACAAAGTTTCTTTTCAGTTGCAAACTCCATTCCAAACATACATATGGGGTGGAACTAGCTCCAACTCGGTTTTACAGTGAAAACGGCAGGCACTTCAAACCGGCACTAGGAAACAGACTGAGAAACCACAGTAAGGGTTTCTCCTGCAACCCGTTCCCTTTGTGCTGGATGAACGATCGTCTATCCACATGCTCAGTTCTGAGAGATAAGTGTGTGCGAAAGCCGTCCTTCACCTAGTTTGAAGGGAACACAAAGTTTCTTTTCAGTTGCAAAATCCACTCCATACATATATATGGGGAGGTACAATTTCCAACTCGGTTTTACAGTGAAAACGGCAGGCAATTCAAACCGGCACTAGGAAACAGACTGAGAAACCAGAGTAAGGGTTTCTCCTGCAACCCGTTCCCTTTGTGCTGGATGAACGAACGTCTCTCCAAATGCTCAGTTCTGAGAGATATGTGTGTGTGAAAGCCGTCCTTCACCTAGCTTGAAGGGAACACAAAGTTTCTTTTCAGTTGCAAACTCCACTCCATACATATATATGGGGAGGTACAAACTCCAACTCGGTTTTACAGTGAAAACGGCAGGCACTTCAAACCGGCACTAAGAAACAGACTGAGAAACAAGAGTAAGGGTTTCTCCTGCAACCCGTTTCCTTTGTGCTGGATGAACGAACGTCTCTCCACATGCTCAGTTCTGAGAGATAAGTGTGTGTGAAAGCCGTCCTTCACCTAGCTTGAAGGGAACACAAAGTTTCTTTTCAGTTGCAAACTCCACTCCATACATATATATGGGGAGGTACAAGCTCCAACTCGGTTTTACAGTGAAAACGGCAGGCACTTCAAACCGGCACTAGGAAACAGACTGAGAATCCAGAGTAAGGGTTTCTCCTGCAACCCGTTCCCTTTGTGCTGGATGAACGAATGTCTCTCCACATGCTCAGTTCTGAGAGATAAGTGTGTGTGAAAGCCGTCCTTCACCTAGCTTGAAGGGAACACAAACTTTCTTTTCAGTTGCAAACTCCACTCCATACATATATATGGGGAGGTACAAGCTCCAACTCGGTTTTACAGTGAAAACGGCAAGCACTTCAAACAAGCACTAGGAAACAGACTGAGAAACCAGAGTCAGGGTTTCTCCAGCAACCCGTTCCCTTTGTGCTGGATGAACGATCGTCTCTCCACATGCTCAGTTTTGAGAGATAAGTGTGTGTGAAAGCCGTCCTTCACCTAGCTTGAAGGGAACACAAAGTTTCTTTTCAGTTGCAAACTCCACTCCATACATATATATGGGGAAGTACAAGTTCCACCTCGGTTTTACCGTGAAAAATGCAGGCACTTCAAACCGGCACTAGGAAACAGACTGAGAAACCAGAGTCAGGGTTTCTCCTGCAACCCGTTCCTTTGTGCTGGATGAACGAACGTCTCTCCACATGCTCAGTTCTGAGAGATAAGTGTGTGTGAAAGCCGTCCTTCACCTAGCTTGAATGGAACACAAAGTTTCTTTTCAGTTGCAAACTCCACTCCATACATATATATGGGGTGGAACAAGCCCCAACTCGGTTTTACAGTGAAAACGGCAGGCACTTCAAACCGGCACTAGGAAACAGACTGAGAAACCAGAGTCAGGGTTACTCCTGCAACCCGTTCCCTTTGTGCTGGTTGAACGAACGTCTCTCCACATGCTCAGTTCTGAGAGATAAGTGTGTGTGAAAGCCGTCCTTCACCTAGCTTGAAGGGAACACAAAGTTTCTTTTCAGTTGCAAACTCCACTCCATACATATATATGGGGAGGTACAAGCTCCAACTCGGTTTTACAGTGAAAACGGCAGGCACTTCAAACCGGCACTAGGAAACAGACTGAGAAACTAGAGTAAGGGTTTCTCCTGCAACCCGTTCCCTTTGTGCTGGATGAACGAACGTCTCTCCACATGCTCAGTTCTGAGAGATAAGTGTGTGTGAAAGCCGTCCTTCACCTAGCTTGAAGGGAACACAAAGTTTCTTTTCAGTTGCAATCTCCACTCCACACATATATATGGGGAGGTGCAAGCTCCAACTCGGTTTTACAGTGAAAACGGCAAGCACTTCAAACCGGCACTAACAAACAGACTGAGAAACCAGAGTAAGGGTTTCTCCTGCAACCCGTTCCCTTTGTGCTGGATGAACGAACGTCTCTCCACATGCTCAGTTCTGAGAGATAAATGGGTGTGAAAGCCGTCCTTCACCTAGCTTGAAGGGAACACAAACTTTCTTTTCAGTTGCAAAATCCACTCCATACATATATATGGGGAGGTACAAGCTCCAACTCTGTTGTACAGTGAAAACGGCAGGCACTTCAAACCGGCACTAGGAAACAGACTGAGAAACCAGAGTCAGGGTTTCTCCTGCAACCCGTTCCCTTTGTGCTGGATGAACGAACTTCTCTCCACATGCTCAGTTCTGAGAGAAAAGTGTGTGTGAAAGCCGTCCTTCACCTAGCTTGAAGGGAACACAAAGTTTCTTTTCAGTTGCAAACTCCACTCCATAATATATATGGGGATGTACAAGCACCAACTCGGTTTTACAGTGAAAACGGCAGGCACTTCAAACCGGCACTAGGAAACAGACTGAGAAACTAGGGTAAGGGTTTCTCCTGCAACCCGTTCCCTTTGTGCTGGATGAACGAACGTCTCTCCACATGCTCAGTTCTGAGAGATAAGTGTGTGTGAAAGCCGTCCTTCACCTAGCTTGAAGGGAACACAAACTTTCTTTTCAGTAGCAAACTCCACTCCATACATATATATGGGGAGGTACAAGCTCCAACTCGGTTTTACAGTGAAAACGGCAGGCACTTCAAACCGGCACTAGGAAACAGACTGAGAAACTAGACTAAGGGTTTATCCTGCAACCCGTTCCCTTTGTGCTGGATGAACGAACGTCTCTCCACATGCTCAGTTCTGAGAGATAAGTGTGTGTGAAAGCCGTCCTTCACCTAGCTTGAAGGGAACACAAACTTTCTTTTCAGTTGCAAACTCCACTCCATACATATATATGGGGAGGTACAAGCTCCAACTCGGTTTTACAGTGAAAAAGGCAGGCACTTCAAACCGGCACTAGGAAACAGACTGAGAATCCAGAGTAAGGGTTTCTCCTGCAACCCGTTCCCTTTGTGCTGGATGAACGAACTTCTCTCCACATGCTCAGTTCTGAGAGATAAGTGTGTGTGAAATCCGTACTTCACCTAGCTTGGAGGGAACACAAAGTTTCTTTTCAGTTGCAAACTCCACTCCATACATATATATGGGGAGGTACAAGCTCCAACTCGGTTTTACAGTGAAAACGGCAGGCACTTCAAACCGGAACTAGGAAACAGACTGAGAAACCAGAGTAAGGGTTTCTCCTGCAACCCGTTCCCTTTGTGCTGGATGAACGAACGTCTCTCCACATGCTCAGTTCTGAGAGATAAGTGTGTGTGAAAGCCGTCCTTCACCTATCTTGAAGGGAACACAAAGTTTCTTTTCAGTTGCAAACTCCACTCCATACATATATATGTGGTGGAACAAGCTCCAACTCGGTTTTACAGTGAAAACGGCAAGCACTTCAAACCGGCACTAAGAAACAGACTGAGAAACCAGAGTAAGGGTTTCTCCTGCAACCCGTTCCCTTTGTGCTGGATGAACGAACGTCTCTCCACATGCTCAGTTCTGAGAGATAAATGGGTGTGAAAGCCGTCCTTCACCTAGCTTGAAGGGAACACAAACTTTCTTTTCAGTTGCAAACTCCACTCCATACATATATATGGGGAGGTACAAGCTCCAACTCTGTTGTACAGTGAAAACGGCAGGCACTTCAAACCGGCACTAGGAAACAGACTGAGAAACCAGAGTCAGGGTTTCTCCTGCAACCCGTTCCCTTTGTGCTGGATGAACGAACTTCTCTCCACATGCTCAGTTCTGAGAGAAAAGTGTGTGTGAAAGCCGTCCTTCACCTAGCTTGAAGGGAACACAAAGTTTCTTTTCAGTTGCAAACTCCACTCCATAATATATATGGGGATGTACAAGCACCAACTCGGTTTTACAGTGAAAACGGCAGGCACTTCAAACCGGCACTAGGAAACAGACTGAGAAACTAGAGTAAGGGTTTCTCCTGCAACCCGTTCCCTTTGTGCTGGATGAACGAACGTCTCTCCACATGCTCAGTTCTGAGAGATAAGTGTGTGTGAAAGCCGTCCTTCACCTAGCTTGAAGGGAACACAAACTTTCTTTTCAGTAGCAAACTCCACTCCATACATATATATGGGGAGGTACAAGCTCCAACTCGGTTTTACAGTGAAAACGGCAGGCACTTCAAACCGGCACTAGGAAACAGACTGAGAAACTAGACTAAGGGTTTATCCTGCAACCCGTTCCCTTTGTGCTGGATGAACGAACGTCTCTCCACATGCTCAGTTCTGAGAGATAAGTGTGTGTGAAAGCCGTCCTTCACCTAGCTTGAAGGGAACACAAAGTTTCTTTTCAGTTGCAAACTCCACTCCATACATATATATGGGGAGGTACAAGCTCCAACTCGGTTTTACAGTGATAACGGTAGGCACTTCAAACCGGCACTAGGAAACAGACTGAGAAACCAGAGTAAGGGTTTCTCCTGCAACCCGTTCCCTTTGTGCTGGATGAACGAACGTCTCTCCACATGCTCAGTTCTGAGAGATAAGTGTGTGTGAAAGCCGTCCTTCACCTAGCTTGAAGGGAACACAAAGTTTCTTTTCAGTTGCAAACTCCACTCCATACATATATATGGGGAAGTACAAGCTCCAACTCGGTTTTAAAGTGAAAACGGCAGGCACTTCAAACCGGCACTAGGAAACAGACTGAGAAAGTAGACTAAGTGTTTCCCCTGCAACCCGTTCCCTTTGTGCTGGATGAACGAACGTCTCTCCACATGCTCAGTTCTGAGAGATAAGTGTGTGTGAAAGCCGTCCTTCACCTAGCTTGAAGGGAACACAAAGTTTCTTTTCAGTTGCAAACTCCACTCCATACATATATATGGGAAGGTTCAAGTTCCAACTCGGTTTTACAGTGAAAACGGCAGGCACTTCAAACCGGCACTAGGAAACAGACTGAGAAACCAGAGTAAGGGTTTCTCCTGCAACCCGTTCCCTTTGTGCTGGATGAACGAAAGTCTCTCCAAATGCTCAGTTCTGAGAGATATGTGTGTGTGAAACCCGTCCTTCACCTATCTTGAAGGGAACACAAAGTTTCTTTTCAGTTGCAAACTCCACTCCATACATATATATGTGGTGGAACAAGCTCCAACTCGGTTTTACAGTGAAAACGGCAGGCACTTCAAACCGGCACTAAGAAACAGACTGAGAAACCAGAGTAAGGGTTTCTCATGCAACCCGTTCCCTTTGTGCTGGATGAACGAACGTCTCTCCACATGCTCAGTTCTGAGAGATAAGTGTGTGTGAAAGCCGTCCTTCACCTAGCTTGAAGGGAACACCAACTTTCTTTTCAGTTGCAAACTCCACTCCATACATATATATGGGGAGGTACAAGCTCCAACTCGGTTTTACAGTGAAAAAGGCAGGCACTTCAAACCGGCACTAGGAAACAGACTGAGAATCCAGAGTAAGGGTTTCTCCTGCAACCCGTTCCCTTTTTGCTGGATGAACGAACTTCTCTCCACATGCTCAGTTCTGAGAGATAAGTGTGTGTGAAAGCCGTCCTTCACCTAGCTTGAAGGGAACAAAAAGTTTCTTTTCAGTTGCAAACTCCACTCCATACATATATATGGGGAGGTACAAGATCCAACTCGGTTTTACAGTGAAAACGGCAGGCACTTCAAACCGGCACTAGGAAACAGACTGAGAAACCAGAGTAAGGGTTTCTCCTGCAACCCGTTCCCTTTGTGCTGGATGAACGAACGTCTCTCCACATGCTCAGTTCTGAGAGATAAGTGTGTGTGAAAGCCGTCCTTCACCTAGCTTGAAGGGAACACAAAGTTTCTTTTCAGTTGCAAACTCCACTCCATACATATATATGTGGTGGAACAAGCTCCAACTCGGTTTTACAGTGAAAACGGCAGGCACTTCAAACCGGCACTAAGAAACAGACTGAGAAACCAGAGTAAAGGTTTCTCCTGCAACCCGTTCCCTTTGTGCTGGATGAACGAACGTCTCTCCACATGCTCAGTTCTGAGAGATAAGTGTGTGTGAAAGCCGTCCTTCACCTAGCTTGAAGTGAACACAAACTTTCTTTTCAGTTGCAAACTCCACTCCATACATATATATGGGGAGGTACAAGCTCCAACTCGCTTTTACAGTGAAAAAGGCAGGCACTTCAAACCGGCACTAGGAAACAGACTGAGAATCCAGAGTAAGGGTTTCTCCTGCAACCCGTTCCCTTTGTGCTGGATGAACGAACTTCTCTCCACATGCTCAGTTCTGAGAGATAAGTGTGTGTGAAATCCGTCCTTCACCTAGCTTGGAGGGAACACAAAGTTTCTTTTCAGTTGCAAACTCCACTCCATACATATATATGGGGAGGTACAAGTTCCAACTCGGTTTTAAGTGAAAACGGCAGGTACTTCAAACCGGCACTAGGAAACAGACTGAGAAACTAGACTAAGGGTTTCCCCTGCAACCCGTTCCCTTTGTGCTGGATGAACGAACGTCTCTCCACATGCTCAGTTCTGAGAGATAAGTGTGTGTGAAAGCCGTCCTTCACCTATCTTGAAGGGAACACAAAGTTTCTTTTCAGTTGCAAACTCCACTCCATACATATATATGTGGTGGAACAAGCTCCAACTCGGTTTTACAGTGAAAACGGCAAGCACTTCAAACCGGCACTAAGAAACAGACTGAGAAACCAGAGTAAGGGTTTCTCCTGCAACCCGTTCCCTTTGTGCTGGATGAACGAACGTCTCTCCACATGCTCAGTTCTGAGAGATAAATGGGTGTGAAAGCCGTCCTTCACCTAGCTTGAAGGGAACACAAACTTTCTTTTCAGTTGCAAACTCCACTCCATACATATATATGGGGAGGTACAAGCTCCAACTCTGTTGTACAGTGAAAACGGCAGGCACTTCAAACCGGCACTAGGAAACAGACTGAGAAACCAGAGTCAGGGTTTCTCCTGCAACCCGTTCCCTTTGTGCTGGATGAACGAACTTCTCTCCACATGCTCAGTTCTGAGAGAAAAGTGTGTGTGAAAGCCGTCCTTCACCTAGCTTGAAGGGAACACAAAGTTTCTTTTCAGTTGCAAACTCCACTCCATAATATATATGGGGATGTACAAGCACCAACTCGGTTTTACAGTGAAAACGGCAGGCACTTCAAACCGGCACTAGGAAACAGACTGAGAAACTAGAGTAAGGGTTTCTCCTGCAACCCGTTCCCTTTGTGCTGGATGAACGAACGTCTCTCCACATGCTCAGTTCTGAGAGATAAGTGTGTGTGAAAGCCGTCCTTCACCTAGCTTGAAGGGAACACAAAGTTTCTTTTCAGTTGCAAACTCCACTCCATACATATATATGGGGAGGTACAAGCTCCAACTCGGTTTTACAGTGATAACGGTAGGCACTTCAAACCGGCACTAGGAAACAGACTGAGAAACCAGAGTAAGGGTTTCTCCTGCAACCCGTTCCCTTTGTGCTGGATGAACGAACGTCTCTCCACATGCTCAGTTCTGAGAGATAAGTGTGTGTGAAAGCCGTCCTTCACCTAGCTTGAAGGGAACACAAAGTTTCTTTTCAGTTGCAAACTCCACTCCATACATATATATGGGGAAGTACAAGCTCCAACTCGGTTTTAAAGTGAAAACGGCAGGCACTTCAAACCGGCACTAGGAAACAGACTGAGAAAGTAGACTAATTGTTTCCCCTGCAACCCGTTCCCTTTGTGCTGGATGAACGAACGTCTCTCCACATGCTCAGTTCTGAGAGATAAGTGTGTGTGAAAGCCGTCCTTCACCTAGCTTGAAGGGAACACAAAGTTTCTTTTCAGTTGCAAACTGCACTCCATACATATATATGGGAAGGTTCAAGTTCCAACTCGGTTTTACAGTGAAAACGGCAGGCACTTCAAACCGGCACTAGGAAACAGACTGAGAAACCAGAGTAAGGGTTTCTCCTGCAACCCGTTCCCTTTGTGCTGGATGAACGAACGTCTCTCCACATGCTCAGTTCTGAGAGATAAGTGTGTGTGAAAGCCGTCCTTCACCTAGCTTGAAGGGAACACCAACTTTCTTTTCAGTTGCAAACTCCACTCCATACATATATATGGGGAGGTTCAAGCTCCAACTCGGTTTTACAGTGAAAAAGGCAGGCACTTCAAACCGGCACTAGGAAACAGACTGAGAATCCAGAGTAAGGGTTTCTCCTGCAACCCGTTCCCTTTTTGCTGGATGAACGAACTTCTCTCCACATGCTCAGTTCTGAGAGATAAGTGTGTGTGAAATCCGTCCTTCACCTAGCTTGAAGGGAACACAAAGTTTCTTTTCAGTTGCAAACTCCACTCCATACATATATATGGGGAGGTACAAGATCCAACTCGGTTTTACAGTGAAAACGGCAGGCACTTCAAACCGGCACTAGGAAACAGACTGAGAAACCAGAGTAAGGGTTTCTCCTGCAACCCGTTCCCTTTGTGCTGGATGAACGAACGTCTCTCCACATGCTCAGTTCTGAGAGATAAGTGTGTGTGAAAGCCGTCCTTCACCTAGCTTGAAGGGAACACAAAGTTTCTTTTCAGTTGCAAACTCCACTCCATACATATATATGTGGTGGAACAAGCTCCAACTCGGTTTTACAGTGAAAACGGCAGGCACTTCAAACCGGCACTAAGAAACAGACTGAGAAACCAGAGTAAAGGTTTCTCCTGCAACCCGTTCCCTTTGTGCTGGATGAACGAACGTCTCTCCACATGCTCAGTTCTGAGAGATAAGTGTGTGTGAAAGCCGTCCTTCACCTAGCTTGAAGGGAACACAAACTTTCTTTTCAGTTGCAAACTCCACTCCATACATATATATGGGGAGGTACAAGCTCCAACTCGCTTTTACAGTGAAAAAGGCAGGCACTTCAAACCGGCACTAGGAAACAGACTGAGAATCCAGAGTAAGGGTTTCTCCTGCAACCCGTTCCCTTTGTGCTGGATGAACGAACGTCTCTCCACATGCTCAGTTCTGAGAGATAAGTGTGTGTGAAAGCCGTCCTTCACCTAGCTTGAAGGGAACACAAAGTTTCTTTTCAGTTGCAAACTCCACTCCATACATATATATGGGTGGAACAAGCTCCAACTCGGTTTTACAGTGAAAACGGCAGGCACTTCAAACCGGCACTAGGAAACAGACTGAGAAACCAGAGTAAGGGTTTCTCCTGCAAAACGTTCCCTTTGTGCTGGATGAACGAACGTCTCTCCACATGCTCAGTTCTGAGAGAAAAGTGTGTGTGAAAGCCGTCCTTCACCTAGCTTGAAGGGAACACAAAGTTTCTTTTCAGTTGCAAACTCCATTCCATACATACATATGGGGTGGAACTAGCTCCAACTCGATTTTTAAGTGAAAACGGCTGGCACTTCAAACCGGCACTAGGAAACAGACTGAGAAACCAGAGTAAGGGTTTCTCCTGCAACCCGTTCCCTTTGTGCTGGATGAACGAACGTCTCTCCACATGCTCAGTTCTGAGAGATAAGTGTGTGTGAAAGCCGTCCTTCACCTAGCTTGAAGGGAACACAAAGTTTCTTTTAAGTTGCAAACTCCATTCCATACATACATATGGGGTGGAACAAGCTCCAACTCGGTTTTACAGTGAAAACGGCAGGCACTTCAAACCGGCACTAGGAAACAGACTGAGAAACCAGAGAAAGGGTTTCTCCTGCAACCCGTTCCCTTTGTGCTGGATGAACGATCGTCTCTCCACATGCTCAGTTCTGAGAGATAAGTGTGTGCGAAAGCCGTCCTTCACCTAGCTTGAAGGGAACACAAAGTTTCTTTTCAGTTGCAAAATCCACTCCATACATATATATGGGGAGGTACAATTTCCAACTCGGTTTTACAGTGAAAACGGCAGGCACTTCAAACCGGCACTAGGAAACAGACTGAGAAACCAGAGTAAGGGTTTCTCCTGCAAACCGTTCCCTTTGTGCTGGATGAACGAACGTCTCTACACGTGCTCAGTTCTGAGAGATAAGTGTGTGTGAAAGCCGTCCTTCACCTAGCTTGAAGGGAACACAAAGTTCCTTTTAAGTTGCCAACTCCACTCCATACATATATATGGGGAGGTACAAGCTCCAACTCGGTTTTACAGTGAAAACGGCAGGCACTTCAAACCGGCACTAGGAAACAGACTGAGAAACCAGAGTAAGGGTTTCTCCTGCAACCCGTTCCCTTTGTGCTGGATGAACGAACGTCTCTCCAAATGCTCAGTTCTGAGAGATATGTGTGTGTGAAAGCCGTCCTTCACCTAGCTTGAAGGGAACACAAAGTTTCTTTTCAGTTGCAAACTCCACTCCATACATATATATGTGGTGGAACAAGCTCCAACTCGGTTTTACAGTGAAAACGGCAGGCACTTCAAACCGGCACTAAGAAACAGACTGAGAAACAAGAGTAAGGGTTTCTCCTGCAACCCGTTCCCTTTGTGCTGGATGAACGAACGTCTCTCCACATGCTCAGTTCTGAGAGATAAGTGTGTGTGAAAGCCGTCCTTCACCTAGCTTGAAGGGAACACAAAGTTTCTTTTCAGTTGCAAACTCCAATCCATACATATATATGGGGAGGTACAAGCTCCAACTCGGTTTTACAGTGAAAACGGCAGGCACTTCAAACCGGCACTAGGAAACAGCCTGAGAAACCAGAGTAAGTGTTTCTCCTGCAACCCGTTCCCTTTGTGCTGGATGAACGAACGTCTCTCCACATGCTCAGTTCTGAGAGATAAGTGTGTGTGAAAGCCGTCCTTCACCTAGCTTGAAGGGAACACAAAGTTTCTTTTCAGTTGCCAACTCCACTCCATACATATATATGGGGAGGTACAAGCTCCAACTCGGGTTTACAGTGAAAACGGCAGGCACTTCAAACCGGCACTAGGAAACAGACTGAGAATCCAGAGTAAGGGTTTCTCCTGCAACCCGTTCCATTTGTGCTGGATGAACGAATGTCTCTCCACATGCTCAGTTCTGAGAGATAAGTGTGTGTGAAAGCCGTCCTTCACCTAGCTTGAAGGGAACACAAACTTTCTTTTCAGTTGCAAACTCCACTCCATACATATATATGGGGTGGAACAAGCTCCAACTCGGTTTTACAGTGAAAACGGCAGGCACTTCAAACCGGCACTAGGAAACAGACTGAGAAACCAGAGTAAGGGTTTCTCATGCAACCCGTTCCTTTTGTGCTGGATGAACGAACGTCTCTCCACATGCTCAGTTCTGAGAGATAAGTGTGTGTGAAAGCCGTCCTTCACCTAGCTTGAGGGGAACACAAAGTTTCTTTTCAGTTGCAAACTCCACTCCATACATATATATGGGGAGGTACAAGCTCCAACTCGGTTGTACAGTGAAAACGGCAGGCACTTCAAACCGGCACTAGGAAACAGACTGAGAAACCAGAGTAAGGGTTTCTCCTGCAACCCGTTCCCTTTGTGCTGGATGAACGAACGTCTCTCCACATGCTCAGTTCTGAGAGATAAGTGTGTGTGAAAGCCGTCCTTCACCTAGCTTGAAGGGAACACAAAGTTTCTTTTCAGTTGCCAACTCCAATCCATACATATATATGGGAAGGTTCAAGCTCCAACTCGGTTTTACAGTGAAAACGGCAGGCACTTCAAACCGGCACTAGGAAACAGACTGAGAAACCAGAGTAAGGGTTTCTCCTGCAACCCGTTCCCTTTGTGCTGGATGAACCAAAGTCTCTCCAAATGCTCAGTTCTGAGAGATATGTGTGTGTGAAACCCGACCTTCACCTATCTTGAAGGGAACACAAAGTTTCTTTTCAGTTGCAAACTCCACTCCATACATATATATGTGGTGGAACAAGCTCCAACTCGGTTTTACAGTGAAAACGGCAGGCACTTCAAACCGGCACTAAGAAACAGACTGAGAAACCAGAGTAAGGGTTTCTCCTGCAACCCGTTCCCTTTGTGCTGGATGAACGAACGTCTCTCCACATGCTCAGTTCTGAGAGATAAGTGTGTGTGAAAGCCGTCCTTCACCTAGCTTGAAGGGAACACAAACTTTCTTTTCAGTTGCAAACTCCACTCCATACATATATATGGGGAGGTACAAGCTCCAACTCGGTTTTACAGTGAAAAAGGCAGGCACTTCAAACCGGCACTAGGAAACACACTGAGAATCCAGAGTAAGGGTTTCTCCTGCAACCCGTTCCCTTTGTGCTGGATGAACGAACTTCTCTCCACATGCTCAGTTCTGAGAGATAAGTGTGTGTGAAATCCGTCCTTCACCTAGCTTGAAGGGAACACAAAGTTTCTTTTCAGTTGCAAACTCCACTCCATACATATATATGGGGAGGTACAAGCTCCAACTCGGTTTTACAGTGAAAACGGCAGGCACTTCAAACCGGCACTAGGAAACAGACTGAGAAACCAGAGTAAGGGTTTCTCCTGCAACCCGTTCCCTTTGTGCTGGATGAACGAACGTCTCTCCACATGCTCAGTTCTGAGAGATAAGTGTGTGTGAAAGCCGTCCTTCACCTAGCTTGAAGGGAACACAAAGTTTCTTTTCAGTTGCAAACTCCACTCCATACATATTTATGTGGTGGAACAAGCTCCAACTCTGTTTTACAGTGAAAACGGCAAGCACTTCAAACCGGCACTAAGAAACAGACTGAGAAACCAGAGTAAGGGTTTCTCCTGCAACCCGTTCCCTTTGTGCTGGATGAACGAACGTCTCTCCACATGCTCAGTTCTGAGAGATAAGTGTGTGTGAAAGCCGTCCTTCACCTAGCTTGAAGGGAACACATACTTTCTTTTCAGTTGCAAACTCCACTCCATACATATATATGGGGAGGTACAAGCTCCAACTCTGTTGTACAGTGAAAACGGCAGGCACTTCAAACCGGCACTAGGAAACAGACTGAGAAACCAGAGTAAGGGTTTCTCCTGCAACCCGTTCCCTTTGTGCTGGATGAACGAACGTCTCTCCACATGCTCAGTTCTGAGAGATAAGTGTGTGTGAAAGCCGTCCTTCACCTAGCTTGAAGGGAACACAAAGTTTCTTTTCAGTTGCCATCTGCACTCCATACATATATATGGGGAGGTACAAGCTCCAACTCGGTTTTACAGTGAAAACGGCAGGCACTTCAAACCGGCACTAGGAAACAGACTGAGAAACCCGAGTAAGGGTTTCCCCTGCAACCCGTTCCCTTTGTGCTGGATGAACGAAAGTCTCTCCACATGCTCAGTTCTGAGAGATAAGTGTGTGTGAAAGCCGTCCTTCACATAGCTTGAAGGGAACACAAAGTTTCTTTTCAGTTGCCAACTCCACTCCATACATATATATGGGGAAGTACAAGCTCCAACTCGGTTTTACAGTGAAAACGGCAGGCACTTCAGACCGGCACTAGGAAACAGACTGAGAAACCAGAGTAAGGGTTTCTCCTGCAACCCGTTCCCTTTGTGCTGGATGAACGAACGACTCTCCACATGCTCAGTTCTGAGAGAAAAGTGTGTGTGAAAGCCGTCCTTCACCTAGCTTGAAGGGAACACAAAGTTTCTTTTCACTTGCAAACTCCACTCCATACATATATATGGGGTGGTACAAGCTTCAACACGGTTTTACAGTGAAAACGGCAGGCACTTCAAACCGGCACTAGGAAACAGACTGAGAAACCAGAGTAAGGGTTTCTCCTGCAACCCGTTCCATTTGTGCTGGATGAACGAACGTCTCTCCACATGCTCAGTTCTGAGAAATAAGTGTGTGTGAAAGCCGTCTTTCACCTAGCTTGAAGGGAACACAAAGTTTCTTTTCAGTTGCCAACTCCACTCCATACATATATAAGGGGAGGTACAAGTTCCAAATCGGTTTTACAGTGAAACCGGCAGGCACTTCAAACCGGCACAAGGAAACAGAATGAGAAACCAGAGTAAGGGTTTCTCCTGCAACCCGTTCCCTTTGTGCTGGATGAACGAACGTCTCTCCACATGCTCAGTTCTGAGAGATAAGTGTGTGTGAAAGCCGTCCTTCACCTAGCTTGAAGGGAACACAAAGTTTCTTTTCAGTTGCAAACTCCACTCCATACATATATATGGGGAGGTACAAGCTCCAACTCGGTTTTATAGTGAAAACGGCAGGCACTTCAAACCGGCACTAGGAAACAGACTGAGAAACCAGAGTAAGGGTTTCTCCTGCAACCCGTTCCCTTTGTGCTGGATGAACGAACGTCTCTCCACATGCTCAGTTCTGAGAGAAAAGTGTGTGTGAAATCCGTCCTTCACCTAGCTTGAAGGGAACACAAAGTTTCTTTTCAGTTGCAAACTCCACTCCATACATATATATGGGGTGGTACAAGCTCCAACACGGTTTTACAGTGAAAACGGCAGGCACTTCAAACCGGCACTAGGAAACAGACTGAGAAACCAGAGTAAGGGTTTCTCCTGCAACCCGTTCCATTTGTGCTGGATGAACGAACGTCTCTCCACATGCTCAGTTCTGATAGATAAGTGTGTGTGAAAGCCGTCCTTCACCTAGCTTGAAGGGAACACAAACTTTCTTTTCAGTTGCAAACTCCACTCCATACATATATATGGGGAGGTACAAGCTCCAACTCGGTTTTACAGTGAAACCGGCAGGCACTTCAAACCGGCACAAGGAAACAGACTGAGAAACCAGAGTAAGGGTTTCTCCTGCAACCCGTTCCCTTTGTGCTGGCTGAACGAACGTCTCTCCACATGCTCAGTTCTGAGAGATAAGTGTGTGTGAAAGCCGACCTTCACCTAGCTTGAAGGGAACACAAAGTTTCTTTTCAGTTGCCAACTCCACTCCATACATATATATGGGGAGGTACAAGCTCCAACTCGGTTTTACAGTGAAACCGGCAGGCACTTCAAACCGGCACAAGGAAACAGACTGAGAAACCAGAGTAAGGGTTTCTCCTGCAACCCGTTCCCTTTGTGCTGGATGAACGAACGTCTCTCCACATGCTCAGTTCTGAGAGATAAGTGTGTGTGAAAGCCGTCCTTCACCTAGCTTGAAGGGAACACAAAGTTTCTTTTCAGTTGCCAACTCCACTCCATACATATATATGGGGAGGTACAAGCTCCAACTCGGTTTTACAGTGAAAACGGCAGGCACTTCAAACCGGCACTAGGAAACAGACTGAGAAACCAGAGTAAGGGTTTCTCCTGCAACCCGTTCCCTTTGTGCTGGATGAACGAACGACTTCCACATGCTCAGTTCTGAGAGATAACTGTGTGTGAAAGCCGTCCTTCACCTAGCTTGAAGGGAACACAAAGTTTCTTTTCAGTTGCCAACTCCACTCCATACATATATATGGGGAGGTACAAGCTCCAACTCGGTTTTACAGTGAAAACGGCAGGCACTTCAGACCGGCACTAGGAAACAGACTGAGAAACCAGAGTAAGGGTTTCTCCTGCAACCCGTTCCCTTTGTGCTGGATGAACGAACGTCTCTCCACATGCTCAGTTCTGATAGATAAGTGTGTGTGAAAGCCGTCCTTCACCTAGCTTGAAGGGAACACAAAGTTTCTTTTCAGTTGCAAACTCCACTCCATACATATATATGGGGAGGTACAAGCTCCAACTCGGTTTTACAGTGAAAACGGCAGGCACTTCAAACCGGCACTAGGAAACAGACTGAGAAACCAGAGTAAGGGTTTCTCCTGCAACCCGTTCCCTTTGTGCTGGATGAACGAACGTCTCTCCACATGCTCAGTTCTGAGAGAAAAGTGTGTGTGAAAGCCGTCCTTCACCTAGCTTGAAGGGAACACAAAGTTTCTTTTCACTTGCAAACTCCACTCCATACAAATATATGGGGTGGTACAAGCTTCAACACGGTTTTACAGTGAAAACGGCAGGCACTTCAAACCGGCACTAGGAAACAGACTGAGAAACCAGAGTAAGGGTTTCTCCTGCAACCCGTTCCATTTGTGCTGGATGAACGAACGTCTCTCCACATGCTCAGTTCTGAGAGATAAGTGTGTGTGAAAGCCGTCCTTCACCTAGCTTGAAGGGAACACAAAGTTTCTTTTCAGTTGCCAACTCCACTCCATACATATATATGGGGAGGTACAAGCTCCAAATCGGTTTTACAGTGAAACCGGCAGGCACTTCAAACCGGCACAAGGAAACAGACTGAGAAACCAGAGTAAGGGTTTCTCCTGCAACCCGTTCCCTTTGTGCTGGATGAACGAACGTCTCTCCACATGCTCAGTTCTGAGAGATAAGTGTGTGTGAAAGCCGTCCTTCACCTAGCTTGAAGGGAACACAAAGTTTCTTTTCAGTTGCCAACTCCACTCCATACATATATATGGGGTGGTACAAGCTCCAACTCGGTTTTACAGTGAAAACGGCAAGCACTTCAAACCGGCACTAGGAAACAGACTGAGAAACCAGAGTAAGGGTTTCTCCTGCAACCCGTTCCCTTTGTGCTGGATGAACGAACGACTCTCCACATGCTCAGTTCTGAGAGATAACTGTGTGTGAAAGCCGTCCTTCACCTAGCTTGAAGGGAACACAAAGTTTCTTTTCAGTTGCCAACACCACTCCATACATATATATGGGGAGGTACAAGTTCCAACTCGGTTTTACAGTGAAAACGGCAGGCACTTCAGACCGGCACTAGGAAACAGACTGAGAAACCAGAGTAAGGGTTTCTACTGCAACCCGTTCCCTTTGTGCTGGATGAACGAACGTCTCTCCACATGCTCAGTTCTGATAGATAAGTGTGTGTGAAAGCCGTCCTTCACCTAGCTTGAAGGGAACACAAAGTTTCTTTTCAGTTGCAAACTCCACTCCATACATATATATGGGGAGGTACAAGCTCCAACTCGGTTTTACAGTGAAAACGGCAGGCACTTCAAACCGGCAGTAGGAAACAGACTG
Source organism: Vicugna pacos (assembly GCF_048564905.1). Taxonomy (NCBI): domain Eukaryota; kingdom Metazoa; phylum Chordata; class Mammalia; order Artiodactyla; family Camelidae; genus Vicugna; species Vicugna pacos. The sequence continues at coordinate 7,715,904 of NC_133017.1, forward strand.
AGAAATCAGAGTAAGGGTTTCTCCTGCAACCCGTTCCCTTTGTGCTGGATGAACGAACGTCTCTCCACATGCTCAGTTCTGAGAGAAAAGTGTGTGTGAAAGCCGTCCATCACCTAGCTTGAAGGGAACACAAAGTTTCTTTTCACTTGCAAACTCCACTCCATACATATATATGGGGTGGTACAAGCTTCAACACGGTTTTACAGTGAAAACGGCAGGCACTTCAAACCGGCACTAGGAAACAGACTGAGAAACCAGAGTAAGGGTTTCTCCTGCAACCCGTTCCATTTGTGCTGGATGAACGAACGTCTCTCCACATGCTCAGTTCTGAGAGATAAGTGTGTGTGAAAGCCGTCCTTCACCTAGCTTGAAGGGAACACAAAGTTTCTTTTCAGTTGCCAACTCCACTCCATACATATATATGGGTATGTACAAGCTCCAAATCGGTTTTACAGTGAAACCGGCAGGCACTTCAAACCGGCACAAGGAAACAGACTGAGAAACCAGAGTAAGGGTTTCTCCTGCAACCCGTTCCCTTTGTGCTGGATGAACGAACGTCTCTCCACATGCTCAGTTCTGAGAGATAAGTGTGTGTGAAAGCCGTCCTTCACCTAGCTTGAAGGGAACACAAAGTTTCTTTTCAGTTGCCAACTCCACTCCATACATATATATGGGGAGGTACAAGCTCCAACTCGGTTTTATAGTGAAACCGGCAGGCACTTCAAACCGGCACTAGGAAACAGACTGTGAAACCAGAGTAAGGGTTTCTCCTGCAACCCGTTCCCTTTGTGCTGGATGAACGAACGTCTCTCCACATGCTCAGTTCTGAGAAATAAATGGGTGTGAAAGCTGTCCTTCACCTAGATTGAAGGGAACACAAAGTTTCTTTACAGTTGCATACTACACTCCATACATATATATGGGGATGTACAAGCTCCAACTCGGTTTTATAGTGAAAACGGCAGGCACTTCATATCGGCACTAAGAAATAGACTGAGAAATCAGAGTAAGGGTTTCTCCTGCAACCCGTTCCCTTTGTGCTGGATGAACGAACGTCTCTCCACATGCTCAGTTCTGAGAGATAAGTGTGTGTGAAAGCCGTCCTTCACCAAGCTTGAAGGGAACACAAAGTTTCTTTTCAATTGCCAACTACAATCCATACATATATATGGGGATGTACAAGTTCCAACTCGGTTTTATAGTGAAAAGAGCAGGCAATTAATACCGGCACTAGGAAATAGACTGAGAAACCAGAGTAAGGGTTTCTCCTACAACCCGTTCCCTTTGTGCTGGATGAACGAACGTCTCTCCACATGCTCAGTTCTGAGAGATAAGTGTGTGTGAAAGCCGGCCTTCACCTAGCTTGAAGGGAACATAAAGTTTCTTTTCAGTTAAGAACTCCACTCCATACATATATATGGGGAGGTACAAGCTCCAACTCGGTTTTACAGTGAAAACGGCAGGCACTTCAAACCGGCACTAGGAAACAGACTGAGAAACCAGAGTAAGGGTTTCTCCTGCAACCCGTTCCCTTTGTGCTGGATGAACGAACGTCTCTCCACATGCTCAGTTCTGAGAGATAAGTGTGTGTGAAAGCCGTCCTTCACCTAGCTTGAAGGGAACACAAAGTTTCTTTTCAGTTGCAAAGTCCACTCCATACATATATATGGGGAGGTACAAGCTCCAACTCGATTTTACAGTGAAAACGGCAGGCACTTCAAACCGGCACTAGGAAACAGACTGAGAAACCAGAGTAAGGGTTTCTCCTGCAACCCGTTCCATTTGTGCTGGATGAACGAACGTCTCTCCACATGCTCAGTCCTGAGAGATAAGTGTGTGTGAAAGCCGTCCTTCACCTAGCTTGAAGGGAACACAAAGTTTCTTTTCAGTTGCAAAATCCACTTCATACATATATATGGGGTGGAACAAGCTCAAACTCGGTTTTACAGTGAAACCGGCAGGCACTTCAAACCGGCACTAGGAAACAGACTGAGAAACCAGAGTAAGGGTTTCTCCTGCAACCCGTTCCCTTTGTGCTGGATGAACGAACGTCTCTCCACATGCTCAGTTCTGAGAGATAAATGGGTGTGAAAGCCGTCCTTCACCTAGCTTGAAAGGAACACAAAGTTTCTTTTCAGTTGCAAACTACACTCCATACATATATATGGGGAGGTACAAGCTCCAACTCGTTTTTATAGTGAAAACGGCAGGCACTTCAAACCGGCACTATGAAATAGACTGAGAAACCAGAGTAAGGGTTTCTCCTGCAACCCGTTCCCTTTGTGCTGGATGAACGAACGTCTCTCCACATGCTCAGTTCTGAGAGATAAGTGTGTGTGAAAGCCGTCCTTCACCTAGCTTGAAGGGAACACAAAGTTTCTTTTCAGTTGCAAACTCCACTCCATACATATATATGGGGAGGTACAAGCTCCAACTCGGTTTTACAGTGAAAACGGCAGGCACTTCAAACCGGCACTAGGAAACAGACTGAGAAACCAGAGTAAGGGTTTCTCCTGCAACCCGTTCCCTTTGTGCTGGATGAACGAACGTCTCTCCACATGCTCAATTCTGAGAGATAAGTGTGTGTGAAAGCCGTCCTTCACCTAGCTTGAAGGGAACACAAAGTTTCTTTTCACTTGCAAACTCCACTCCATACATATATATGGGGTGGAACAAGCTCCAACTCGGTTTTACAGTGAAAACGGCAGGCACTTCAAACCGGCACTAGGAAACATACTGAGAAACCAGAGTAAGGGTTTCTCCTGCAACCCGTTTCCTTTGTGCTGGATGAACGAACGTCTCTCCACATGCTCAGTTCTGAGAGATAAATGGGTGTGAAAGCCGTCCTTCACATAGCTTGAAGGGAACACAAAGTTTCTTTTCAGTTGCATACTACAATCCATACATATATATGGGGAGGTACAAACACCAACTCGGTTTTATAGTGAAAACGGCAGGCACTTCAAACCGGCACTACGAAATAGACTGAGAAACCAGAGTAAGGGTTTCTCCTGCAACCCGTTCCATTTGTGCTGGATGAACGAACGACTCTCCACATGCTCAGTTCTGAGAGAAAAGTGTGTGTGAAAGCCGTCCTTCACCTAGCTTGAAGGGAACACAAAGTTTCTTTTCAGTTGCAAACTCCACTCCATACATATATAGGGGGAGGTACAAGCTCCAACTCGGTTTTACAGTGAAAACGGCAGGCACTTCAAACCGGCACTAGGGAAAAGACTGAGAAACCAGAGTCAGGGTTTCTCCTGCAACCCATTCCTTTGTGCTGGATGAACGAACGTCTCTCCACATGCTCAGTTCTGAGAGATAAGTGTGTGTGAAAGCCGTCCTTCACCTAGCTTGAAGGGAACACAAAGTTTCTTTTCAATTGCAAACTACACTCCATACATATATATGGGGTGGATCAAGCTCCAACTCGGTTTTACAGTGAAAACGGCAGGCACTTCAAACCGGCACTAGGAAACAGACTGAGAAACCAGAGTAAGGGTTTCTCCTGCAACACGTTCCCTTTGTGCTGGATGAACGAACGTCTCTCCACATGCTCAGTTCTGAGAGATAAATGGGTGTGAAAGCCGTCCTTCACCTAGCTTGAAGGGAAAACAAAGTTTCTTTTCAGTTGCAAACTACACTCCATACATATATATGGGGAGGTACAAGCTCCAACTCGGTTTTACAGTGAAAACGGCAGGCACTTCAAACCGGCACAACGAAATAGACTGAGAAACCAGAGTAAGGGTTTCTCCTGCAACCCGTTCCCTTTGTGCTGGATGAACGAACGTCTCTCCACATGCTCAGTTCTGAGAGGTAAGTGTGTGTGAAAGCCGTCCTTCCCCTAGCTTGAAGGGAACACAAAGTTTCTTTTCAGTTGCAAACTCCACCCCATACATATATATGGGGTGGAACAAGCTCCAACTCGGTTTTACAGTGAAAACGGCAGGCACTTCAAACCGGCACTAGGAAACAGACTGAGAAACCAGAGTAAGGGTTTCTCCTGCAACCATTTCTTTGTGCTGGATGAACGAACGTCTCTCCACATGCTCAGTTCTGAGAGATAAATGGGTGTGAAAGCCGTCCTTCACATAGCTTGAAGGGAACACAAAGTTTCTTTTCAGTTGCATACTACAATCCATACATATATATGGGGAGGTACAAGCTCCAACTCGGTTGTACAGTGAAAACGGCAGGCACTTCAAAAAGGCACTACGAAATAGACTGAGAAACCAGAGTAAGGGTTTCTCCTGCAAACCGTTCCCATTGTGCTGGATGAACGAACGACTCTCCACATGCTCAGTTCTGAGAGATAAGTGTGTGTGAAAGCCGTCCTTCACGTAGCTTGAAGGGAACACAAAGTTTCTTTTTAATTGCAAACTACACTCCATACATATATATGGGGAGGTACAAGCTTCAACACGGTTTTACAGTGAAAACGGCAGGTACTTCAAACCGGCACTACGAAACAGACTGAGAAACCAGAGTAAGGGTTTCTCCTGCAACCCGTTCCCTTTGTGCTGTATGAACGAACGACTCTCCACATGCTCAGTTCTGAGAGATAACTGTGTGTGAAAGCCGTCCTTCACCTAGCTTGAAGGGAACACAAAGTTTCTTTTCAGTTGCAAACTCCACTCCATACATATATATGGGGAGGTACAAGCTCCAACTCGGTTTTACAGTGAAAACGGCAGGCACTTCAAACCGGCACTAGGAAACAGTCTGAGAAACCAGAGTAAGGGTTTCCCCTGCAACCCGTTCCCTTTGTGCTGGATGAACGAACGTCTCTCCACATGCTCAGTTCTGAGAGATAAGTGGGTGTGAAAGCCGTCCCTCACCTAGCTTGAAGGGAACACAAAGTTTCTTTTCAGTTGCAAACTCCACTCCATACATATATATGGGGAGGTACAAGTTCCAACTCCGTTTTATAGTGAAAACGGCAGGCACTTCAAACCGGCACTAGGAAATAGACTGAGAAACCAGAGTAAGGTTTTCTCCTGCAACCCGTTCCATTTGTGCTGGATGAACGAACGTCTCTCCACATGCTCAGTTCTGAGAGATAAGTGTGTGTGAAAGCCGTCCTTCACCTAGCTTGAAGGGAACACAAAGTTTCTTTTCAGTTGCAAACTCCACTCCATACATATATGGGGAGGTACAAGCTCCAACTCGGTTTTACAGTGAAAACGGCAGGCACTTCAAACCGGCACTAGGAAACAGACTGAGAAACCAGAGTAAGGGTTTCTCCTGCAACCCGTTTCCTTTGTGCTGGATGAACGAACGTCTCTCCACATGCTCAGTTCTGAGAGATAAATGGGTGTGAAAGCCGTCCTTCACATAGCTTGAAGGGAACACAAAGTTTCTTTTCAATTGCAAACTACACTCCATACATATATATGGGGAGGTACAAGTTCCAAATCGGTTTTATAGTGAAAACGGCAGGCAATTAAAACCGGCACTAGGAAACACACTGAGAAACCAGAGTAAGGATTTCTCCTGCAACCCGTTCCCTTTGTGCTGGATGAACGAACGTCTCTCCACATGCTCAGTTCTGAGAGATAAGTGTGTGTGAAAGCCGTCCTTCACCTAGCTTGAAGTGAACACAAAGTTTCTTTTCCGTTGCAAACTCCACTCCATACATATATATGGGGAGGTACAAGCTCCAACTCGGTTTTACAGTGAAAACGGCAGGCACTTCAAACCGGCACTAGGAAACAGACTGAGAAACTAGAGTAAGGGTTTCTCCTGCAACCCGTTCCCTTTGTGCTGGATGAACGAACGTCTCTCCACATGCTCAGTTCTGAGAGATAAGTGTGTGTGAAAGCCGTCCTTCACCTAGCTTGAAGGGAACACAAACTTTCTTTTCAGTTGCAAACTCCACTCCATACATATATATGGGGAGGTACAAGCTCCAACTCGGTTTTACAGTGAAAACGGCAGGCACTTCAAACCGGCACTAGGAAACAGACTGAGAAACTAGACTAAGGGTTTCTCCTGCAACCCGTTTCTTTGTGCTGGATGAACGAACGTCTCTCCACATGCTCAGTTCTGAGAGATAAGTGTGTGTGAAAGCCGTCCTTCACCTAGCTTGAAGGGAACACAAAGTTTTTTTTCAGTTGTAAACTCCACTCCATACATATATATGGGGTGGAACAAGCTCCAACACGGTTTTACAGTGAAAACGGCAGGCACTTCAAACCGGCACTAGGAAACAGACTGGGAAAACAGAGTAAGGGTTTCTCCTGCAACCCGTTCCCTTTGTGCTGGATGAACGAACGTCTCTCCACATGCCCAGTTCTGAGAGATAAATGGGTGTGAAAGCCGTCTTCACCTAGATTGAAGGGAACACAAAGTTTCTTTTCAGTTGCAAACTACACTCCATACATATATATGGGGAGGTACAAGCTCCAACTCGGTTTTACAGTGAAAACGGCAGGCACTTCAAACCGGCACAACGAAATAGACTGAGAAACCAGAGTAAGGGTTTCTCCTGCAACCCGTTCCCTTTGTGCTGGATGAACGAACGTCTCTCCACATGCTCAGTTCTGAGAGATAAATGGGTGTGAAAGCCGTCCTTCACATAGCTTGAAGGGAACACAAAGTTTCTTTTCAGTTGCATACTACAATCCATACATATATATGGGGAGGTACAAACACCAACTCGGTTTTATAGTGAAAACGGCAGGCACTTCAAACCGGCACTACGAAATAGACTGAGAAACCAGAGTAAGGGTTTCTCCTGCAACCCGTTCCATTTGTGCTGGATGAACGAACGACTCTCCACATGCTCAGTTCTGAGAGAAAAGTGTGTGTGAAAGCCGTCCTTCACCTAGCTTGAAGGGAACACAAAGTTTCTTTTCAGTTGCAAACTCCACTCCATACATATATAGGGGGAGGTACAAGCTCCAACTCGGTTTTACAGTGAAAACGGCAGGCACTTCAAACCGGCACTAGGGAAAAGACTGAGAAACCAGAGTCAGGGTTTCTCCTGCAACCCATTCCTTTGTGCTGGATGAACGAACGTCTCTCCACATGCTCAGTTCTGAGAGATAAGTGTGTGTGAAAGCCGTCCTTCACCTAGCTTGAAGGGAACACAAAGTTTCTTTTCAATTGCAAACTACACTCCATACATATATATGGGGTGGATCAAGCTCCAACTCGGTTTTACAGTGAAAACGGCAGGCACTTCAAACCGGCACTAGGAAACAGACTGAGAAACCAGAGTAAGGGTTTCTCCTGCAACCCGTTCCCTTTGTGCTGGATGAACGAACGTCTCTCCACATGCTCAGTTCTGAGAGATAAATGGGTGTGAAAGCCGTCCTTCACCTAGCTTGAAGGGAACACAAAGTTTCTTTTCAGTTGCAAACTACACTCCATACATATATATGGGGAGGTTCAAGCTCCAACTCGGTTTTACAGTGAAAACGGCAGGCACTTCAAACCGGCACAACGAAATAGACTGAGAAACCAGAGTAAGGGTTTCTCCTGCAACCCGTTCCCTTTGTGCTGGATGAACGAACGTCTCTCCACATGCTCAGTTCTGAGAGGTAAGTGTGTGTGAAAGCCGTCCTTCCCCTAGCTTGAAGGGAACACAAAGTTTCTTTTCAGTTGCAAACTCCACCCCATACATATATATGGGGTGGAACAAGCTCCAACTCGGTTTTACAGTGAAAACGGCAGGCACTTCAAACCGGCACTAGGAAACAGACTGAGAAACCAGAGTAAGGGTTTCTCCTGCAACCATTTCTTTGTGCTGGATGAACGAACGTCTCTCCACATGCTCAGTTCTGAGAGATAAATGGGTGTGAAAGCCGTCCTTCACATAGCTTGAAGGGAACACAAAGTTTCTTTTCAGTTGCATACTACAATCCATACATATATATGGGGAGGTACAAGCTCCAACTCGGTTGTACAGTGAAAACGGCAGGCACTTCAAAAAGGCACTACGAAATAGACTGAGAAACCAGAGTAAGGGTTTCTCCTGCAAACCGTTCCCATTGTGCTGGATGAACGAACGACTCTCCACATGCTCAGTTCTGAGAGATAAGTGTGTGTGAAAGCCGTCCTTCACGTAGCTTGAAGGGAACACAAAGTTTCTTTTTAATTGCAAACTACACTCCATACATATATATGGGGAGGTACAAGCTTCAACACGGTTTTACAGTGAAAACGGCAGGTACTTCAAACCGGCACTCCGAAACAGACTGAGAAACCAGAGTAAGGGTTTCTCCTGCAACCCTTTCCCTTTGTGCTGTATGAACGAACGACTCTCCACATGCTCAGTTCTGAGAGATAACTGTGTGTGAAAGCCGTCCTTCACCTAGCTTGAAGGGAACACAAAGTTTCTTTTCAGTTGCAAACTCCACTCCATACATATATATGGGGAGGTACAAGCTCCAACTTGGTTTTACAGTGAAAACGGCAGGCACTTCAAACCGGCACTAGGAAACATTCTGAGAAACCAGAGTAAGGGTTTCCCCTGCAACCCGTTCCCTTTGTGCTGGATGAACGAACGTCTCTCCACATGCTCAGTTCTGAGAGATAAGTGGGTGTGAAAGCCGTCCCTCACCTAGCTTGAAGGGAACACAAAGTTTCTTTTCAGTTGCAAACTCCACTCCATACATATATATGGGGAGGTACAAGTTCCAACTCCGTTTTATAGTGAAAACGGCAGGCACTTCAAACCGGCACTAGGAAATAGACTGAGAAACCAGAGTAAGGTTTTCTCCTGCAACCCGTTCCATTTGTGCTGGATGAACGAACGTCTCTCCACATGCTCAGTTCTGAGAGATAAGTGTGTGTGAAAGCCGTCCTTCACCTAGCTTGAAGGGAACACAAAGTTTCTTTTCAGTTGCAAACTCCACTCCATACATATATGGGGAGGTACAAGCTCCAACTCGGTTTTACAGTGAAAACGGCAGGCACTTCAAACCGGCACTAGGAAACAGACTGAGAAACCAGAGTAAGGGTTTCTCCTGCAACCCGTTTCCTTTGTGCTGGATGAACGAACGTCTCTCCACATGCTCAGTTCTGAGAGATAAATGGGTGTGAAAGCCGTCCTTCACATAGCTTGAAGGGAACACAAAGTTTCTTTTCAATTGCAAACTACACTCCATACATATATATGGGGAGGTACAAGTTCCAAATCGGTTTTATAGTGAAAACGGCAGGCAATTAAAACCGGCACTAGGAAACACACTGAGAAACCAGAGTAAGGATTTCTCCTGCAACCCGTTCCCTTTGTGCTGGATGAACGAACGTCTCTCCACATGCTCAGTTCTGAGAGATAAGTGTGTGTGAAAGCCGTCCTTCACCTAGCTTGAAGGGAACACAAAGTTTCTTTTCCGTTGCAAACTCCACTCCATACATATATATGGGGAGGTACAAGCTCCAACTCGGTTTTACAGTGAAAACGGCAGGCACTTCAAACCGGCACTAGGAAACAGACTGAGAAACTAGAGTAAGGGTTTCTCCTGCAACCCGTTCCCTTTGTGCTGGATGAACGAACGTCTCTCCACATGCTCAGTTCTGAGAGATAAGTGTGTGTGAAAGCCGTCCTTCACCTAGCTTGAAGGGAACACAAACTTTCTTTTCAGTTGCAAACTCCACTCCATACATATATATGGGGAGGTACAAGCTCCAACTCGGTTTTACAGTGAAAACGGCAGGCACTTCAAACCGGCACTAGGAAACAGACTGAGAAACTAGACTAAGGGTTTCTCCTGCAACCCGTTTCTTTGTGCTGGATGAACGAACGTCTCTCCACATGCTCAGTTCTGAGAGATAAGTGTGTGTGAAAGCCGTCCTTCACCTAGCTTGAAGGGAACACAAAGTTTTTTTTCAGTTGTAAACTCCACTCCATACATATATATGGGGTGGAACAAGCTCCAACACGGTTTTACAGTGAAAACGGCAGGCACTTCAAACCGGCACTAGGAAACAGACTGGGAAAACAGAGTAAGGGTTTCTCCTGCAACCCGTTCCCTTTGTGCTGGATGAACGAACTTCTCTCCACATGCCCAGTTCTGAGAGATAAATGGGTGTGAAAGCCGTCTTCACCTAGATTGAAGGGAACACAAAGTTTCTTTTCAGTTGCATACTACACTTCATACATATATATGGGGAGGTACAAGCTCCAACTCGGTTTTATAGTGAAAACGGCAGGCACATCATATCGGCACTAAGAAATAGACTGAGAAACCAGAGTAAGGGTTTCTCCTGCAACCCGTTCCCTTTGTGCTGGATGAACGAACGACTCTCCACATGCTCAGTTCTGAGAGATAAGTGTGTGTGAAAGCCGTCCTTCACCTAGCTTGAAGGGAACACAAAGTTTCTTTTCAGTTGCAAACTCCACTCCATACATATATATGGGGAGGTACAAGCTCCAACTCGGTTGTACAGTGAAAACGGCAGGCACTTCAAACCGGCACTAGGAAACAGACTGAGAAACCAGAGTAAGTGTTTCTCCTACAACCCGTTCCCTTTGTGCTGGATGAACGAACGTCTCTCCACATGCTCAGTTCTGAGAGATAAGTGTGTGTGAAAGCCGTCCTTCACCTAGCTTGAAGGGAACACAAAGTTTCTTTTCAGTTGCAAACTCCACTCCATACATATATATGGGTAGGTACAAGCTCCAACTCGGTTTTACAGTGAAAAAGGCAGGCACTTCAAAGGGGCACTAGGAAACAGACTGAGAAACCAGAGTAAGGGTTTCTCCTGCAACCCGTTCCCTTTGTGCTGGATGAACGAACGTCTCTCCACATGCTCAGTTCTGAGAGATAAGTGTGTGTGAAAGCCGTCCTTCACCTAGCTTGAAGGGAACACAAAGTTTCTTTTCAATTGCAAACTACAATCCATACATATATATGGGGATGTACAAGTTCCAATTCGGTTTTATAGTGAAAAGAGCAGGCAATTAAAACCGGCACTAGGAAATAGACTGAGAAACCAGAGTAAGGGTTTCTCCTACAACCCGTTCCCTTTGTGCTGGATGAACGAACGTCTCTCCACATGCTCAGTTCTGAGAGATAAGTGTGTGTGAAAGCCGTCCTTCACCTAGCTTGAAGGGAACACAAAGTTTCTTTTCAGTTAGAAACTCCACTCCATACATATATATGTGGAGGTACAAGCTCCAACTCAATTTTACAGTGAAACCGGCAGGCACTTCAAACCGGCACTAGGAAACAGACTGAGAAACCAGAGTAAGGGTTTCTCCTGCAACCCGTTCCCTTTGTGCTGGATGAAAGAACGTCTCTCCACATGCTCAGTTCTGAGAGATAAGTCTGTGTGAAAGCCGTCCTTCACCTAGCTTGAAGGGAACACAAAGTTTCTTTTCAGTTGCAAAGTCCACTCCATACATATATATGGGGAGGTACAAGCTCCAACTCGGTTTTACAGTGAAAACGGCAGGCACTTCAAACCGGCACTAGGAAACAGACTGAGAAACCAGAGTAAGGGTTTCTCCTGCAACCCGTTCCCTTTGTGCTGAACGAACGAACGTCTCTCCATATGCTCAGTCCTGAGAGATTAGTGTGTGTGAAAGCCGTCCTTCACCTAGCTTGAAGGGAACACAAAGTTTCTTTTCAGTTGCAAAATCCACTCCATACATATATATGGGGTGGAACAAGCTCCAACTCGGTTTTACAGTGAAACCGGCAGGCACTTCAAACCGGCACTAGGAAATAGACTGAGAAACCAGAGTAAGGGTTTCTCCGGCAACCCGTTCCCTTTGTGCTGGATGAACGAACGTCTCTCCACATGCTCAATTCTGAGAGATAAGTGTGTGTGAAAGCCGTCCTTCACCTAGCTTGAAGGGAACACAAAGTTTCTTTTCACTTGCAAACTCCGCTCCATACATATATATGGGGAGGAACAAGCTCCAACTCGGTTTTACAGTGAAAACGGCAGGCACTTCAAACCGGCACTAGGAAACAGACTGAGAAACCAGAGTAAGGGTTTCTCCTGCAACCCGTTCCCTTTGTGCTGGATGAACGATCGTCTCTCCACATGCTCAGTTCTGAGAGATAAGTGTGTGTGAAAGCCGTCCTTCACCTAGCTTGAAGGGAACACAAAGTTTCTTTTCAGTTGCAAAGTCCACTCCATACATATATATGGGGAGGTGCAAGCTCCAACTCGGTTTTACAGTGAAAACGGCAGGCACTTCAAACCGGCACTAGGAAACAAACTGAGAAACCAGAGTCAGGGTTTCTCCTGCAACCCGTTCCCTTTGTGCTGGATGAACGAACGTCTCTCCACATGCTCAGTCCTGAGAGATAGGCGTGTGTGAAAGCCGACCTTCACCTAGCTTGAAGGGAACAGAAAGTTTCTTTTAAGTTGCAAACTCCACTCCATACATATATATGGGGTGGAACAAGCTCCAACTCGGTTTTACAGTGAAACCGGCAGGCACTTCAAACCGGCACTAGGAAACAGACTGAGAAACCAGAGTAAGGGTTTCTCCTGCAACCCGTTCCCTTTGTGCTGGATGAACGAACGTCTCTCCACATGCTCAGTTCTGAGAGATAAATGGGTGTGAAGCCGTCCTTCACCTAGCTTGAAAGGAACACAAAGATTCTTTTCAGTTGCAAACTACACTCCATACATATATATGGGGAGGTACAAGCTCCAACTCGATTTTATAGTGAAAACGGCAGGCACTTCAAACCGGCACTACGAAACAGACTGAGAAACCAGAGTAAGGGTTTCTCCTGCAACCCGTTCCCTTTGTGCTGGATGAACGAACGACTCTCCACATGCTCAGTTCTGAGAGATAAGTGTGTGTGAAAGCCGTCCTTCACCTAGCTTGAAGGGAACACAAAGTTTCTTTTCAGTTGCAAACTCCACTCCATACATATATATGGGGCGGTACAAGCTCCAACTCGGTTTTACAGTGAAAACGGCAGGCACTTCAAACCGGCACTAGGAAACAGACTGAGAAACTAGAGTTAGGGTTTCTCCTGCAACCCGTTCCCTTTGTGCTGGATGAACGAACGTCTCTCCACATGCTCAGTTCTGAGAGATAAGTGTGTGTGAAAGCCGTCCTTCACCAAGCTTGAAGGGAACACAAAGTTTCTTTTCAGTTGCAAACTCCACTCCATACATATATATGGGCAGGTACAAGCTCCAACTCGGTTTTACAGTGAAAACGGCAGGCACTTCAAACCGGCACTAGGAAACAGACTGAGAAACCAGAGTAAGGGTTTCTCCTGCAACCCGTTCCCTTTGTGCTGGATAAACGAACGTCTCTCCACATGCTCAGTTCTGAGAGAAAAGTGTGTGTGAAAGCCGTCCTTCACCTAGCTTGAAGGGAACACAAAGTTTCTTTTCAGTTGCAAACTCCACTCCATACATATATATGGGGTGGATCAATATCCAACTCGGTTTTACAGTGAAAACGGCAGGCACTTCAAACCGGCACTAGGAAACAGACTGAGAAACCAGAGTAAGGGTTTCTTCTGCAACCCGTTCCCTTTGTTCTGGATGAACGAACGTCTCTCCACATGCTCAGTTCTGAGAGATAAATGGGTGTGAAAGCCGTCCTTCACCTAGCTTGAGGGGAACACAAAGTTTCTTTTCAGTTGCAAACTACTCTCCATACATATATATGGGGAGGTACAAGCTCCAACTCGGTTTTATAGTGAAAACGGCAGGCATATCATATCGGCACTAAGAAATAGACTGAGAAACCAGAGTAAGGGTTTCTCCTGCAACCCGTTCCCTTTGTGCTGGATGAACGAACGACTCTCCACATGCTCAGTTCTGAGAGATAAGTGTGTGTGAAAGCCGTCCTTCACCTAGCTTGAAGGGAACACAAAGTTTCTTTTCAGTTGCAAACTCCACTCCATACATATATATGGGGAGGTACAAGCTCCAACTCGGTTGTACAGTGAAAACGGCAGGCACTTCAAACCGGCACTAGGAAACAGACTGAGAAACCAGAGTAAGTGTTTCTCCTGCAACCCGTTCCCTTTGTGCTGGATGAACGAACGTCTCTCCACATGCTCAGTTCTGAGAGATAAGTGTGTGTGAAAGCCGTCCTTCACCTAGCTTGAAGGGAACACAAAGTTTCTTTTCAGTTGCAAAGTCCACTCCATACATATATATGAGGAGGTACAAGCTCCAACTCGGTTTTATAGTGAAAACGGCAGGCACTTCAAACCGGCACTACGAAATAGACTGAGAAACCAGAGTAAGGGTTTCTCCTGCAACCCGTTCCCTTTGTGCTGGATGAACGAACGTCTCTCCACATGCTCAGTTCTGAGAGATAAGTGTGTGTGAAAGCCGTCCTTCACCTAGCTTGAAGAGAACAGAAAGTTTCTTTTCAGTTGCAAAATCCACTCCATACATATATATGGGGTGGAACAAGCTCCAACTCGGTTTTACAGTGAAAACGGCAGGCACTTCAAACCGGCACTAGGAAGCAGACTGAGAAACCAGAGTAAGGGTTTCTCCTGCAACCCGTTTCTTTGTGCTGGATGAATGAACGTCTCTCCACATGCTCAGTTCTGAGAAATAAATGGGTGTGAAAGCCGTCCTTCACATAGCTTGAAGGGAACACAAAGTTTCTTTTCAGTTGCATACTACAATCCATACATATATATGGGGAGGTACAAGCTCCAACTCGATTTTATAGTGAAAACGGCAGGCACTTCAAACCGGCACTAGGAAACAGACTGAGAAACCAGAGTAAGGGTTTCTCCTGCAACCCGTTTCTTTGTGCTGGATGAACGAACGACTCTCCACATGCTCAGTTCTGAGAGATAAGTGTGTGTGTAAAGCCGTCCTTCACCTAGCTTGAAGGGAACAAAAGTTGATTTTCAGATGCAAACTCCACTCCATACATATATATGGGGAGGTACAAGCTCCAACTCGGTTTTACAGTGAAAACGACAGGCACTTCAAACCGGCACTAGGAAACAGTCTGAGAAACCAGAGTAAGGGTTTCTCCTGCAACCCGTTCCCTTTGTGCTGGATGAACGAACGTCTCTCCACATGCTCAGTTCTGAGAGATAAGTGTGTGTGAAAGCCGTCCTTCACCTAGCTTGAAGGGAACACAAAGTTTCTTTTCAATTGCAAACTACACTCCATACATATATATGGGGAGGTACAAGTTCCAAATCGGTTTTATAGTGAAAACGGCAGGCAATTAAAACCGGCACTAGGAAATACACTGAGAATCCAGAGTAAGGATTTCTCCTGCAACCCGTTCCCTTTGTGCTGGATGAACGAACGTCTCTCCACATGCTCAGGTCTGAGAGATAACTGTGTGTGAAAGCCGTCCTTCACCTAGCTTGAAGGGAACACAAAGTTTCTTTTCAGTTGCCAACTCCACTCCATACATATATATGGGGAGGTACAAGCTTCAACACGGTTTTACAGTGAAAACGGCAGGCACTTCAAACCGGCACTAGGAAACAGACTGAGAAACCAGAGTAAGGGTTTCTCCTGCAACCCGTTCCCTTTGTGCTGGATGAACGAACGTCTCTCCACATGCTCAGTTCTGAGAGATAAGTGTGTGTGAAAGCCGTCCTTCACCTAGCTTGAAGGGAACACAAAGTTTCTTTTCAGTTGCAAACTCCTCTCCATACATATATATGGGGTGGAAGAAGCTCCAACTCGGTTTTACAGTGAAAACGGCAGGCACTTCAAACCGGCACTAGGAAACAGACTGAGAAACTAGACTAAGGGTTTCTCCTGCAACCCGTTTCTTTGTGCTGGATGAACGAACGTCTCTCCACATGCTCAGTTCTGAGAGATAAGTGTGTGTGAAAGCCGTCCTTCACCTAGCTTGAAGGGAACACAAAGTTTTTTTTCAGTTGTAAACTCCACTCCATACATATATATGGGGTGGAACAAGCTCCAACACGGTTTTACAGTGAAAACGGCAGGCACTTCAAACCGGCACTAGGAAACAGACTGGGAAAACAGAGTAAGGGTTTCTCCTGCAACCCGTTCCCTTTGTGCTGGATGAACGAACGTCTCTCCACATGCCCAGTTCTGAGAGATAAATGGGTGTGAAAGCCGTCTTCACCTAGATTGAAGGGAACACAAAGTTTCTTTTCAGTTGCATACTACACTTCATACATATATATGGGGAGGTACAAGCTCCAACTCGGATTTATAGTGAAAACGGCAGGCACATCATATCGGCACTAAGAAATAGACTGAGAAACCAGAGTAAGGGTTTCTCCTGCAACCCGTTCCCTTTGTGCTGGATGAACGAACGACTCTCCACATGCTCAGTTCTGAGAGATAAGTGTGTGTGAAAGCCGTCCTTCACCTAGCTTGAAGGGAACACAAAGTTTCTTTTCAGTTGCAAACTCCACTCCATACATATATATGGGGAGGTACAAGCTCCAACTCGGTTGTACAGTGAAAACGACAGGCACTTCAAACCGGCACTAGGAAACAGACTGAGAAACCAGAGTAAGTGTTTCTCCTACAACCCGTTCCCTTTGTGCTGGATGAACGAACGTCTCTCCACATGCTCAGTTCTGAGAGATAAGTGTGTGTGAAAGCCGTCCTTCACCTAGCTTGAAGGGAACACAAAGTTTCTTTTCAGTTGCAAACTCCACTCCATACATATATATGGGTAGGTACAAGCTCCAACTCGGTTTTACAGTGAAAATGGCAGGCACTTCAAAGGGGCACTAGGAAACAGACTGAGAAACCAGAGTAAGGGTTTCTCCTGCAACCCGTTCCCTTTGTGCTGGATGAACGAACGTCTCTCCACATGCTCAGTTCTGAGAGATAAGTGTGTGTGAAAGCCGTCCTTCACCTAGCTTGAAGGGAACACAAAGTTTCTTTTCAATTGCAAACTACAATCCATACATATATATGGGGATGTACAAGTTCCAACTCGGTTTTATAGTGAAAAGAGCAGGCAATTAAAACCGGCACTAGGAAATAGACTGAGAAACCAGAGTAAGGGTTTCTCCTACAACCCGTTCCCTTTGTGCTGGATGAACGAACGTCTCTCCACATGCTCAGTTCTGAGAGATAAGTGTGTGTGAAAGCCGTCCTTCACCTAGCTTGAAGGGAACACAAAGTTTCTTTTCAGTTAGAAACTCCACTCCATACATATATATGTGGAGGTACAAGCTCCAACTCGGTTTTACAGTGAAAAACGCAGGCACTTCAAACCGGCACTAGGAAACAAACTGAGAAACCAGAGTAAGGGTTTCTCCTGCAACCCGTTCCCTTTGTGCTGGATGAACGAACGTCTCTCCACATGCTCAGTTCTGATAGATAAGTTTGTGTGAAAGCCGTCCTTCACCTAGCTTGAAGGGAACACAAAGTTTCTTTTCAGTTGCAAATTCCACTCCATACATATATATGGGGAGGTACAAGCTCCAACTCGATTTTACAGTGAAAACGGCAGGCACTTCAAACCGGCACTAGGAAACAGACTGAGAAACCAGAGTAAGGGTTTCTCCTGCAACCCGTTCCCTTTGTGCTGGATGAACGAACGTCTCTCCACATGCTCAGTTCTGAGAGATAAGTGGGTGTGAAAGCCGTCCTTCACCTAGCTTGAAGGGAACACAAAGTTTCTTTTCAGTTGCAAAGTCCACTCCATACATATATATGGGGAGGTACAAGCTCCAACTCGGTTTTACAGTGAAAACGGCAGGCACTTCAAACCGGCACTAGGAAACAGACTGGGAAACCAGAGTAAGGGTTTCTCCTGCAACCCGTTCCCTTTGTGCTGGATGAACGAACGTCTCTCCACATGCTCAGATCTGAGAGATAAATGGGTGTGAAAGCCGTCCTTCACCTAGATTGAAGGGAACACAAAGTTTCTTTTCAGTTGCATACTACACTCCATACATATATATTGGGAGGTACAAGCTCCAACTCGGTTTTATAGTGAAAACGGCAGGCACATCATATCGGCACTAAGAAATAGACTGAGAAACCAGAGTAAGGGTTTCTCCTGCAACCCGTTCCCTTTGTGCTGGATGAACGAACGTCTCTCCACATGCTCAGTTCTGAGAGATAAGTGTGTGTGAAAGCCGTCCTTCACCTAGCTTGAAAGGAACACAAAGTTTCTTTTCAGTTGCAAACTACACTCCATACATATATATGGGGAGGTACAAGCTCCAACTCGCTTTTACATTTAAAACGGCAGGCACTTCAAACCGGCACTAGGAAACAGACTGAGAAACCAGAGTAAGGGTTTCTCCTGCAACCCGTTCCCTTTGTGCTGGATGAACGAACGTCTCTCCACATGCTCAGTTCTGAGAGATAAGTGTGTGTGAAAGCCGTCCTTCACCTAGCTTGAAGGGAACACAAAGTTTCTTTCAGTTGCAAACTCCACTCCATACATATATTTGGGGAGGTACAAGCTCCAACTCGGTTTTACAGTGAAAACGGCAGGCACTTCAAACCAGCACTAGGAAACAGACTGAGAAACCAGGGAAAGGGTTTCTCCTGCAACCCGTTCCCTTTGTGCTGGATGAACGAACGTCTCTCCACATGCTCAATTCTGAGAGATATGTGTGTGTGAAAGCCGTCCTTCACCTAGCTTGAAGGGAACACAAAGTTTCTTTTCAGTTGCAAATTCCACTCCATACATATATATGGGGAGGTGCAAGCTCCAACTCGGTTTTACAGTGAAAACGGCAGGCACTTCAAACCGGCACTAGGAAACAGACTGAGAAACCAGAGTAAGGGTTTCTCCTGCAACCCGTTCCCTTTGTGCTGGATGAACGAACGTCTCTCCACATGCTCAGTTCTGAGAGATAAGTGTGTGTGAAAGCCGTCCTTCACCTAGCTTGAAGGGAACACAAAGTTTCTTTTCACTTGCAAAGTCCACTCCATACATATATATGGGGAGGTACAAGCTCCAACTCGGTTTTACAGTGAAAACGGCAGGCACTTCAAACCGGCACTAGGAAACAGACTGAGAAACTAGACTAAGGGTTTCTCCTGCAACCCGTTCCCTTTGTGCTGGATGAACGAACGTCTCTCCACATGCTCAGTTCTGAGAGATTAGTGTGTGTGAAAGCCGTCCTTCACCTAGCTTGAAGGGAACACAAAGTTTCTTTTCAGTTGTAAACTCCACTCCATACATATATATGGGGTGGAACAAGCTCCAACCCGGTTTTACAGTGAAAACGGCAGGCACTTCAAACCGGCACTAGGAAACAGACTGGGAAACCAGAGTAAGGGTTTCTCCTGCAACCCGTTCCCTTTGTGCTGGATGAACGAACGTCTCTCCACATGCTCAGTTCTGAGAGATAAATGGGTGTGAAAGCCGTCCTTCACCTAGATTGAAGGGAACACAAAGTTTCTTTTCAGTTGCATACTACACTCCATACATATATATGGGGAGGTACAAGCTCCAACTCGGTTTTATAGTGAAAACGGCAGGCACATCATATCGGCACTAAGAAATAGACTGAGAAACCAGAGTAAGGGTTTCTCCTGCAACCCGTTCCCTTTGTGCTGGATGAACGAACGACTCTCCACATGCTCAGTTCTGAGAGATAAGTGTGTGTGAAAGCCGTCCTTCACCTAGCTTGAAGGGAACACAAAGTTTCTTTTCAGTTGCAAACTCCACTCCATACATATATATGGGGAGGTACAAGCTCCAACTCGGTTGTACAGTGAAAACGGCAGGCACTTCAAACCGGCACTAGGAAACAGACTGAGAAACCAGAGTAAGTGTTTCTCCTGCAACCCGTTCCCTTTGTGCTGGATGAACGAACGTCTCTCCACATGCTCAGTTCTGAGAGAGAAGTGTGTGTGAAAGCCGTCCTTCACCTAGCTTGAAGGGAACACAAAGTTTCTTTCCAGTTGCAAAGTCCACTCTATACATATATATGGGGAGGTACAAGCTCCAACTCGGTTTTACAGTGAAAACGGCAGGCACTTCAAACCGGCACTAGGAAACAGACTGAGAAACTAGACTAAGGGTTTCTCCTGCAACCCGTTCCCTTTGTGCTGGATGAACGAACGTCTCTCCACATGCTCAGTTCTGAGAGATAAGTGTGTGTGAAAGCCGTCCTTCACCTAGCTTGAAGGGAACACAAAGTTTCTTTTCAGTTGTAAACTCCACTCCATACATATATATGGGGTGGAACAAGCTCCAACTCGGTTTTACAGTGAAAACGGCAGGCACTTCAAACCGGCACTAGGAAACAGACTGGGAAACCAGAGTAAGGGTTTCTCCTGCAACCCGTTCCCTTTGTGCTGGATGAACGAACGTCTCTCCACATGCTCAGTCCTGAGAGATAAGTGTGTGTGAAAGCCGTCCTTCACCTAGCTTGAAGGGAACACAAAGTTTCTTTTAAGTTGCAAAATCCACTCCATACATATATATGGGGTGGAACAAGCTCCAACTCGGTTTTACAGTGAAACCGGCAGGCACTTCAAACCGGCACTAGGAAACAGACTGAGAAACCAGAGTAAGGGTTTCTCCTGCAACCCGTTCCCTTTGTGCTGGATGAACGAAAGTCTCTCCACATGCTCAGTTCTGAGAGATAAATGGGTGTGAAAGCCGTCCTTCACCTAGCTTGAAAGGAACACAAAGTTTCTTTTCAGTTGCAAACTACACTCCATACATATATATGGGGAGGTACAAGCTCCAACTCGGTTTTACAGTGAAAACGGCAGGCACTTCAACCAGCACTAGGAAACAGACTGAGAAACCAGAGTAAGGGTTTCTCCTGCAACCAGTTCCCTTTGTGCTGGATGAAAGAACGTCTCTCCACATGCTCAGTTTTGAGAGATATGTGTGTGTGAAAGCCGTCCTTCACCTAGCTTGAAGGGAACACAAAGTTTCTTTTCACTTGCAATCTCCACTCCATACATATATATGGGGAGGTACAAGCTCCAACTCGGTTTTACAGTGAAACAGGCAGGCACTTCAAACCGGCACTAGGAAACAGACTGAGAAACCAGAGTAAGGGTTTCTCCTGCAACCCGTTCCCTTTGGGCTGGATGAACGAACGTCTCTCCACATGCTCAATTCTGAGAGATAAGTGTGTGTGAAAGCCGTCCTTCACCTAGCTTGAAGGGAACACAAAGTTTCTTTTCACATGCAAACTCCACTCCATACATATATATGGGGAGGTACAAGCTCCAACTCGGTTTAACAGTGAAAACGGCAGGCACTTCAAACCGGCACTAGGAAACAGACTGAGAAACCAGAGTAAGGGTTTCTCCTGCAACCCGTTCCCTATGTGCTGGATGAACGAACGTCTCTCCACATGCTCAGTTCTGAGAGATAAGTGTGTGTGAAAGCCATCCTTCACCTAGCTTGAAGGGAACACAAAGTTTCTTTTCAGTTGCAAAGTCCACTCCATACATATATATGGGGAGGTACAAGCTCCAACTCGGTTTTACAGTGAAAACGGCAGGCACTTCAAACCGGCACTAGGAAACAGACTGAGAAACCAGAGTAAGGGTTTCTCCTGCAACCCGTTCCCTTTGTGCTGGATGAACGAACGTCTCTCCACATGCTCAGTTCTGAGAGATAAATGGGTGTGAAAGCCGTCCTTCACCTAGCTTGAAAGGAACACAAAGTTTCTTTTCAGTTGCAAACTACACTCCATACATATATATGGGGAGGTACAAGCTCCAACTCGGTTTTACAGTGAAAACGGCAGGCACTTCAAACCGGCACTAGGAAACAGACTGGGAAACCAGAGTAAGGGTTTCTCCTGCAACCCGTTCCCTTTGTGCTGGATGAACGAACGTCTCTCCACATGCTCAGTTCTGAGAGATAAGTGTGTGTGAAAGCCGTCCTTCACCTAGCTTGAAAGGAACACAAAGTTTCTTTTCACTTGCAAACTCCACTCCATACATATATATGGGGAGGTACAAGCTCCAACTCAATTTTACAGTGAAACCGGCAGGCACTTCAAACCGGCACTAGGAAACAGACTGAGAAACCAGAGTAAGGGTTTCTCCTGCAACCCGTTCCCTTTGTGCTGGATGAAAGAACGTCTCTCCACATGCTCAGTTCTGAGAGATAAGTCTGTGTGAAAGCCGTCCTTCACCTAGCTTGAAGGGAACACAAAGTTTCTTTTCAGTTGCAAAGTCCACTCCATACATATATATGGGGAGGTACAAGCTCCAACTCGGTTTTACAGTGAAAACGGCAGGCACTTCAAACCGGCACTAGGAAACAGACTGAGAAACCAGAGTAAGGGTTTCTCCTGCAACCCGTTCCCTTTGTGCTGAACGAACGAACGTCTCTCCATATGCTCAGTCCTGAGAGATTAGTGTGTGTGAAAGCCGTCCTTCACCTAGCTTGAAGGGAACACAAAGTTTCTTTTCAGTTGCAAAATCCACTCCATACATATATATGGGGTGGAACAAGCTCCAACTCGGTTTTACAGTGAAACCGGCAGGCACTTCAAACCGGCACTAGGAAACAGACTGAGAAACCAGAGTAAGGGTTTCTCCGGCAACCCGTTCCCTTTGTGCTGGATGAACGAACGTCTCTCCACATGCTCAATTCTGAGAGATAAGTGTGTGTGAAAGCCGTCCTTCACCTAGCTTGAAGGGAACACAAAGTTTCTTTTCACTTGCAAACTCCGCTCCATACATATATATGGGGAGGAACAAGCTCCAACTCGGTTTTACAGTGAAAACGGCAGGCACTTCAAACCGGCACTAGGAAACAGACTGAGAAACCAGAGTAAGGGTTTCTCCTGCAACCCGTTCCCTTTGTGCTGGATGAACGATCGTCTCTCCACATGCTCAGTTCTGAGAGATAAGTGTGTGTGAAAGCCGTCCTTCACCTAGCTTGAAGGGAACACAAAGTTTCTTTTCAGTTGCAAAGTCCACTCCATACATATATATGGGGAGGTGCAAGCTCCAACTCGGTTTTACAGTGAAAACGGCAGGCACTTCAAACCGGCACTAGGAAACAAACTGAGAAACCAGAGTCAGGGTTTCTCCTGCAACCCGTTCCCTTTGTGCTGGATGAACGAACGTCTCTCCACATGCTCAGTCCTGAGAGATAGGCGTGTGTGAAAGCCGACCTTCACCTAGCTTGAAGGGAACAGAAAGTTTCTTTTAAGTTGCAAACTCCACTCCATACATATATATGGGGTGGAACAAGCTCCAACTCGGTTTTACAGTGAAACCGGCAGGCACTTCAAACCGGCACTAGGAAACAGACTGAGAAACCAGAGTAAGGGTTTCTCCTGCAACCCGTTCCCTTTGTGCTGGATGAACGAACGTCTCTCCACATGCTCAGTTCTGAGAGATAAATGGGTGTGAAGCCGTCCTTCACCTAGCTTGAAAGGAACACAAAGATTCTTTTCAGTTGCAAACTACACTCCATACATATATATGGGGAGGTACAAGCTCCAACTCGATTTTATAGTGAAAACGGCAGGCACTTCAAACCGGCACTACGAAACAGACTGAGAAACCAGAGTAAGGGTTTCTCCTGCAACCCGTTCCCTTTGTGCTGGATGAACGAACGACTCTCCACATGCTCAGTTCTGAGAGATAAGTGTGTGTGAAAGCCGTCCTTCACCTAGCTTGAAGGGAACACAAAGTTTCTTTTCAGTTGCAAACTCCACTCCATACATATATATGGGGCGGTACAAGCTCCAACTCGGTTTTACAGTGAAAACGGCAGGCACTTCAAACCGGCACTAGGAAACAGACTGAGAAACTAGAGTTAGGGTTTCTCCTGCAACCCGTTCCCTTTGTGCTGGATGAACGAACGTCTCTCCACATGCTCAGTTCTGAGAGATAAGTGTGTGTGAAAGCCGTCCTTCACCAAGCTTGAAGGGAACACAAAGTTTCTTTTCAGTTGCAAACTCCACTCCATACATATATATGGGCAGGTACAAGCTCCAACTCGGTTTTACAGTGAAAACGGCAGGCACTTCAAACCGGCACTAGGAAACAGACTGAGAAACCAGAGTAAGGGTTTCTCCTGCAACCCGTTCCCTTTGTGCTGGATAAACGAACGTCTCTCCACATGCTCAGTTCTGAGAGAAAAGTGTGTGTGAAAGCCGTCCTTCACCTAGCTTGAAGGGAACACAAAGTTTCTTTTCAGTTGCAAACTCCACTCCATACATATATATGGGGTGGATCAATATCCAACTCGGTTTTACAGTGAAAACGGCAGGCACTTCAAACCGGCACTAGGAAACAGACTGAGAAACCAGAGTAAGGGTTTCTTCTGCAACCCGTTCCCTTTGTGCTGGATGAACGAACGTCTCTCCACATGCTCAGTTCTGAGAGATAAATGGGTGTGAAAGCCGTCCTTCACCTAGCTTGAGGGGAACACAAAGTTTCTTTTCAGTTGCAAACTACTCTCCATACATATATATGGGGAGGTACAAGCTCCAACTCGGTTTTATAGTGAAAACGGCAGGCATATCATATCGGCACTAAGAAATAGACTGAGAAACCAGAGTAAGGGTTTCTCCTGCAACCCGTTCCCTTTGTGCTGGATGAACGAACGACTCTCCACATGCTCAGTTCTGAGAGATAAGTGTGTGTGAAAGCCGTCCTTCACCTAGCTTGAAGGGAACACAAAGTTTCTTTTCAGTTGCAAACTCCACTCCATACATATATATGGGGAGGTACAAGCTCCAACTCGGTTGTACAGTGAAAACGGCAGGCACTTCAAACCGGCACTAGGAAACAGACTGAGAAACCAGAGTAAGTGTTTCTCCTGCAACCCGTTCCCTTTGTGCTGGATGAACGAACGTCTCTCCACATGCTCAGTTCTGAGAGATAAGTGTGTGTGAAAGCCGTCCTTCACCTAGCTTGAAGGGAACACAAAGTTTCTTTTCAGTTGCAAAGTCCACTCCATACATATATATGAGGAGGTACAAGCTCCAACTCGGTTTTATAGTGAAAACGGCAGGCACTTCAAACCTTCACTACGAAATAGACTGAGAAACCAGAGTAAGGGTTTCTCCTGCAACCCGTTCCCTTTGTGCTGGATGAACGAACGTCTCTCCACATGCTCAGTTCTGAGAGATAAGTGTGTGTGAAAGCCGTCCTTCACCTAGCTTGAAGAGAACAGAAAGTTTCTTTTCAGTTGCAAAATCCACTCCATACATATATATGGGGTGGAACAAGCTCCAACTCGGTTTTACAGTGAAAACGGCAGGCACTTCAAACCGGCACTAGGAAGCAGACTGAGAAACCAGAGTAAGGGTTTCTCCTGCAACCCGTTTCTTTGTGCTGGATGAATGAACGTCTCTCCACATGCTCAGTTCTGAGAAATAAATGGGTGTGAAAGCCGTCCTTCACATAGCTTGAAGGGAACACAAAGTTTCTTTTCAGTTGCATACTACAATCCATACATATATATGGGGAGGTACAAGCTCCAACTCGGTTTTATAGTGAAAACGGCAGGCACTTCAAACCGGCACTAGGAAACAGACTGAGAAACCAGAGTAAGGGTTTCTCCTGCAACCCGTTTCTTTGTGCTGGATGAACGAACGACTCTCCACATGCTCAGTTCTGAGAGATAAGTGTGTGTGTAAAGCCGTCCTTCACCTAGCTTGAAGGGAACAAAAGTTGATTTTCAGATGCAAACTCCACTCCATACATATATATGGGGAGGTACAAGCTCCAACTCGGTTTTACAGTGAAAACGACAGGCACTTCAAACCGGCACTAGGAAACAGTCTGAGAAACCAGAGTAAGGGTTTCTCCTGCAACCCGTTCCCTTTGTGCTGGATGAACGAACGTCTCTCCACATGCTCAGTTCTGAGAGATAAGTGTGTGTGAAAGCCGACCTTCACCTAGCTTGAAGGGAACACAAAGTTTCTTTTCTATTGCAAACTACACTCCATACATATATATGGGGAGGTACAAGTTCCAAATCGGTTTTATAGTGAAAACGGCAGGCAATTAAAACCGGCACTAGGAAATACACTGAGAATCCAGAGTAAGGATTTCTCCTGCAACCCGTTCCCTTTGTGCTGGATGAACGAACGTCTCTCCACATGCTCAGTTCTGAGAGATAACTGTGTGTGAAAGCCGTCCTTCACCTAGCTTGAAGGGAACACAAAGTTTCTTTTCAGTTGCCAACTCCACTCCATACATATATATGGGGAGGTACAAGCTTCAACACGGTTTTACAGTGAAAACGGCAGGCACTTCAAACCGGCACTAGGAAACAGACTGAGAAACCAGAGTAAGGGTTTCTCCTGCAACCCGTTCCCTTTGTGCTGGATGAACGAACGTCTCTCCACATGCTCAGTTCTGAGAGATAAGTGTGTGTGAAAGCCGTCCTTCACCTAGCTTGAAGGGAACACAAAGTTTCTTTTCAGTTGCAAACTCCTCTCCATACATATATATGGGGTGGAAGAAGCTCCAACTCGGTTTTACAGTGAAAACGGCAGGCACTTCAAACCGGCACTAGGAAACAGACTGAGAAACCAGAGTAAGGGTTTCTCCTGCAACCCGTTTCCTTTGTGCTGGATGAACGAACGTCTCTCCACATGCTCAGTTCTGAGAGATAAATGGGAGTGAAAGACGTCCTTCACATAGCTTGAAGGGAACACAAAGTTTCTTTTCAGTTGCATTCTACACTCCATACATATATATGGGGAGGTACAAGCTCCAACTCGGTTTTATAGTGAAAACGGCAGGCACTTCAAACCGGCACTACGAAATAGACTGAGAAACCAGAGTAAGGGTTTCTCCTGCAACCCGTTCCCTTTGTGCTGGATTAACGAACGTCTCTCCACATGCTCAGTTCTGAGAGATAAGTGTGTGTGAAAGCCGTCCTTCACCTAGCTTGAAGGGAACACAAAGTTTCTTTTCAGTTGCAAACTCCACTCCATACAAATATATGGTGAGGTACAAGCTCCAACTCGGTTTTACAGTGAAAACGGCAGGCACTTCAAACCGGCACTAGGAAACAGACTGAGAAACCAGAGTAAGGGTTTCTCTTGCAACCCGTTCCTTTGTGCTGGATGAACGAACGTCTCTCCACATGCTCAGTTCTGAGAGATAAGTGTGTGTGAAAGCCGTCCTTCACCTAGCTTGAAGGGAACACAAAGTTTCTTTTCAGTTGCAAACTCCACTCCATACATATATATGAGGTGGAACAAGCTCCAACTCGATTTTACAGTGAAAACGGCAGGCACTTCAAACCGGCACTAGGAAACAGACTGAGAAACCAGAGTAAGGGTTTCTCCTGCAACCCGTTCCCTTTGTGCTGGATGAACGAAAGTCTCTCCACATGCTCAGTTCTGAGAGATAAATGGGTGTGAAAGCCGTCCTTCACCTACCTTGAAGGGAACACAAAGTTTCTTTTCAGTTGCAAAATACACTCCATACATATATATGGGGAGGTACAAGCTCCAACTCGGTTTTATAGTGAAAACGGCAGGCACTTCAAACCGGCACTGCGAAATATACTGAGAAACCAGAGTAAGTGTTTCTCCTGCAACCAGTTCCCTTTGTGCTGGATGAACGAACGTCTCTCCACATGCTCAGTTCTGAGAGAAAAGTGTGTGTGAAAGCCGTCCTTCACCTAGCTTGAAGGGAACACAAAGTTTCTTTTCAGTTGCAAACTCCACTCCATACATATATATGGGGTGGATCAATATCCAACTCGGTTTTACAGTGAAAACGGCAGGCACTTCAAACCGGCACTAGGAAACAGACTGAGAAACCAGAGTAAGGGTTTCTTCTGCAACCCGTTCCCTTTGTGCTGGATGAACGAACGTCTCTCCACATGCTCAGTTCTGAGAGATAAATGGGTGTGAAAGCCGTCCTTCACCTAGCTTGAGGGGAACACAAAGTTTCTTTTCAGTTGCAAACTACTCTCCATACATATATATGGGGAGGTACAAGCTCCAACTCGGTTTTATAGTGAAAACGGCAGGCATATCATATCGGCACTAAGAAATAGACTGAGAAACCAGAGTAAGGGTTTCTCCTGCAACCCGTTCCCTTTGTGCTGGATGAACGAACGACTCTCCACATGCTCAGTTCTGAGAGATAAGTGTGTGTGAAAGCCGTCCTTCACCTAGCTTGAAGGGAACACAAAGTTTCTTTTCAGTTGCAAACTCCACTCCATACATATATATGGGGAGGTACAAGCTCCAACTCGGTTGTACAGTGAAAACGGCAGGCACTTCAAACCGGCACTAGGAAACAGACTGAGAAACCAGAGTAAGTGTTTCTCCTGCAACCCGTTCCCTTTGTGCTGGATGAACGAACGTCTCTCCACATGCTCAGTTCTGAGAGATAAGTGTGTGTGAAAGCCGTCCTTCACCTAGCTTGAAGGGAACACAAAGTTTCTTTTCAGTTGCAAAGTCCACTCCATACATATATATGAGGAGGTACAAGCTCCAACTCGGTTTTATAGTGAAAACGGCAGGCACTTCAAACCGGCACTACGAAATAGACTGAGAAACCAGAGTAAGGGTTTCTCCTGCAACCCGTTCCCTTTGTGCTGGATGAACGAACGTCTCTCCACATGCTCAGTTCTGAGAGATAAGTGTGTGTGAAAGCCGTCCTTCACCTAGCTTGAAGAGAACAGAAAGTTTCTTTTCAGTTGCAAAATCCACTCCATACATATATATGGGGTGGAACAAGCTCCAACTCGGTTTTACAGTGAAAACGGCAGGCACTTCAAACCGGCACTAGGAAGCAGACTGAGAAACCAGAGTAAGGGTTTCTCCTGCAACCCGTTTCTTTGTGCTGGATGAATGAACGTCTCTCCACATGCTCAGTTCTGAGAAATAAATGGGTGTGAAAGCCGTCCTTCACATAGCTTGAAGGGAACACAAAGTTTCTTTTCAGTTGCATACTACAATCCATACATATATATGGGGAGGTACAAGCTCCAACTCGGTTTTATAGTGAAAACAGCAGGCACTTCAAACCGGCACTAGGAAACAGACTGAGAAACCAGAGTAAGGGTTTCTCCTGCAACCCGTTTCTTTGTGCTGGATGAACGAACGACTCTCCACATGCTCAGTTCTGAGAGATAAGTGTGTGTGTAAAGCCGTCCTTCACCTAGCTTGAAGGGAACAAAAGTTGATTTTCAGATGCAAACTCCACTCCATACATATATATGGGGAGGTACAAGCTCCAACTCGGTTTTACAGTGAAAACGACAGGCACTTCAAACCGGCACTAGGAAACAGTCTGAGAAACCAGAGTAAGGGTTTCTCCTGCAACCCGTTCCCTTTGTGCTGGATGAACGAACGTCTCTCCACATGCTCAGTTCTGAGAGATAAGTGTGTGTGAAAGCCGTCCTTCACCTAGCTTGAAGGGAACACAAAGTTTCTTTTCAATTGCAAACTACACTCCATACATATATATGGGGAGGTACAAGTTCCAAATCGGTTTTATAGTGAAAACGGCAGGCAATTAAAACCGGCACTAGGAAATACACTGAGAATCCAGAGTAAGGATTTCTCCTGCAACCCGTTCCCTTTGTGCTGGATGAACGAACGTCTCTCCACATGCTCAGTTCTGAGAGATAACTGTGTGTGAAAGCCGTCCTTCACCTAGCTTGAAGGGAACACAAAGTTTCTTTTCAGTTGCCAACTCCACACCATACATATATATGGGGAGGTACAAGCTTCAACACGGTTTTACAGTGAAAACGGCAGGCACTTCAAACCGGCACTAGGAAACAGACTGAGAAACCAGAGTAAGGGTTTCTCCTGCAACCCGTTCCCTTTGTGCTGGATGAACGAACGTCTCTCCACATGCTCAGTTCTGAGAGATAAGTGTGTGTGAAAGCCGTCCTTCACCTAGCTTGAAGGGAACACAAAGTTTCTTTTCAGTTGCAAACTCCT
Source organism: Vicugna pacos (assembly GCF_048564905.1). Taxonomy (NCBI): domain Eukaryota; kingdom Metazoa; phylum Chordata; class Mammalia; order Artiodactyla; family Camelidae; genus Vicugna; species Vicugna pacos. The sequence continues at coordinate 7,745,666 of NC_133017.1, forward strand.
CTCCATACATATATATGGGGTGGAAGAAGCTCCAACTCGGTTTTACAGTGAAAACGGCAGGCACTTCAAACCGGCACTAGGAAACAGACTGAGAAACTAGACTAAGGGTTTCTCCTGCAACCCGTTTCTTTGTGCTGGATGAACGAACGTCTCTCCACATGCTCAGTTCTGAGAGATAAGTGTGTGTGAAAGCCGTCCTTCACCTAGCTTGAAGGGAACACAAAGTTTTTTTTCAGTTGTAAACTCCACTCCATACATATATATGGGGTGGAACAAGCTCCAACACGGTTTTACAGTGAAAACGGCAGGCACTTCAAACCGGCACTAGGAAACAGACTGGGAAAACAGAGTAAGGGTTTCTCCTGCAACCCGTTCCCTTTGTGCTGGATGAACGAACGTCTCTCCACATGCCCAGTTCTGAGAGATAAATGGGTGTGAAAGCCGTCTTCACCTAGATTGAAGGGAACACAAAGTTTCTTTTCAGTTGCATACTACACTTCATACATATATATGGGGAGATACAAGCTCCAACTCGGATTTATAGTGAAAACGGCAGGCACATCATATCGGCACTAAGAAATAGACTGAGAAACCAGAGTAAGGGTTTCTCCTGCAACCCGTTCCCTTTGTGCTGGATGAACGAACGACTCTCCACATGCTCAGTTCTGAGAGATAAGTGTGTGTGAAAGCCGTCCTTCACCTAGCTTGAAGGGAACACAAACTTTCTTTTCAGTTGCAAACTCCACTCCATACATATATATGGGGAGGTACAAGCTCCAACTCGGTTGTACAGTGAAAACGGCAGGCACTTCAAACCGGCACTAGGAAACAGACTGAGAAACCAGAGTAAGTGTTTCTCCTACAACCCGTTCCCTTTGTGCTGGATGAACGAACGTCTCTCCACATGCTCAGTTCTGAGAGATAAGTGTGTGTGAAAGCCGTCCTTCACCTAGCTTGAAGGGAACACAAAGTTTCTTTTCAGTTGCAAACTCCACTCCATACATATATATGGGTAGGTACAAGCTCCAACTCGGTTTTACAGTGAAAATGGCAGGCACTTCAAAGGGGCACTAGGAAACAGACTGAGAAACCAGAGTAAGGGTTTCTCCTGCAACCCGTTCCCTTTGTGCTGGATGAACGAACGTCTCTCCACATGCTCAGTTCTGAGAGATAAGTGTGTGTGAAAGCCGTCCTTCACCTAGCTTGAAGGGAACACAAAGTTTCTTTTCAATTGCAAACTACAATCCATACATATATATGGGGATGTACAAGTTCCAACTCGGTTTTATAGTGAAAAGAGCAGGCAATTAAAACCGGCACTAGGAAATAGACTGAGAAACCAGAGAAGGGTTTCTCCTACAACCCGTTCCCTTTGTGCTGGATGAACGAACGTCTCTCCACATGCTCAGTTCTGAGAGATAAGTGTGTGTGAAAGCCGTCCTTCACCTAGCTTGAAGGGAACACAAAGTTTCTTTTCAGTTAGAAACTCCACTCCATACATATATATGTGGAGGTACAAGCTCCAACTCGGTTTTACAGTGAAAAACGCAGGCACTTCAAACCGGCACTAGGAAACAAACTGAGAAACCAGAGTAAGGGTTTCTCCTGCAACCCGTTCCCTTTGTGCTGGATGAACGAACGTCTCTCCACATGCTCAGTTCTGATAGATAAGTTTGTGTGAAAGCCGTCCTTCACCTAGCTTGAAGGGAACACAAAGTTTCTTTTCAGTTGCAAATTCCACTCCATACATATATATGGGGAGGTACAAGCTCCAACTCGATTTTACAGTGAAAACGGCAGGCACTTCAAACCGGCACTAGGAAACAGACTGAGAAACCAGAGTAAGGGTTTCTCCTGCAACCCGTTCCCTTTGTGCTGGATGAACGAACGTCTCTCCACATGCTCAGTTCTGAGAGATAAGTGGGTGTGAAAGCCGTCCTTCACCTAGCTTGAAGGGAACACAAAGTTTCTTTTCAGTTGCAAAGTCCACTCCATACATATATATGGGGAGGTACAAGCTCCAACTCGGTTTTACAGTGAAAACGGCAGGCACTTCAAACCGGCACTAGGAAACAGACTGGGAAACCAGAGTAAGGGTTTCTCCTGCAACCCGTTCCCTTTGTGCTGGATGAACGAACGTCTCTCCACATGCTCAGATCTGAGAGATAAATGGGTGTGAAAGCCGTCCTTCACCTAGATTGAAGGGAACACAAAGTTTCTTTTCAGTTGCATACTACACTCCATACATATATATGGGGAGGTACAAGCTCCAACTCGGTTTTATAGTGAAAACGGCAGGCACATCATATCGGCACTAAGAAATAGACTGAGAAACCAGAGTAAGGGTTTCTCCTGCAACCCGTTCCCTTTGTGCTGGATGAACGAACGTCTCTCCACATGCTCAGTTCTGAGAGATAAGTGTGTGTGAAAGCCGTCCTTCACCTAGCTTGAAAGGAACACAAAGTTTCTTTTCAGTTGCAAACTACACTCCATACATATATATGGGGAGGTACAAGCTCCAACTCGCTTTTACATTTAAAACGGCAGGCACTTCAAACCGGCACTAGGAAACAGACTGAGAAACCAGAGTAAGGGTTTCTCCTGCAACCCGTTCCCTTTGTGCTGGATGAACGAACGTCTCTCCACATGCTCAGTTCTGAGAGATAAGTGTGTGTGAAAGCCGTCCTTCACCTAGCTTGAAGGGAACACAAAGTTTCTTTCAGTTGCTAACTCCACTCCATACATATATTTGGGGAGGTACAAGCTCCAACTCGGTTTTACAGTGAAAACGGCAGGCACTTCAAACCAGCACTAGGAAACAGACTGAGAAACCAGGGAAAGGGTTTCTCCTGCAACCCGTTCCCTTTGTGCTGGATGAACGAACGTCTCTCCACATGCTCAATTCTGAGAGATATGTGTGTGTGAAAGCCGTCCTTCACCTAGCTTGAAGGGAACACAAAGTTTCTTTTCAGTTGCAAATTCCACTCCATACATATATATGGGGAGGTACAAGCTCCAACTCGGTTTTACAGTGAAAACGGCAGGCACTTCAAACCGGCACTAGGAAACAGACTGAGAAACCAGAGTAAGGGTTTCTCCTGCAACCCGTTCCCTTTGTGCTGGATGAACGAACGTCTCTCCACATGCTCAGTTCAGAGAGATAAGTGTGTGTGAAAGCCGTCCTTCACCTAGCTTGAAGGGAACACAAAGTTTCTTTTCACTTGCAAAGTCCACTCCATACATATATATGGGGAGGTACAAGCTCCAACTCGGTTTTACAGTGAAAACGGCAGGCACTTCAAACCGGCACTAGGAAACAGACTGAGAAACTAGACTAAGGGTTTCTCCTGCAACCCGTTCCCTTTGTGCTGGATGAACGAACGTCTCTCCACATGCTCAGTTCTGAGAGATTAGTGTGTGTGAAAGCCGTCCTTCACCTAGCTTGAAGGGAACACAAAGTTTCTTTTCAGTTGTAAACTCCACTCCATACATATATATGGGGTGGAACAAGCTCCAACCCGGTTTTACAGTGAAAACGGCAGGCACTTCAAACCGGCACTAGGAAACAGACTGGGAAACCAGAGTAAGGGTTTCTCCTGCAACCCGTTCCCTTTGTGCTGGATGAACGAACGTCTCTCCACATGCTCAGTTCTGAGAGATAAATGGGTGTGAAAGCCGTCCTTCACCTAGATTGAAGGGAACACAAAGTTTCTTTTCAGTTGCATACTACACTCCATACATATATATGGGGAGGTACAAGCTCCAACTCGGTTTTATAGTGAAAACGGCAGGCACATCATATCGGCACTAAGAAATAGACTGAGAAACCAGAGTAAGGGTTTCTCCTGCAACCCGTTCCCTTTGTGCTGGATGAACGAACGACTCTCCACATGCTCAGTTCTGAGAGATAAGTGTGTGTGAAAGCCGTCCTTCACCTAGCTTGAAGGGAACACAAAGTTTCTTTTCAGTTGCAAACTCCACTCCATACATATACATGGGGAGGTACAAGCTCCAACTCGGTTTTACAGTGAAAACGGCAGGCACTTCAAACCGGCACTAGGAAACAGACTGAGAAACTAGACTAAGGGTTTCTCCTGCAACCCGTTCCCTTTGTGCTGGATGAACGAACGTCTCTCCACATGCTCAGTTCTGAGAGATAAGTGTGTGTGAAAGCCGTCCTTCACCTAGCTTGAAGGGAACACAAAGTTTCTTTTCAGTTGTAAACTCCACTCCATACATATATATGGGGTGGAACAAGCTTCAACTCGGTTTTACAGTGAAAACGGCAGGCACTTCAAACCGGCACTAGGAAACAGACTGGGAAACCAGAGTAAGGGTTTCTCCTGCAACCCGTTCCCTTTGTGCTGGATGAACGAACGTCTCTCCACATGCTCAGTCCTGAGAGATAAGTGTGTGTGAAAGCCGTCCTTCACCTAGCTTGAAGGGAACACAAAGTTTCTTTTAAGTTGCAAAATCCACTCCATACATATATATGGGGTGGAACAAGCTCCAACTCGGTTTTACAGTGAAACCGGCAGGCACTTCAAACCGGCACTAGGAAACAGACTGAGAAACCAGAGTAAGGGTTTCTCCTGCAACCCGTTCCCTTTGTGCTGGATGAACGAAAGTCTCTCCACATGCTCAGTTCTGAGAGATAAATGGGTGTGAAAGCCGTCCTTCACCTAGCTTGAAAGGAACACAAAGTTTCTTTTCAGTTGCAAACTACACTCCATACATATATATGGGGAGGTACAAGCTCCAACTCGGTTTTACAGTGAAAACGGCAGGCACTTCAACCAGCACTAGGAAACAGACTGAGAAACCAGAGTAAGGGTTTCTCCTGCAACCAGTTCCCTTTGTGCTGGATGAAAGAACGTCTCTCCACATGCTCAGTTTTGAGAGATATGTGTGTGTGAAAGCCGTCCTTCACCTAGCTTGAAGGGAACACAAAGTTTCTTTTCACTTGCAATCTCCACTCCATACATATATATGGGGAGGTACAAGCTCCAACTCGGTTTTACAGTGAAACAGGCAGGCACTTCAAACCGGCACTAGGAAACAGACTGAGAAACCAGAGTAAGGGTTTCTCCTGCAACCCGTTCCCTTTGGGCTGGATGAACGAACGTCTCTCCACATGCTCAATTCTGAGAGATAAGTGTGTGTGAAAGCCGTCCTTCACCTAGCTTGAAGGGAACACAAAGTTTCTTTTCACATGCAAACTCCACTCCATACATATATATGGGGAGGTACAAGCTCCAACTCGGTTTAACAGTGAAAACGGCAGGCACTTCAAACCGGCACTAGGAAACAGACTGAGAAACCAGAGTAAGGGTTTCTCCTGCAACCCGTTCCCTATGTGCTGGATGAACGAACGTCTCTCCACATGCTCAGTTCTGAGAGATAAGTGTGTGTGAAAGCCATCCTTCACCTAGCTTGAAGGGAACACAAAGTTTCTTTTCAGTTGCAAAGTCCACTCCATACATATATATGGGGAGGTACAAGCTCCAACTCGGTTTTACAGTGAAAACGGCAGGCACTTCAAACCGGCACTAGGAAACAGACTGAGAAACCAGAGTAAGGGTTTCTCCTGCAACCCGTTCCCTTTGTGCTGGATGAACGAACGTCTCTCCACATGCTCAGTTCTGAGAGATAAATGGGTGTGAAAGCCGTCCTTCACATAGCTTGAAAGGAACACAAAGTTTCTTTTCAGTTGCAAACTACACTCCATACATATATATGGGGAGGTACAAGCTCCAACTCGGTTTTACAGTGAAAACGGCAGGCACTTCAAACCGGCACTAGGAAACAGACTGAGAAACCAGAGTAAGGGTTTCTCCTGCAACCCGTTCCCTTTGTGCTGGATGAACGAACGTCTCTCCACATGCTCAGTTCTGAGAGATAAGTGTGTGTGAAAGCCGTCCTTCACCTAGCTTGAAAGGAACACAAAGTTTCTTTTCACTTGCAAACTCCACTCCATACATATATATGGGGAGGTACAAGCTCCAACTCAATTTTACAGTGAAACCGGCAGGCACTTCAAACCGGCACTAGGAAACAGACTGAGAAACCAGAGTAAGGGTTTCTCCTGCAACCCGTTCCCTTTGTGCTGGATGAAAGAACGTCTCTCCACATGCTCAGTTCTGAGAGATAAGTCTGTGTGAAAGCCGTCCTTCACCTAGCTTGAAGGGAACACAAAGTTTCTTTTCAGTTGCAAAGTCCACTCCATACATATATATGGGGAGGTACAAGCTCCAACTCGGTTTTACAGTGAAAACGGCAGGCACTTCAAACCGGCACTAGGAAACAGACTGAGAAACCAGAGTAAGGGTTTCTCCTGCAACCCGTTCCCTTTGTGCTGAACGAACGAACGTCTCTCCATATGCTCAGTCCTGAGAGATTAGTGTGTGTGAAAGCCGTCCTTCACCTAGCTTGAAGGGAACACAAAGTTTCTTTTCAGTTGCAAAATCCACTCCATACATATATATGGGGTGGAACAAGCTCCAACTCGGTTTTACAGTGAAACCGGCAGGCACTTCAAACCGGCACTAGGAAACAGACTGAGAAACCAGAGTAAGGGTTTCTCCGGCAACCCGTTCCCTTTGTGCTGGATGAACGAACGTCTCTCCACATGCTCAATTCTGAGAGATAAGTGTGTGTGAAAGCCGTCCTTCACCTAGCTTGAAGGGAACACAAAGTTTCTTTTCACTTGCAAACTCCGCTCCATACATATATATGGGGAGGAACAAGCTCCAACTCGGTTTTACAGTGAAAACGGCAGGCACTTCAAACCGGCACTAGGAAACAGACTGAGAAACCAGAGTAAGGGTTTCTCCTGCAACCCGTTCCCTTTGTGCTGGATGAACGATCGTCTCTCCACATGCTCAGTTCTGAGAGATAAGTGTGTGTGAAAGCCGTCCTTCACCTAGCTTGAAGGGAACACAAAGTTTCTTTTCAGTTGCAAAGTCCACTCCATACATATATATGGGGAGGTGCAAGCTCCAACTCGGTTTTACAGTGAAAACGGCAGGCACTTCAAACCGGCACTAGGAAACAAACTGAGAAACCAGAGTCAGGGTTTCTCCTGCAACCCGTTCCCTTTGTGCTGGATGAACGAACGTCTCTCCACATGCTCAGTCCTGAGAGATAGGCGTGTGTGAAAGCCGACCTTCACCTAGCTTGAAGGGAACAGAAAGTTTCTTTTAAGTTGCAAACTCCACTCCATACATATATATGGGGTGGAACAAGCTCCAACTCGGTTTTACAGTGAAACCGGCAGGCACTTCAAACCGGCACTAGGAAACAGACTGAGAAACCAGAGTAAGGGTTTCTCCTGCAACCCGTTCCCTTTGTGCTGGATGAACGAACGTCTCTCCACATGCTCAGTTCTGAGAGATAAATGGGTGTGAAGCCGTCCTTCACCTAGCTTGAAAGGAACACAAAGATTCTTTTCAGTTGCAAACTACACTCCATACATATATATGGGGAGGTACAAGCTCCAACTCGATTTTATAGTGAAAACGGCAGGCACTTCAAACCGGCACTACGAAACAGACTGAGAAACCAGAGTAAGGGTTTCTCCTGCAACCCGTTCCCTTTGTGCTGGATGAACGAACGACTCTCCACATGCTCAGTTCTGAGAGATAAGTGTGTGTGAAAGCCGTCCTTCACCTAGCTTGAAGGGAACACAAAGTTTCTTTTCAGTTGCAAACTCCACTCCATACATATATATGGGGCGGTACAAGCTCCAACTCGGTTTTACAGTGAAAACGGCAGGCACTTCAAACCGGCACTAGGAAACAGACTGAGAAACTAGAGTTAGGGTTTCTCCTGCAACCCGTTCCCTTTGTGCTGGATGAACGAACGTCTCTCCACATGCTCAGTTCTGAGAGATAAGTGTGTGTGAAAGCCGTCCTTCACCAAGCTTGAAGGGAACACAAAGTTTCTTTTCAGTTGCAAACTCCACTCCATACATATATATGGGCAGGTACAAGCTCCAACACGGTTTTACAGTGAAAACGGCAGGCACTTCAAACCGGCACTAGGAAACAGACTGAGAAACCAGAGTAAGGGTTTCTCCTGCAACCCGTTCCCTTTGTGCTGGATAAACGAACGTCTCTCCACATGCTCAGTTCTGAGAGAAAAGTGTGTGTGAAAGCCGTCCTTCACCTAGCTTGAAGGGAACACAAAGTTTCTTTTCAGTTGCAAACTCCACTCCATACATATATATGGGGTGGATCAATATCCAACTCGGTTTTACAGTGAAAACGGCAGGCACTTCAAACCGGCACTAGGAAACAGACTGAGAAACCAGAGTAAGGGTTTCTTCTGCAACCCGTTCCCTTTGTGCTGGATGAACGAACGTCTCTCCACATGCTCAGTTCTGAGAGATAAATGGGTGTGAAAGCCGTCCTTCACCTAGCTTGAGGGGAACACAAAGTTTCTTTTCAGTTGCAAACTACTCTCCATACATATATATGGGGAGGTACAAGCTCCAACTCGGTTTTATAGTGAAAACGGCAGGCATATCATATCGGCACTAAGAAATAGACTGAGAAACCAGAGTAAGGGTTTCTCCTGCAACCCGTTCCCTTTGTGCTGGATGAACGAACGACTCTCCACATGCTCAGTTCTGAGAGATAAGTGTGTGTGAAAGCCGTCCTTCACCTAGCTTGAAGGGAACACAAAGTTTCTTTTCAGTTGCAAACTCCACTCCATACATATATATGGGGAGGTACAAGCTCCAACTCGGTTGTACAGTGAAAACGGCAGGCACTTCAAACCGGCACTAGGAAACAGACTGAGAAACCAGAGTAAGTGTTTCTCCTGCAACCCGTTCCCTTTGTGCTGGATGAACGAACGTCTCTCCACATGCTCAGTTCTGAGAGATAAGTGTGTGTGAAAGCCGTCCTTCACCTAGCTTGAAGGGAACACAAAGTTTCTTTTCAGTTGCAAAGTCCACTCCATACATATATATGAGGAGGTACAAGCTCCAACTCGGTTTTATAGTGAAAACGGCAGGCACTTCAAACCGGCACTACGAAATAGACTGAGAAACCAGAGTAAGGGTTTCTCCTGCAACCCGTTCCCTTTGTGCTGGATGAACGAACGTCTCTCCACATGCTCAGTTCTGAGAGATAAGTGTGTGTGAAAGCCGTCCTTCACCTAGCTTGAAGAGAACAGAAAGTTTCTTTTCAGTTGCAAAATCCACTCCATACATATATATGGGGTGGAACAAGCTCCAACTCGGTTTTACAGTGAAAACGGCAGGCACTTCAAACCGGCACTAGGAAGCAGACTGAGAAACCAGAGTAAGGGTTTCTCCTGCAACCCGTTTCTTTGTGCTGGATGAATGAACGTCTCTCCACATGCTCAGTTCTGAGAAATAAATGGGTGTGAAAGCCGTCCTTCACATAGCTTGAAGGGAACACAAAGTTTCTTTTCAGTTGCATACTACAATCCATACATATATATGGGGAGGTACAAGCTCCAACTCGGTTTTATAGTGAAAACGGCAGGCACTTCAAACCGGCACTAGGAAACAGACTGAGAAACCAGAGTAAGGGTTTCTCCTGCAACCCGTTTCTTTGTGCTGGATGAACGAACGACTCTCCACATGCTCAGTTCTGAGAGATAAGTGTGTGTGTAAAGCCGTCCTTCACCTAGCTTGAAGGGAACAAAAGTTGATTTTCAGATGCAAACTCCACTCCATACATATATATGGGGAGGTACAAGCTCCAACTCGGTTTTACAGTGAAAACGACAGGCACTTCAAACCGGCACTAGGAAACAGACTGAGAAACCAGAGTAAGGGTTTCTCCTGCAACCCGTTTCCTTTGTGCTGGATGAACGAACGTCTCTCCACATGCTCAGTTCTGAGAGATAAATGGGAGTGAAAGACGTCCTTCACATAGCTTGAAGGGAACACAAAGTTTCTTTTCAGTTGCATTCTACACTCCATACATATATATGGGGAGGTACAAGCTCCAACTCGGTTTTATAGTGAAAACGGCAGGCACTTCAAACCGGCACTACGAAATAGACTGAGAAACCAGAGTAAGGGTTTCTCCTGCAACCCGTTCCCTTTGTGCTGGATTAACGAACGTCTCTCCACATGCTCAGTTCTGAGAGATAAGTGTGTGTGAAAGCCGTCCTTCACCTAGCTTGAAGGGAACACAAAGTTTCTTTTCAGTTGCAAACTCCACTCCATACATATATATGGTGAGGTACAAGCTCCAACTCGGTTTTACAGTGAAAACGGCAGGCACTTCAAACCGGCACTAGGAAACAGACTGAGAAACCAGAGTAAGGGTTTCTCTTGCAACCCGTTCCTTTGTGCTGGATGAACGAACGTCTCTCCACATGCTCAGTTCTGAGAGATAAGTGTGTGTGAAAGCCGTCCTTCACCTAGCTTGAAGGGAACACAAAGTTTCTTTTCAGTTGCAAACTCCACTCCATACATATATATGAGGTGGAACAAGCTCCAACTCGATTTTACAGTGAAAACGGCAGGCACTTCAAACCGGCACTAGGAAACAGACTGAGAAACCAGAGTAAGGGTTTCTCCTGCAACCCGTTCCCTTTGTGCTGGATGAACGAAAGTCTCTCCACATGCTCAGTTCTGAGAGATAAATGGGTGTGAAAGCCGTCCTTCACCTAGCTTGAAGGGAACACAAAGTTTCTTTTCAGTTGCAAAATACACTCCATACATATATATGGGGAGGTACAAGCTCCAACTCGGTTTTATAGTGAAAACGGCAGGCACTTCAAACCGGCACTGCGAAATATACTGAGAAACCAGAGTAAGTGTTTCTCCTGCAACCAGTTCCCTTTGTGCTGGATGAACGAACGTCTCTCCACATGCTCAGTTCTGAGAGATAAGTGTGTGTGAAAGCCGTCCTTCACCTAGCTTGAAGGGAACACAAAGTTTCTTTTCAGTTGCAAACTCCACTCCATACATATATATGGGGTGGAACAAGTTCCAACTCGGATTTACAGTGAAAACGGCAGGCACTTCAAACCGGCACTAGGAAACAGACTGAGAAAACAGAGTAAGGGTTTCTCCTGCAACCAGTTCCCTTTGTGCTGGATGAACGAACGTCTCTCCACATGCTCAGTTCTGAGAGATAAATGGGTGTGAAAGCAGTCCTTCACCTAGCTTGAAGGGAACACAAAGTTTCTTTTCAGTTGCATACTACACTCCATACATATATATGGGGAGGTACAAACTCCAACTCGGTTTACAGTAAAAACGGCAGGCACTTCAAAAAGGTACTACGAAATAGACTGAGAAACCAGAGTAAGGGTTTCTCCTGCAACCCGTTCCCTTTGTGCTGGATGAACGAACGACTCTCCACATGCTCATTTCTGAGAGATAAGTGTGTGTGAAAGCCGTCCTTCACCTAGCTTGTAGGGAACACAAAGTTTCTTTTCAGTTGCCAACCCTACTCCATACATATATATCGGGAGGTACAAGCTTCAACACGGTTTTACAGTGAAAACGGCAGGCACTTCAAACCGGCACAAGGAAACAGACTGAGAAACCAGAGTAAGGGTTTCTCCTGCAACCCGTTCCCTTTGTGCTGGATGAACGAACGACTCTCCACATGCTCAGTTCTGAGAGATAACTGTGTGTGAAAGCCGTCCTTCACCTAGCTTGAAGGGAACACAAAGTTTCTTTTCAATTGCAAACTCCACTCCATACATATATATAGGGAGGTACAAGCTCCAACTCGGTTTTACAGTGAAAACGGCAGGCACTTCAAACCGGCACTAGGAAACAGAGTGAGAAACCAGAGTAAGGGTTTCTCCTGCAACCCGTTCCCTTTGTGCTGGATGAACGAACGTCTCTCCACATGCTCAGTTCTGAGAGAAAAGTGTGTGTGAAAGCCGTCCTTCACCTAGCTTGAAGGGAACACAAAGTTTCTTTTCAGTTGCAAACTCCACTCTATACATATATATGGGGAGGTACAAGCTCCAACTCGGTTTTACAGTGAAAACGGCAGGCACTTCAAACCGGCACTAGGAAACAGACTGAGAAACCAGAGTAAGGGTTTCTCCTGCAACCCGTTCCCTTTGTGCTGGATGAACGAACGTCTCTCCACATGCTCAGTTCTGAGAGATAAGTGTGTGTGAAAGCCGTCCTTCACCTAGCTTGAAGGGAACACAAAGTTTCTTTTCAGTTGCAAACTCCACTCCATACATATATATGGGGTGGAACAAGCTCCAACTCGGTTTTACAGTGAAAACGGCAGGCACTTCAAACCGGCACTAGGAAACAGACTGAGAAACCAGAGTAAGGGTTTCTCCTGCAACCCGTTTCTTTGTGCTGGATGAACGAACGTCTCTCCACATGCTCAGTTCTGAGAGATAAATGGGTGTGAAAGCCGTCCTTCACCTAGCTTGAAGGGAACACAAAGTTTCTTTTCAGTTGCATACTACAATCCATACATATATATGGGGAGGTACAAGCTCCAACTCGGTTTTATAGTGAAAACGGCAGGCACTTCAAACCGGCACTACGAAATAGACTGAGAAACCAGAGTAAGGGTTTCTCCTGCAACCAGTTCCCTTTGTGCTGGATGAACGAACGACTCTCCACATGCTCAGTTCTGAGAGATAAGTGTGTGTGTAAAGCCGTCCTTCACCTTGCTTGAAGGGAACACAAAGTTCCTTTTCAGTTGCAAACTCCACTCCATACATATATATGGGGAGGTACAAGCTCCAACTCGGTTTTACAGTGAAAACGGCAGGCACTTCAAACCGGCACTAGGAAACAGTCTGAGAAACCAGAGTAAGGGTTTCTCCTGCAACCCGTTCCCTTTGTGCTGGATGAACGAACGTCTCTCCACATGCTCAGTTCTGAGAGATAAGTGTGTGTGAAAGCCGTCCTTCACCTAGCTTGAAGGGAACACAAAGTTTCTTTTCAGTTGCAAACTCCTCTCCATACATATATATGGGGTGGAAGAAGCTCCAACTCGGTTTTACAGTGAAAACGGCAGGCACTTCAAACCGGCACTAGGAAACAGACTGAGAAACCAGAGTAAGGGTTTCTCCTGCAACCCGTTTCCTTTGTGCTGGATGAACGAACGTCTCTCCACATGCTCAGTTCTGAGAGATAAATGGGTGTGAAAGACGTCCTTCACATAGCTTGAAGGGAACACAAAGTTTCTTTTCAGTTGCATACTACAATCCACACATATATATGGGGAGGTACAAGCTCCAACTCGGTTTTATAGTGAAAACGGCAGCACTTCAAACCGGCACTACGAAATAGACTGAGAAACCAGAGTAAGGGTTTCTCCTGCAACCCGTTCCCTTTGTGCTGGATGAACGAACGACTCTCCACATGCTCAGTTCTGAGAGATAAGTGTGTGTGAAAGCCGTCCTTCACCTAGCTTGAAGGGAACACAAAGTTTCTTTTCAGTTGCCAACTCCACTCCATACATATATATGGGGTGGATCAAGCTCCAACTCGGTTTTACAGTGAAAACGGCAGGCACTTCAAACCGGCACTAGGAAACAGACTGAGAAACCAGAGTAAGGGTTTCTCCTGCAACCCGTTCCCTTTGTGCTGGATGAACGAACGTCTCTCCACATGCTCAGTTCTGAGAGATAAATGGGTGTGAAAGCCGTCCTTCACCTAGCTTGAAGGGAACACAAAGTTTCTTTTCAGTTGCATCTCCACTCCATACATATATATGGGGAGGTACAAGCTCCAACTCGGTTTTATAGTGAAAACGGCAGGCACTTCAAAACGGCACTACGAAATAGACTGAGAAACCAGAGTAAGGGTTTCTCCTGCAACCTGATCCCTTTGTACTGGATGAACGAACGTCTCTCCCCATGCTCAGTTCTGAGAGATAAGTGTGTGTGAAAGCCGTCCTTCACCTAGCTTGAAGGGAACACACAGTTTCTTTTCAGTTGCCAACTCCACTCCATACATATATATGGGGAGGTACAAGCTCCAACTCGGTTTTATAGTGAAAACGGCAGGCACTTCAAACCGGCACTGCGAAATATACTGAGAAACCAGAGTAAGGGTTTCTCCTGCAACCAGTTCCCTTTGTGCTGGATGAACGAACGTCTCTCCACATGCTCAGTTCTGAGAGATAAGTGTGTGTGAAAGCCGTCCTTCACCTAGCTTGAAGGGAACACACAGTTTCTTTTCACTTGCCAACTCCACTCCATACATATATATGGGGAGGTACAAGCTTCAACACGGTTTTACAGTGAAAACGGCAGGCACTTCAAACCGGCACTAGGAAACAGACTGAGAAACCAGAGTAAGGGTTTCTCCTGCAACCCGTTCCCTTTGTGCTGGATGAACGAACGTCTCTCCACATGCTCAGTTCTGAGAGATAACTGTGTGTGAAAGCCGTCCTTCACCTAGCTTGAAGGGAACACAAAGTTTCTTTTCAGTTGCAAACTACACTCCATACATATATATGGGGAGGTACAAGCTCCAACTCGGTTTTATAGTGAAAACGGCAGGCACTTCAAACCGGCACTACGAAATAGACTGAGAAACCAGAGTAAGGGTTTCTCCTGCAACCCGGTCCCTTTGTGCTGGATGAACGAACGTCTCTCCACATGCTCAGTTCTGAGAGATAACTGTGTGTGAAAGCCGTCCTTCACCTAGCTTGAAGGGAACACAAAGTTTCTTTTCAGTTGCAAACTCCTCTCCATACATATATATGGGATGGAAGAAGCTCCAACTCGGTTTTACAGTGAAAACGGCAGGCACTTCAAACCGGCACTAGGAAACAGACTTAGAAACCAGAGTAAGGGTTTCTCCTGCAACCCGTTTCCTTTGTGCTGGATGAACGAACGTCTCTCCACATGCTCAGTTCTGAGAGATAAATGGGTGTGAAAGACGTCCTTCACATAGTTTGAAGGGAACACAAAGTTTCTTTTCAGTTGCATACGACAATCCATACATATATATGGGGAGGTACAAGCTCCAACTAGGTTTTATAGTGAAAACGGCAGGCACTTCAAACCGGCACTACGAAATAGACTGAGAAACCAGAGTAAGGGTTTCTCCTGCAACCCGTTCCCTTTGTGCTGGATGAACGAACGACTCTCCACATGCTCAGTTCTGAGAGATAAGTGTGTGTGAAAGCCGTCCTTCACCTAGCTTGAAGGGAACACAAAGATTCTTTTCAGTTGCAAACTCCACTCCATACATATATATGGGGAGGTACAAGCTCCAAGTCGGTTTTACAGTGAAAACGGCAGGCACTTCAAACCGGCACTAGGAAACAGACTGAGAAACCAGAGTAAGGGTTTCTCCTGCAACCCGTTCCCTTTGTGCTGGATGAACGAACATCTCTCCACATGCTCAGTTCTGAGAGAAAAGTGTGTGTGAAAGCCGTCCTTCACCTAGCTTGAAGGGAACACAAAGTTTCTTTTCAGTTGCCAACACCACTCCATACATATATATGGGGTGGATCAAGCTCCAACTCGGTTTTACAGTGAAAACGGCAGGCACTTCAAACCGGCACTAGGAAACAGACTGAGAAACCAGAGTAAGGGTTTCCCCTGCAACTCGTTCCCTTTGTGCTGGATGAACGAACGTCTCTCCACATGCTCAGTTCTGAGAGATAAATGGGTGTGAAAGCCGTCCTTCACCTAGCTTGAAGGGAACACAAAGTTTCTTTTCAGTTGCAAACTACACTCCATACATATATATGGGGAGGTACAAGCTCCAACTCGGTTTTATAGTGAAAACGGCAGGCACTTCAAACCGGCACTACGAAATAGACTGAGAAACCAGAGTAAGGGTTTCTCCTGCAACCCGTTCCCTTTGTGCTGGATGAACGAACGTCTCTCCACATGCTCAGTTCTGAGAGATAAGTGTGTGTGAAAGCCGTCCTTCACCTAGCTTGAAGGGAACACAAAGTTTCTTTTCAGTTGCAAACTCCACTCCATACATATATATGGGGTGGAACAAGCTCCAACTCGGTTTTATAGTGAAAACGGCAGGCACTTCAAACCGGCACTAGGAAACAGACTGAGAAACCAGAGTAAGGGTTTCTCCTGCAACCCGTTTCCTTTGTGCTGGATAAACGAACGTCTCTCCACATGCTCAGTTCTGAGAGATAAGTGTGTGTGAAAGCCGTCCTTCACCTAGCTTGAAGGGAACACAAAGTTTCTTTACAATAGCAAACTACACTCCATACATATATATGGGGAGGTACAAGTTCCAAATCGGTTTTATACTGAAAACGGCAGGCACTTCAAACCGGCACTAGGAAACAGACTGCGAAACCAGAGTAAGGGTTTCTCCTGCAACCCGTTCCCTTTGTGCTGGATGAACGAACGTCTCTCCACATGCTCAGTTCTGAGAGATAAGTGTGTGTGAAAGCCGTCCTTCACCTAGCTTGAAGGGAACACAAAGTTTCTTTTCAGTTGCAAACTCTACTCCATACATATATATGGGGAGATACAAGCTCCAACTCGGTTTTACAGTGAAAACGGCAGGCACTTCAAACCGGCACTAGGAAACAGACTGAGAAACCAGAGTAAGGGTTTCTCCTGCAACCCGTTCCCTTTGTGGTGGATAAACGAACGTCTCTCCACATGCTCAGTTCTGAGAGAAAAGTGTGTGTGAAAGCCGTCCTTCACCTAGCTTGAAGGGAACACAAATTTTCTTTTCAGTTGCCAACTCCACTCCATACATATATATGGGGTGGATCAAGCTCCAACTCGGTTTTACAGTGAAAACGGCAGGCACTTCAAACCGGCACAAGGAAACAGACTGAGAAACCAGAGTAAGGGTTTCTCCTGCAACCCGTTCCCTTTGTGCTGGATGAACGAAGGTCTCTCCACATGCTCAGTTCTGAGAGATAAATGGGTGTGAAAGCCGTCCTTCACCTAGCTTGAAGGGAACACAAAGTTTCTTTTCAGTTGCAAACTACACTCCATAAATATATATGGGGAGGTACAAGCTCCAACTCGTTTTTATAGTGAAAACGGCAGGCACTTCAAACCGGCACTACGAAACAGACTGAGAAACCAGAGTAAGGGTTTCTCCTGCAACCCGTTTCTTTGTGCTGGATGAACGAACGTCTCTCCACATGCTCAGTTCTGAGAGATAAATGGGTGTGAAAGCCGTCCTTCACATAGCTTGAAGGGAACACAAAGTTTCTTTTCAGTTGCATACTACAATCCATACATATATATGGGGAGGCACCAGCTCCAACTCGGTTTTATAGTGAAAACGGCAGGCACTTCAAACCGGCACTACGAAATAGACTGAGAAACCAGAGTAAGGGTTTCTCCTGCAACCCGTTCCCTTTGTGCTGGATGAACGAACGACTCTCCACATGCTCAGTTCTGAGAGATAACTGTGTGTGAAAGCCGTCCTTCACCTAGCTTGAAGGGAACACAAAGTTTCTTTTCAGTTGCCAACTCCACTCCATACATATATATGGGGAGGTACAAGCTTCAACACGGTTTTACAGTGAAAACGGCAGGCAATTAAAACCGGCACTAGGAAACAGACTGAGAAACCAGAGTAAGGGTTTCTCCTGCAAACCGTTCCCTTTGTGCTGGATGAACGAACGTCTCTCCACATGCTCAGTTCTGAGAGATAAATGGGTGTGAAAGCCGTCCTTCACCTAGCTTGAAGGGAACACAAAGTTTCTTTTCAGTTGCAAACTACACTCCATACATATATATGGGGAGGTACAAGCTCCAACTCGATTTTATAGTGAAAACGGCAGGCACTTCAAACCGGCACTACGAAACAGACTGAGAAACCAGAGTAAGGGTTTCTCCTGCAACCCGTTTCTTTGTGCTGGATGAACGAACGTCTCTCCACATGCTCAGTTCTGAGAGATAAATGGGTGTGAAAGCCGTCCTTCACATAGCTTGAAGGGAACACAAAGTTTCTTTTCAGTTGCATACTACAATCCATACATATATATGGGGAGGTACAAGCTCCAACTCGGTTTTATAGTGAAAACGGCAGGCACTTCAAACCGGCACTACGAAATAGACTGAGAAACCAGAGTAAGGGTTTCTCCTGCAACCCGTTCCCTTTGTGCTGGATGAACGAACGACTCTCCACATGCTCAGTTCTGAGAGATAAGTGTGTGTGTAAAGCCGTCCTTCACCTAGCTTGAAGGGAACACAAAGTTCCTTTTCAGTTGCAAACTCCACTCCATACATATATATGGGGAGGTACAAGCTCCAACTCGGTTTTACAGTGAAAACGACAGGCACTTCAAACCGGCACTAGGAAACAGTCTGAGAAACCAGAGTAAGGGTTTC
Organism: Vicugna pacos; assembly: GCF_048564905.1. Classification (NCBI taxonomy): domain Eukaryota; kingdom Metazoa; phylum Chordata; class Mammalia; order Artiodactyla; family Camelidae; genus Vicugna; species Vicugna pacos. The sequence goes on from NC_133017.1 coordinate 7,763,942, forward strand.
TCCTGCAACCCGTTCCCTTTGTGCTGGATGAACGAACGTCTCTCCACATGCTCAGTTCTGAGAGATAAGTGTGTGTGAAAGCCTTCCTTCACCTAGCTTGAAGGGAACACAAAGTTTCTTTTCAATTGCAAACTACACTCCATACATATATATGGGGAGGTACAAGTTCCAAATCGGTTTTATAGTGAAAACGGCAGGCAATTAAAACCGGCACTAGGAAATACACTGAGAAACCAGAGTAAGGATTTCTCCTGCAACCCGTTCCCTTTGTGCTGGATGAACGAACGTCTCTCCACATGCTCAGTTCTGAGAGATAACTGTGTGTGAAAGCCGTCCTTCACCTAGCTTGAAGGGAACACAAATTTTCTTTTCAGTTGCCAACTCCACTCCATACATATATATGGGGAGGTACAAGCTTCAACACGGTTTTACAGTGAAAACGGCTGGCACTTCAAACCGGCACTAGGAAACAGACTGAGAAACCAGAGTAAGGGTTTTTCCTGCAACCCGTTCCCTTTGTGCTGGATGAACGAACGTCTCTCCACATGCTCAGTTCTGAGAGATAAGTGTGTGTGAAAGCCGTCCTTCACCTAGCTTGAAGGGAACACAAAGTTTCTTTTCAGTTGCAAACTCCTCTCCATACATATATATGGGGTGGAAGAAGCTCCAACTCGGTTTTACAGTGAAAACGGCAGGCACTTCAAACCGGCACTAGGAAACAGACTGAGAAACCAGAGTAAGGGTTTCTCCTGCAACCCGTTTCCTTTGCGCTGGATGAATGAACGTCTCTCCACATGCTCAGTTCAGAGAGATAAATGGGTGTGAAAGACGTCCTTCATATAGCTTGAAGGGAACACAAAGTTTCTTTTCAGTTGCATACTACAATCCATACATATATATGGGGAGGTACAAGCTCCAACTCGGTTTTATAGTGAAAACGGCAGGCACTTCAAACCGGCACTACGAAATAGACTGAGAAACCAGAGTAAGGGTTTCTCCTGCAACCCGTTCCCTTTGTGCTGGATGAACGAACGACTCTCCACATGCTCAGTTCTGAGAGATAAGTGTGTGTGAAAGCCGTCCTTCACCTAGCTTGAAGGGAACACAAAGTTTCTTTTCAGTTGCAAACTCCACTTCATACATATATATGGGGAGGTACAAGCTCCAACTCGGTTTTACAGTGAAAACGGCAGGCACTTCAAACCGGTACTAGGAAACAGACTGAGATACCAGAGTAAGGGTTTCTCCTGCAACCCGTTCCCTTTGTGCTGGATGAACGAACGTCTCTCCACATGCTCAGTTCTGAGAGATAAGTGTGTGTGAAAGCCGTCCTTCACCTAGCTTGAAGGGAACACAAAGTTTCTTTTCAATTGCAAACTACACTCCATACATATATATGGGGAGGTACAAGTTCCAAATCGGTTTTATAGTGAAAACGGCAGGCAATTAAAACCGGCACTAGGAAATATACTGAGAAACCAGAGTAAGGATTTCTCCTGCAACCCGTTCCCTTTGTGCTGGATGAACGAACGTCTCTCCACATGCTCAGTTCTGAGAGATAAGTGTGTGTGAAAGCCGTCCTTCACCTAGCTTGAAGGGAACACAAAGTTTCTTTTCAGTTGCCAACTCCACTCCATACATATATATGGGGAGGTACAAGCTTCAACACGGTTTTACAGTGAAAACGGCAGGCACTTCAAACCGGCACTAGGAAACAGACTGAGAAACCAGAGTAAGGGTTTCTCCTGCAACCCGTTCCCTTTGTGCTGGATGAACGAACGACTCTCCACATGCTCAGTTCTGAGAGATAAGTGTGTGTGAAAGCCGTCCTTCACCTAGCTTGAAGGGAACACAAAGTTTCTTTTCAGTTGCAAACTCCAATCCATACATATATATGGGGAGGTACAAGCTCCAACTCGGTTTTACAGTGAAAACGGCAGGCACTTCAAACCGGCACTAGGAAACAGACTGAGAAACCAGAGTAAGGGTTTCTCCTGCAACCCGTTCCCTTTGTGCTGGATGAACGAACGTCTCTCCACATGCTCAGTTCTGAGAGATAAGTGTGTGTGAAAGCCGTCCTTCACCTAGCTTGAAGGGAACACAAAGTTTCTTTTCAGTTGGAAACTCCACTCCATACATATATATGGGGTGGAAGAAGCTCCAACTCGGTTTTACAGTGAAAACGGCAGGCACTTCAAACCGGCACTAGGAAACAGACTGAGAAACCAGAGTAAGGGTTTCTCCTGCAACCCGTTTCCTTTGTGCTGGATGAACGAACGTCTTTCCACATGCTCAGTTCTGAGAGATAAATGGGTGTGAAAGACGTCCTTCACATAGCTTGAAGGGAACACAAAGTTTCTTTTCAGTTGCATACTACAATCCATACATATATATGGGGAGGTACAAGCTCCAACTCGGTTTTATAGTGAAAACGGCAGGCACTTCAAACCGGCACTACGAAATAGACTGAGAAACCAGAGTAAGGGTTTCTCCTGCAACCCGTTCCCTTTGTGCTGGATGAACGAACGACTCTCCACATGCTCAGTTCTGAGAGATAAGTGTGTGTGTAAAGCCGTCCTTCACCTAGCTTGAAGGGAACACAAAGTTCCATTTCAGTTGCAAACTCCACTCCATACATATATATGGGGAGGTACAAGCTCCAACTCGGTTTTACAGTGAAAACGACAGGCACTTCAAACCGGCACTAGGAAACAGTCTGAGAAACCAGAGTAAGGGTTTCTCCTGCAACCCGTTCCCTTTGTGCTGGATGAACGAACGTCTCTCCACATGCTCAGTTCTGAGAGATAAGTGTGTGTGAAAGCCTTCCTTCACCTAGCTTGAAGGGAACACAAAGTTTCTTTTCAATTGCAAACTACACTCCATACATATATATGGGGAGGTACAAGTTCCAAATCGGTTTTATAGTGAAAACGGCAGGCAATTACAACCGGCACTAGGAAATACACTGAGAAACCAGAGTAAGGATTTCTCCTGCAACCCGTTCCCTTTGTGCTGGATGAACGAACGTCTCTCCACATGCTCAGTTCTGAGAGATAACTGTGTGTGAAAGCCGTCCTTCACCTAGCTTGAAGGGAACACAAATTTTCTTTTCAGTTGCCAACTCCACTCCATACATATATATGGGGAGGTACAAGCTTCAACACGGTTTTACAGTGAAAACGGCTGGCACTTCAAACCGGCACTAGGAAACAGACTGAGAAACCAGAGTAAGGGTTTCTCCTGCAACCCGTTCCCTTTGTGCTGGATGAACGAACGTCTCTCCACATGCTCAGTTCTGAGAGATAAGTGTGTGTGAAAGCCGTCCTTCACCTAGCTTGAAGGGAACACAAAGTTTCTTTTCAGTTGCAAACTCCTCTCCATACATATATATGGGGTGGAAGAAGCTCCAACTCGGTTTTACAGTGAAAACGGCAGGCACTTCAAACCGGCACTAGGAAACAGACTGAGAAACCAGAGTAAGGGTTTCTCCTGCAACCCGTTCCCTTTGTGCTGGATGAACGAACGACTCTCCACATGCTCAGTTCTGAGAGATAAGTTTGTGTGAAAGCCGTCCTTCACCTAGCTTGAAGGGAACACAAAGTTTCTTTTCAGTTGCAAACTCCAATCCATACATATATATGGGGAGGTACAAGCTCCAACTCGGTTTTACAGTGAAAACTTAAGGCACTGCAAACCGGCACTAGGAAACAGACTGAGAAACCAGAGTAAGGGTTTCTCCTGCAACCCGTTCCCTTTGTGCTGGATGAACGAACGTCTCTCCACATGCTCAGTTCTGAGAGATAAGTGTGTGTGAAAGCCGTCCTTCACCTAGCTTGAAGGGAACACAAAGTTTCTTTTCAGTTGCAAACTCCACTCCATACATATATATGGGGTGGAAGAAGCTCCAACTCGGTTTTACAGTGAAAACGGCAGGCACTTCAAACCGGCACTAGGAAACAGACTGAGAAACCAGAGTAAGGGTTTCTCCTGCAACCCGTTTCCTTTGTGCTGGATGAACGAACGTCTTTCCACATGCTCAGTTCTGAGAGATAAATGGGTGTGAAAGACGTCCTTCACATAGCTTGAAGGGAACACAAAGTTTCTTTTCAGTTGCATACTACAATCCATACATATATATGGGGAGGTACAAGCTCCAACTCGGTTTTATAGTGAAAAAGGCAGGCACTTCAAACCGGCACTACGAAATAGACTGAGAAACCAGAGTAAGGGTTTCTCCTGCAACCCGTTCCCTTTGTGCTGGATGAACGAACGTCTCTCCACATGCTCAGTTCTGAGAGATAAGTGTGTGTGAAAGCCGTCCTTCACCTAGCTTGAAGGGAACACAAAGTTTCTTTTCAGTTGCAAACTCCACTCCATACATATATATGGGGTGGAACAAGCTCCAACACGGTTTTATAGTGAAAACGGCAGGCACTTCAAACCGGCACTAGGAAACAGACTGAGAAACCAGAGTAAGGGTTTCTCCTGCAACCCGTTTCCTTTGTGCTGGATGAACGAACGTCTCTCCACATGCTCAGTTCTGAGAGATAAGTGTGTGTGAAAGCCGTCCTTCACCTAGCTTGAAGGGAACACAAATTTTCTTTACAATTGCAAACTACACTCCATACATATATATGGGGAGGTACAAGTTCCAAATCAGTTTTATACTGAAAACGGCAGGCACTTCAAACCGGCACTAGGAAACAGACTGCGAAACCAGAGTAAGGGTTTCTCCTGCAACCCGTTCCCTTTGTGCTGGATGAACGAACGTCTCTCCACATGCTCAGTTCTGAGAGATAACTGTGTGTGAAAGCCGTCCTTCACCTAGCTTGAAGGGAACACAAATTTTCTTTTCAGTTGCCAAATCCACTCCATACATATATATGGGGAGGTACAAGCTTCAACACGGTTTTACAGTGAAAACGGCAGGCACTTCAAACCGGCACTAGGAAACAGACTGAGAAACCAGAGTAAGGGTTTCTCCTGCAACCCGTTCCCTTTGTGCTGGATGAACGAACGTCTCTCCACATGCTCAGTTCTGAGAGATAAGTGTGTGTGAAAGCCGTCCTTCACCTAGCTTGAAGGGAACACAAAGTTTCTTTTCAGTTGCAAACTCCTCTTCATACATATATATGGGGTGGAAGAAGCTCCAACTCGGTTTTACAGTGAAAACGGCAGGCACTTCAAACCGGCACTAGGAAACAGACTGAGAAACCAGAGTAAGGGTTTCTCCTGCAACCCGTTTCCTTTGCGCTGGATGAACGAACGTCTCTCCACATGCTCAGTTCAGAGAGATAAATGGGTGTGAAAGACGTCCTTCACATAGCTTGAAGGGAACACAAAGTTTCTTTTCAGTTGCATACTACAATCCATACATATATATGGGGAGGTACAAGCTCCAACTCGGTTTTATAGTGAAAACGGCAGGCACTTCAAACCGGCACTACGAAATAGACTGAGAAACCAGAGTAAGGGTTTCTCCTGCAACCCGTTCCCTTTGTGCTGGATGAACGAACGACTCTCCACATGCTCAGTTCTGAGAGATAAGTGTGTGTGAAAGCCGTCCTTCACCTAGCTTGAAGGGAACACAAAGTTTCTTTTCAGTTGCAAACTCCACTTCATACATATATATGGGGAGGTACAAGCTCCAACTCGGTTTTACAGTGAAAACGGCAGGCACTTCAAACCGGCACTGGGAAACAGACTGAGATACCAGAGTAAGGGTTTCTCCTGCAACCCGTTCCCTTTGTGCTGGATGAACGAACGTCTCTCCACATGCTCAGTTCTGAGAGATAAGTGTGTGTGAAAGCCGTCCTTCACCTAGCTTGAAGGGAACACAAAGTTTCTTTTCAATTGCAAACTACACTCCATACATATATATGGGGAGGTACAAGTTCCAAATCGGTTTTATAGTGAAAACGGCAGGCAATTAAAACCGGCACTAGGAAATATACTGAGAAACCAGAGTAAGGATTTCTCCTGCAACCCGTTCCCTTTGTGCTGGATGAACGAACGTCTCTCCACATGCTCAGTTCTGAGAGATAAGTGTGTGTGAAAGCCGTCCTTCACCTAGCTTGAAGGGAACACAAAGTTTCTTTTCAGTTGCCAACTCCACTCCATACATATATATGGGGAGGTACAAGCTTCAACACGGTTTTACAGTGAAAACGGCAGGCACTTCAAACCGGCACTAGGAAACAGACTGAGAAACCAGAGTAAGGGTTTCTCCTGCAACCCGTTCCCTTTGTGCTGGATGAACGAACGACTCTCCACATGCTCAGTTCTGAGAGATAAGTTTGTGTGAAAGCCGTCCTTCACCTAGCTTGAAGGGAACACAAAGTTTCTTTTCAGTTGCAAACTCCAATCCATACATATATATGGGGAGGTACAAGCTCCAACTCGGTTTTACAGTGAAAACTTAAGGCACTTCAAACCGGCACTAGGAAACAGACTGAGAAACCAGAGTAAGGGTTTCTCCTGCAACCCGTTCCCTTTGTGCTGGATGAACGAACGTCTCTCCACATGCTCAGTTCTGAGAGATAAGTGTGTGTGAAAGCCGTCCTTCACCTAGCTTGAAGGGAACACAAAGTTTCTTTTCAGTTGCAAACTCCACTCCATACATATATATGGGGTGGAAGAAGCTCCAACTCGGTTTTACAGTGAAAACGGCAGGCACTTCAAACCGACACTAGGAAACAGACTGAGAAACCAGAGTAAGGGTTTCTCCTGCAACCCGTTTCCTTTGTGCTGGATGAACGAACGTCTTTCCACATGCTCAGTTCTGAGAGATAAATGGGTGTGAAAGACGTCCTTCACATAGCTTGAAGGGAACACAAAGTTTCTTTTCAGTTGCATACTACAATCCATACATATATATGGGGAGGTACAAGCTCCAACTCGGTTTTATAGTGAAAACGGCAGGCACTTCAAACCGGCACTACGAAATAGACTGAGAAACCAGAGTAAGGGTTTCTCCTGCAACCCGTTCCCTTTGTGCTGGATGAACGAACGTCTCTCCACATGCTCAGTTCTGAGAGATAAGTGTGTGTGAAAGCCGTCCTTCACCTAGCTTGAAGGGAACACAAAGTTTCTTTTCAGTTGCAAACTCCACTCCATACATATATATGGGGTGGAACAAGCTCCAACACGGTTTTATAGTGAAAACGGCAGGCACTTCAAACCGGCACTAGGAAACAGACTGAGAAACCAGAGTAAGGGTTTCTCCTGCAACCCGTTCCCTTTGTGCTGGATGAACGAACGTCTCTCCACATGCTCAGTTCTGAGAGATAAGTGTGTGTGAAAGCCGTCCTTCACCTAGCTTGAAGGGAACACAAAGTTTCTTTACAATTGCAAACTACACTCCATACATATATATGGGGAGGTACAAGTTCCAAATCGGTTTTATACTGAAAACGGCAGGCACTTCAAACCGGCACTAGGAAACAGACTGCGAAACCAGAGTAAGGGTTTCTCCTGCAACCCGTTCCCTTTGTGCTGGATGAACGAACGTCTCTCCACATGCTCAGTTCTGAGAGATAAGTGTGTGTGAAAGCCGTCCTTCACCTAGCTTGAAGGGAACACAAAGTTTCTTTTCAGTTGCAAACTCCACTCCATACATATATATGGGGAGATACAAGCTCCAACTCGGTTTTACAGTGAAAACGGCAGGCACTTCAAACCGGCACTAGGAAACAGACTGAGAAACCAGAGTAACAGTTTCTCCTGCAACCCGTTCCCTTTGTGGTGGATAAACGAACGTCTCTCCACATGCTCAGTTCTGAGAGAAAAGTGTGTGTGAAAGCCGTCCTTCACCTAGCTTGAAGGGAACACAAAGTTTCTTTTCAGTTGCCAACTCCACTCCATACATATATATGGGGTGGATCAAGCTCCAACTCGGTTTTACAGTGAAAACGGCAGGCACTTCCATCCGGCACTAGGAAACAGACTGAGAAACCAGAGTAAGGGTTTCTCCTGCAACCCGTTCCCTTTGTGCTGGATGAACGAACGTTTCTCCACATGCTCAGTTCTGAGAGATATCTGTGTGTGAAAGCCGTCCTTCACCTAGCTTGAAGGGAACACAAAGTTTCTTTTCAGTTGTAAACTCCTCTCCATACATATATATGGGGTGGAAGAAGCTCCAACTCGGTTTTACAGTGAAAACGGCAGGCACTTCAAACCGGCACTAGGAAACAGACTGAGAAACCAGAGTAAGGGTTTCTCCTGCAACCCGTTCCCTTTGTGCTGGATGAACGAACGTCTCTCCACATGCTCAGTTCTGAGAGATAAATGGGTGTGAAAGACGTCCTTCACATAGCTTGAAGGGAACACAAAGTTTCTTTTCAGTTGCATACTACAATCCATACATATATATGGGGAGGTACAAGCTCCAACTCGGTTTTATAGTGAAAACGGCAGGCACTTCAAACCGGCACTACGAAATAGACTGAGAAACCAGAGTAAGGGTTTCTCCTGCAACCCGTTCCCTTTGTGCTGGATGAACGAACGTCTCTCCACATGCTCAGTTCTGAGAGATAAGTGTGTGTGAATGCCGTCCTTCACCTAGCTTGAAGGGAACACAAAGTTTCTTTTCAGTTGCAAACTCCACTCCATACATATATATGGGGTGGAAGAAGCTCCAACTCGGTTTTACAGTGAAAACGGCAGGCACTTCAAACCGGCACTAGGAAACAGACTGAGAAACCAGAGTAAGGGTTTCTCCTGCAACCCGTTTCCTTTGTGCTGGATGAACGAACGTCTCTCCACATGCTCAGTTCTGAGAGATAAATGGGTGTGAAAGACGTCCTTCACATAGCTTGAAGGGAACACAAAGTTTCTTTTCAGTTGCATACTACAATCCATACATATATATGGGGAGGTACAAGCTCCAACTCGGTTTTATAGTGAAAACGGCAGGCACTTCAAACCGGCACTACGAAATAGACTGAGAAACCAGAGTAAGGGTTTCTCCTGCAACCCGTTCCCTTTGTGCTGGATGAACGAACGTCTCTCCACATGCTCAGTTCTGAGAGATAATTGTGTGTGAAAGCCGTCCTTCACCTAGCTTGAAGGGAACACAAAGTTTCTTTTCAGTTGCAAACTCCACTCCATACATATATATGGGGTGGAACAAGCTCCAACACGGTTTTATAGTGAAAACGGCAGGCACTTCAAACCGGCACTAGGAAACAGACTGAGAAACCAGAGTAAGGGTTTCTCCTGCAACCCGTTTCCTTTGTGCTGGATGAACGAACGTCTCTCCACATGCTCAGTTCTGAGAGATAAGTGTGTGTGAAAGCCGTCCTTCACCTAGCTTGAAGGGAACACAAAGTTTCTTTACAATTGCAAACTACACTCCATACATATATATGGGGAGGTACAAGTTCCAAATCGGTTTTATACTGAAAACGGCAGGCACTTCAAACCGGCACTAGGAAACAGACTGCGAAACCAGAGTAAGGGTTTCTCCTGCAACCCGTTCCCTTTGTGCTGGATGAACGAACGTCTCTCCACATGCTCAGTTCTGAGAGATAAGTGTGTGTGAAAGCCGTCCTTCACCTAGCTTGAAGGGAACACAAAGTTTCTTTTCAGTTGCAAACTCCACTCCATACATATATATGGGGAGATACAAGCTCAAACTCGGTTTTACAGTGAAAACGGCAGGCACTTCAAACCGGCACTAGGAAACAGACTGAGAAACCAGAGTAACAGTTTCTCCTGCAACCCGTTCCCTTTGTGGTGGATAAACGAACGTCTCTCCACATGCTCAGTTCTGAGAGAAAAGTGTGTGTGAAAGCCGTCCTTCACCTAGCTTGAAGGGAACACAAAGTTTCTTTTCAGTTGCCAACTCCACTCCATACATATATATGGGGTGGATCAAGATCCAACTCGGTTTTACAGTGAAAACGGCAGGCACTTCCATCCGGCACTAGGAAACAGACTGAGAAACCAGAGTAAGGGTTTCTCCTGCAACCCGTTCCCTTTGTGCTGGATGAACGAACGTTTCTCCACATGCTTAGTTCTGAGAGATAACTGTGTGTGAAAGCCGTCCTTCACCTAGCTTGAAGGGAACACAAAGTTTCTTTTCAGTTGCAAACTCCTCTCCATACATATATATGGGGTGGAAGAAGCTCCAACTCGGTTTTACAGTGAAAACGGCAGGCACTTCAAACCGGCACTAGGAAACAGACTGAGAAACCAGAGTAAGGGTTTCTCCTGCAACCCGTTTCCTTTGTGCTGGATGAACGAACGTCTCTCCACATGCTCAGTTCTGAGAGATAAATGGGTGTGAAAGACGTCCTTCACATAGCTTGAAGGGAACACAAAGTTTCTTTTCAGTTGCATACTACAATCCATACATATATATGGGGAGGTACAAGCTCCAACTCGGTTTTATAGTGAAAACGGCAGGCACTTCAAACCGGCACTACGAAATAGACTGAGAAACCAGAGTAAGGGTTTCTCCTGCAACCCGTTCCCTTTGTGCTGGATGAACGAACGACTCTCCACATGCTCAGTTCTGAGAGATAAGTGTGTGTGAAAGCCGTCCTTCACCTAGCTTGAAGGGAACACAAAGTTTCTTTTCAGTTACAAACTCCACTTCATACATATATATGGGGAGGTACAAGCTCCAAATCGGTTTTACAGTGAAAACGGCAGGCACTTCAAACCGGCACAAGGAAACAGACTGAGATACCAGAGTAAGGGTTTCTCCTGCAACCCGTTCCCTTTGTGCTGGATGAACGAACGTCTCTCCACATGCTCAGTTCTGAGAGATAATTGTGTGTGAAAGCCGTCCTTCACCTAGCTTGAAGGGAACACAAAGTTTCTTTTCAATTGCAAACTACACTCCATACATATATATGGGGAGGTACAAGTTCCAAATCGGTTTTATAGTGAAAACGGCAGGCAATTCAAACCGGCACTAGGAAATATACTGAGAAACCAGAGTAAGGATTTCTCCTGCAACCCGTTCCCTTTGTGCTGGATGAACGAACGTCTCTCCACATGCTCAGTTCTGAGAGATAAGTGTGTGTGAAAGCCGTCCTTCACCTAGCTTGAAGGGAACACAAAGTTTCTTTTCAGTTGCCAACTCCACTCCATACATATATATGGGGAGGTACAAGCTTCAACACGGTTTTACAGTGAAAACGGCAGGCACTTCAAACCGGCACTAGGAAACAGACTGAGAAACCAGAGTAATGGTTTCTCCTGCAACCCGTTCCCTTTGTGCTGGATGAACGAACGACTCTCCACATGCTCAGTTCTGAGAGATAAGTGTGTGTGAAAGCCGTCCTTCACCTAGCTTGAAGGGAACACAAAGTTTCTTTTCAGTTGCAAACTCCAATCCATACATATATATGGGGAGGTACAAGCTCCAACTCGGTTTTACAGTGAAAACTGCAGGCACTTCAAACCGGCACTAGGAAACAGACTGAGAAACCAGAGTCAGGGTTTCTCCTGCAACCCGTTCCCTTTGTGCTGGATGAACGAACGTCTCTCCACATGCTCAGTTCTGAGAGATAAGTGTGTGTGAAAGCCGTCCTTCACCTAGCTTGAAGGGAACACAAAGTTTCTTTTCAGTTGCAAACTCCACTCCATACATATATATGGTGAGGTACAAGCTCCAACTCGGTTTTACAGTGAAAACGGCAGGCACTTCAAACCGGCACTAGGAAACAGACTGAGAAACCAGAGTAAGGGTTTCTCCTGCAACCCGTTCCCTTTGTGCTGGATGAACGAACGTCTCTCCACATGCTCAGTTCTGAGAGATAAGTGTGTGTGAAAGCCGTCCTTCACCTAGCTTGAAGGGAACACAAAGTTTCTTTTCAGTTGCAAACTCCTCTCCATACATATATATGGGGTGGAAGAAGCTCCAACTCGGTTTTACAGTGAAAACGGCAGGCACTTCAAACCGGCACTAGGAAACAGACTGAGAAACCAGAGTAATGGTTTCTCCTGCAACCCGTTCCCTTTGTACTGGATGAACGAACGACTCTCCACATGCTCAGTTCTGAGAGATAAGTGTGTGTGAAAGCCGTCCTTCACCTAGCTTGAAGGGAACACAAAGTTTCTTTTCAGTTGCAAACTCCAATCCATACATTTATATGGGGAGGTACAAGCTCCAACTCGGTTTTACAGTGAAAACTGCAGGCACTTCAAACCGGCACTAGGAAACAGACTGAGAAACCAGAGTCAGGGTTTCTCCTGCAACCCGTTCCCTTTGTGCTGGATGAACGAACGTCTCTCCACATGCTCAGTTCTGAGAGATAAGTGTGTGTGAAAGCCGTCCTTCACCTAGCTTGAAGGGAACACAAAGTTTCTTTTCAGTTGCAAACTCCACTCCATACATATATATGGTGAGGTACAAGCTCCAACTCGGTTTTACAGTGAAAACGGCAGGCACTTCAAACCGGCACTAGGAAACAGACTGAGAAACCAGAGTAAGGGTTTCTCCTGCAACCCGTTCCCTTTGTGCTGGATGAACGAACGTCTCTCCACATGCTCAGTTCTGAGAGATAACTGTGTGTGAAAGCCGTCCTTCACCTAGCTTGAAGGGAACACAAAGTTTCTTTTCAGTTGCAAACTCCTCTCCATACATATATATGGGGTGGAAGAAGCTCCAACTCGGTTTTACAGTGAAAACGGCAGGCACTTCAAACCGGCACTAGGAAACAGACTGAGAAACCAGAGTAAGGGTTTCTCCTGCAACCCGTTTCCTTTGTGCTGGATGAACGAACGTCTCTCCACATGCTCAGTTCTGAGAGATAAATGGGTGTGAAAGACGTCCTTCACATAGCTTGAAGGGAACACAAAGTTTCTTTTCAGTTGCATACTACAATCCATACATATATATGGGGAGGTACAAGCTCCAACTCGGTTTTATAGTGAAAACGGCAGGCACTTCAAACCGGCACTACGAAATAGACTGAGAAATCAGAGTAAGGGTTTCTCCTGCAACCCGTTCCCATTGTGCTGGATGAACGAACGTCTCTCCACATGCTCAGTTCTGAGAGATAAGTGTGTGTGAAAGCCGTCCTTCACCTAGCTTGAAGGGAACACAAAGTTTCTTTTCAGTTGCCAACTCCACTCCATACATATATATGGGGAGGTACAAGCTTCAACACGGTTTTACAGTGAAAACGGCAGGCACTTCAAACCGGCACTAGGAAACAGACTGAGAAACCAGAGTAAGGGTTTCTCCTGCAACCCGTTCCCTTTGTGCTGGATGAACGAACGACTCTCCACATGCTCAGTTCTGAGAGATAAGTTTGTGTGAAAGCCGTCCTTCACCTAGCTTGAAGGGAACACAAAGTTTCTTTTCAGTTGCAAACTCCAATCCATACATATATATGGGGAGGTACAAGCTCCAACTCGGTTTTACAGTGAAAACTTAAGGCACTTCAAACCGGCACTAGGAAACAGACTGAGAAACCAGAGTAAGGGTTTCTCCTGCAACCCGTTCCCTTTGTGCTGGATGAACGAACGTCTCTCCACATGCTCAGTTCTGAGAGATAAGTGTGTGTGAAAGCCGTCCTTCACCTAGCTTGAAGGGAACACAAAGTTTCTTTTCAGTTGCAAACTCCACTCCATACATATATATGGGGTGGAAGAAGCTCCAACTCGGTTTTACAGTGAAAACGGCAGGCACTTCAAACCGGCACTAGGAAACAGACTGAGAAACCAGAGTAAGGGTTTCTCCTGCAACCCGTTTCCTTTGTGCTGGATGAACGAACGTCTTTCCACATGCTCAGTTCTGAGAGATAAATGGGTGTGAAAGACGTCCTTCACATAGCTTGAAGGGAACACAAAGTTTCTTTTCAGTTGCATACTACAATCCATACATATATATGGGGAGGTACAAGCTCCAACTCGGTTTTATAGTGAAAACGGCAGGCACTTCAAACCGGCACTACGAAATAGACTGAGAAACCAGAGTAAGGGTTTCTCCTGCAACCCGTTCCCTTTGTGCTGGATGAACGAACGTCTCTCCACATGCTCAGTTCTGAGAGATAAGTGTGTGTGAAAGCCGTCCTTCACCTAGCTTGAAGGGAACACAAAGTTTCTTTTCAGTTGCAAACTCCACTCCATACATATATATGGGGTGGAACAAGCTCCAACACGGTTTTATAGTGAAAACGGCAGGCACTTCAAACCGGCACTAGGAAACAGACTGAGAAACCAGAGTAAGGGTTTCTCCTGCAACCCGTTTCCTTTGTGCTGGATGAACGAACGTCTCTCCACATGCTCAGTTCTGAGAGATAAGTGTGTGTGAAAGCCGTCCTTCACCTAGCTTGAAGGGAACACAAAGTTTCTTTACAATTGCAAACTACACTCCATACATATATATGGGGAGGTACAAGTTCCAAATCGGTTTTATACTGAAAACGGCAGGCACTTCAAACCGGCACTAGGAAACAGACTGCGAAACCAGAGTAAGGGTTTCTCCTGCAACCCGTTCCCTTTGTGCTGGATGAACGAACGTCTCTCCACATGCTCAGTTCTGAGAGATAACTGTGTGTGAAAGCCGTCCTTCACCTAGCTTGAAGGGAACACAAATTTTCTTTTCAGTTGCCAACTCCACTCCATACATATATATGGGGAGGTACAAGCTTCAACACGGTTTTACAGTGAAAACGGCAGGCACTTCAAACCGGCACTAGGAAACAGACTGAGAAACCAGAGTAAGGGTTTCTCCTGCAACCCGTTCCCTTTGTGCTGGATGAACGAACGTCTCTCCACATGCTCAGTTCTGAGAGATAAGTGTGTGTGAAAGCCGTCCTTCACCTAGCTTGAAGGGAACACAAAGTTTCTTTTCAGTTGCCAACTCCACTCCATACATATATATGGGGAGGTACAAGCTTCAACACGGTTTTACAGTGAAAACGGCAGGCACTTCAAACCGGCACTAGGAAACAGACTGAGAAACCAGAGTAAGGGTTTCTCCTGCAACCCGTTCCCTTTGTGCTGGATGAACGAACGACTCTCCACATGCTCAGTTCTGAGAGATAAGTTTGTGTGAAAGCCGTCCTTCACCTAGCTTGAAGGGAACACAAAGTTTCTTTTCAGTTGCAAACTCCAATCCATACATATATATGGGGAGGTACAAGCTCCAACTCGGTTTTACAGTGAAAACTTAAGGCACTTCAAACCGGCACTAGGAAACAGACTGAGAAACCAGAGTAAGGGTTTCTCCTGCAACCCGTTCCCTTTGTGCTGGATGAACGAACGTCTCTCCACATGCTCAGTTCTGAGAGATAAGTGTGTGTGAAAGCCGTCCTTCACCTAGCTTGAAGGGAACACAAAGTTTCTTTTCAGTTGCAAACTCCACTCCATACATATATATGGGGTGGAAGAAGCTCCAACTCGGTTTTACAGTGAAAACGGCAGGCACTTCAAACCGACACTAGGAAACAGACTGAGAAACCAGAGTAAGGGTTTCTCCTGCAACCCGTTTCCTTTGTGCTGGATGAACGAACGTCTTTCCACATGCTCAGTTCTGAGAGATAAATGGGTGTGAAAGACGTCCTTCACATAGCTTGAAGGGAACACAAAGTTTCTTTTCAGTTGCATACTACAATCCATACATATATATGGGGAGGTACAAGCTCCAACTCGGTTTTATAGTGAAAACGGCAGGCACTTCAAACCGGCACTACGAAATAGACTGAGAAACCAGAGTAAGGGTTTCTCCTGCAACCCGTTCCCTTTGTGCTGGATGAACGAACGTCTCTCCACATGCTCAGTTCTGAGAGAAAAGTGTGTGTGAAAGCCGTCCTTCACCTAGCTTGAAGGGAACACAAAGTTTCTTTTCAGTTGCAAACTCCACTCCATACATATATATGGGGTGGAACAAGCTCCAACACGGTTTTATAGTGAAAACGGCAGGCACTTCAAACCGGCACTAGGAAACAGACTGAGAAACCAGAGTAAGGGTTTCTCCTGCAACCCGTTCCCTTTGTGCTGGATGAACGAACGTCTCTCCACATGCTCAGTTCTGAGAGATAAGTGTGTGTGAAAGCCGTCCTTCACCTAGCTTGAAGGGAACACAAAGTTTCTTTTCAGTTGCAAACTCCTCTCCATACATATATATGGGGTGGAAGAAGCTCCAACTCGGTTTTACAGTGAAAACGGCAGGCACTTCAAACCGGCACTAGGAAACAGACTGAGAAACCAGAGTAAGGGTTTCTCCTGCAACCCGTTCCCTTTGTGCTGGATGAACGAACGTCTCTCCACATGCTCAGTTCTGAGAGATAAATGGGTGTGAAAGACGTCCTTCACATAGCTTGAAGGGAACACAAAGTTTCTTTTCAGTTGCATACTACAATCCATACATATATATGGGGAGGTACAAGCTCCAACTCGGTTTTATACTGAAAACGGCAGGCACTTCAAACCGGCACTACGAAATAGACTGAGAAACCAGAGTAAGGGTTTCTCCTGCAACCCGTTCCCTTTGTGCTGGATGAACGAACGTCTCTCCACATGCTCAGTTCTGAGAGATAAGTGTGTGTGAATGCCGTCCTTCACCTAGCTTGAAGGGAACACAAAGTTTCTTTTCAGTTGCAAACTCCACTCCATACATATATATGGGGTGGAAGAAGCTCCAACTCGGTTTTACAGTGAAAACGGCAGGCACTTCAAACCGGCACTAGGAAACAGACTGAGAAACCAGAGTAAGGGTTTCTCCTGCAACCCGTTTCCTTTGTGCTGGATGAACGAACGTCTCTCCACATGCTCAGTTCTGAGAGATAAATGGGTGTGAAAGACGTCCTTCACATAGCTTGAAGGGAACACAAAGTTTCTTTTCAGTTGCATACTACAATCCATACATATATATGGGGAGGTACAAGCTCCAACTCGGTTTTATAGTGAAAACGGCAGGCACTTCAAACCGGCACTACGAAATAGACTGAGAAACCAGAGTAAGGGTTTCTCCTGCAACCCGTTCCCTTTGTGCTGGATGAACGAACGTCTCTCCACATGCTCAGTTCTGAGAGATAATTGTGTGTGAAAGCCGTCCTTCACCTAGCTTGAAGGGAACACAAAGTTTCTTTTCAGTTGCAAACTCCACTCCATACATATATATGGGGTGGAACAAGCTCCAACACGGTTTTATAGTGAAAACGGCAGGCACTTCAAACCGGCACTAGGAAACAGACTGAGAAACCAGAGTAAGGGTTTCTCCTGCAACCCGTTTCCTTTGTGCTGGATGAACGAACGTCTCTCCACATGCTCAGTTCTGAGAGATAAGTGTGTGTGAAAGCCGTCCTTCACCTAGCTTGAAGGGAACACAAAGTTTCTTTACAATTGCAAACTACATTCCATACATATATATGGGGAGGTACAAGTTCCAAATCGGTTTTATACTGAAAACGGCAGGCACTTCAAACCGGCACTAGGAAACAGACTGAGAAACCAGAGTAAGGGTTTCTCCTGCAACCCGTTCCCTTTGTGCTGGATGAACGAACGTCTCTCCACATGCTCAGTTCTGAGAGATAAGTGTGTGTGAAAGCCGTCCTTCACCTAGCTTGAAGGGAACACAAAGTTTCTTTTCAGTTGCAAACTCCACTCCATACATATATATGGGGAGATACAAGCTCCAACTCGGTTTTACAGTGAAAACGGCAGGCACTTCAAACCGGCACTAGGAAACAGACTGAGAAACCAGAGTAACAGTTTCTCCTGCAACCGGTTCCCTTTGTGGTGGATAAACGAACGTCTCTCCACATGCTCAGTTCTGAGAGAAAAGTGTGTGTGAAAGCCGTCCTTCACCTAGCTTGAAGGGAACACAAAGTTTCTTTTCAGTTGCCAACTCCACTCCATACATATATATGGGGTGGATCAAGATCCAACTCGGTTTTACAGTGAAAACGGCAGGCACTTCCATCCGGCACTAGGAAACAGACTGAGAAACCAGAGTAAGGGTTTCTCCTGCAACCCGTTCCCTTTGTGCTGGATGAACGAACGTTTCTCCACATGCTCAGTTCTGAGAGATAACTGTGTGTGAAAGCCGTCCTTCACCTAGCTTGAAGGGAACACAAAGTTTCTTTTCAGTTGCAAACTCCTCTCCATACATATATATGGGGTGGAAGAAGCTCCAACTCGGTTTTACAGTGAAAACGGCAGGCACTTCAAACCGGCACTAGGAAACAGACTGAGAAACCAGAGTAAGGGTTTCTCCTGCAACCCGTTTCCTTTGTGCTGGATGAACGAACGTCTCTCCACATGCTCAGTTCTGAGAGATAAATGGGTGTGAAAGACGTCCTTCACATAGCTTGAAGGGAACACAGAGTTTCTTTTCAGTTGCATACTACAATCCATACATATATATGGGGAGGTACAAGCTCCAACTCGGTTTTATAGTGAAAACGGCAGGCACTTCAAACCGGCACTACGAAATAGACTGAGAAACCAGAGTAAGGGTTTCTCCTGCAACCCGTTCCCTTTGTGCTGGATGAACGAACGACTCTCCACATGCTCAGTTCTGAGAGATAAGTGTGTGTGAAAGCCGTCCTTCACCTAGCTTGAAGGGAACACAAAGTTTCTTTTCAGTTACAAACTCCACTTCATACATATATATGGGGAGGTACAAGCTCCAAATCGGTTTTACAGTGAAAACGGCAGGCACTTCAAACCGGCACTAGGAAACAGACTGAGATACCAGAGTAAGGGTTTCTCCTGCAACCCGTTCCCTTTGTGCTGGATGAACGAACGTCTCTCCACATGCTCAGTTCTGAGAGATAAGTGTGTGTGAAAGCCGTCCTTCACCTAGCTTGAAGGGAACACAAAGTTTCTTTTCAATTGCAAACTACACTCCATACATATATATGGGGAGGTACAAGTTCCAAATCGGTTTTATAGTGAAAACGGCAGGCAATTAAAACCGGCACTAGGAAATATACTGAGAAACCAGAGTAAGGATTTCTCCTGCAACCCGTTCCCTTTGTGCTGGATGAACGAACGTCTCTCCACATGCTCAGTTCTGAGAGATAAGTGTGTGTGAAAGCCGTCCTTCACCTAGCTTGAAGGGAACACAAAGTTTCTTTTCAGTTGCCAACTCCACTCCATACATATATATGGGGAGGTACAAGCTTCAACACGGTTTTACAGTGAAAACGGCAGGCACTTCAAACCGGCACTAGGAAACAGACTGAGAAACCAGAGTAATGGTTTCTCCTGCAACCCGTTCCCTTTGTGCTGGATGAACGAACGACTCTCCACATGCTCAGTTCTGAGAGATAAGTGTGTGTGAAAGCCGTCCT
This sequence comes from Vicugna pacos, assembly GCF_048564905.1. Classification (NCBI taxonomy): domain Eukaryota; kingdom Metazoa; phylum Chordata; class Mammalia; order Artiodactyla; family Camelidae; genus Vicugna; species Vicugna pacos. The sequence goes on from NC_133017.1 coordinate 7,783,204, forward strand.
TCACCTAGCTTGAAGGGAACACAAAGTTTCTTTTCAGTTGCAAACTCCAATCCATACATATATATGGGGAGGTACAAGCTCCAACTCGGTTTTACAGTGAAAACTGCAGGCACTTCAAACCGGCACTAGGAAACAGACTGAGAAACCAGAGTCAGGGTTTCTCCTGCAACCCGTTCCCTTTGTGCTGGATGAACGAACGTCTCTCCACATGCTCAGTTCTGAGAGATAAGTGTGTGTGAAAGCCGTCCTTCACCTAGCTTGAAGGGAACACAAAGTTTCTTTTCAGTTGCAAACTCCACTCCATACATATATATGGTGAGGTACAAGCTCCAACTCGGTTTTACAGTGAAAACGGCAGGCACTTCAAACCGGCACTAGGAAACAGACTGAGAAACCACAGTAAGGGTTTCTCCTGCAACCCGTTCCCTTTGTGCTGGATGAACGAACGTCTCTCCACATGCTCAGTTCTGAGAGATAACTGTGTGTGAAAGCCGTCCTTCACCTAGCTTGAAGGGAACACAAAGTTTCTTTTCAGTTGCAAACTCCTCTCCATACATATATATGGGGTGGAAGAAGCTCCAACTCGGTTTTACAGTGAAAACGGCAGGCACTTCAAACCGGCACTAGGAAACAGACTGAGAAACCAGAGTAATGGTTTCTCCTGCAACCCGTTCCCTTTGTACTGGATGAACGAACGACTCTCCACATGCTCAGTTCTGAGAGATAAGTGTGTGTGAAAGCCGTCCTTCACCTAGCTTGAAGGGAACACAAAGTTTCTTTTCAGTTGCAAACTCCAATCCATACATATATATGGGGAGGTACAAGCTCCAACTCGGTTTTACAGTGAAAACTGCAGGCACTTCAAACCGGCACTAGGAAACAGACTGAGAAACCAGAGTCAGGGTTTCTCCTGCAACCCGTTCCCTTTGTGCTGGATGAACGAACGTCTCTCCACATGCTCAGTTCTGAGAGATAAGTGTGTGTGAAAGCCGTCCTTCACCTAGCTTGAAGGGAACACAAAGTTTCTTTTCAGTTGCAAACTCCACTCCATACATATATATGGTGAGGTACAAGCTCCAACTCGGTTTTACAGTGAAAACGGCAGGCACTTCAAACCGGCACTAGGAAACAGACTGAGAAACCAGAGTAAGGGTTTCTCCTGCAACCCGTTCCCTTTGTGCTGGATGAACGAACGTCTCTCCACATGCTCAGTTCTGAGAGATAACTGTGTGTGAAAGCCGTCCTTCACCTAGCTTGAAGGGAACACAAAGTTTCTTTTCAGTTGCAAACTCCTCTCCATACATATATATGGGGTGGAAGAAGCTCCAACTCGGTTTTACAGTGAAAACGGCAGGCACTTCAAACCGGCACTAGGAAACAGACTGAGAAACCAGAGTAAGGGTTTCTCCTGCAACCCGTTTCCTTTGTGCTGGATGAACGAACGTCTCTCCACATGCTCAGTTCTGAGAGATAAATGGGTGTGAAAGACGTCCTTCACATAGCTTGAAGGGAACACAAAGTTTCTTTTCAGTTGCATACTACAATCCATACATATATATGGGGAGGTACAAGCTCCAACTCGGTTTTATAGTGAAAACGGCAGGCACTTCAAACCGGCACTACGAAATAGACTGAGAAATCAGAGTAAGGGTTTCTCCTGCAACCCATTCCCATTGTGCTGGATGAACGAACGTCTCTCCACATGCTCAGTTCTGAGAGATAAGTGTGTGTGAAAGCCGTCCTTCACCTAGCTTGAAGGGAACACAAAGTTTCTTTTCACTTGCAAACTCCACTCCATACATATATATGGGGTGGAACAAGCTCCAACTCGGATTTACAGTGAAAACGGCAGACACTTCAAACCGGCACTAGGAAACAGACTGAGAAACCAGAGTAAGGGTTTCTCCTGCAACCCGTTCCCATTGTGCTGGATGAACGAACGTCTCTCCACATGCTCAGTTCTGAGAGATAAATGGGTGTGAAAGCAGTCCTTCACATAGCTTGAAGGGAACACAAAGTTTCTTTTCAGTTGCATACTACACTCCATACATATATATGGGAAGGTACAAGCTCCAACTCGATTTACAGTGAAAACGGCAGGCACTTCAAAAAGGCACTACGGAATAGACTGAGAAACCAGAGTAAGGGTTTCTCCTGCAACCCGTTCCCTTTGTGCTGGATGAACGAACGACTCTCCACATGCTCAGTTCTGAGAGATAAGTGTGTGTGAAAGCCGTCCTTCACCTAGCTTGAAGGGAACACAAAGTTTCTTTTCAGTTGCCAACCCTACTCCATACATATATATGGGGAGGTACAAGCTTCAACACGGTTTTACAGTGAAAACGGCAGGCACTTCAAACCGGCACTAGGAAACAGACTGAGAAACCAGAGTAAGGGTTTCTCCTGCAACCCGTTTCCTTTGTGCTGGATGAACGAACGTCTCTCCACATGCTCAGTTCTGAGAGATAAGTGTGTGTGAAAGCCGTCCTTCACCTAGCTTGAAGGGAACACAAAGTTTCTTTACAATTGCAAACTACACTCCATACATATATATGGGGAGGTACAAGTTCCAAATCGGTTTTATACTGAAAACGGCAGGCACTTCAATCCGGCACTAGGAAACAGACTGCGAAACCAGAGTAAGGGTTTCTCCTGCAACCCGTTCCCTTTGTGCTGGATGAACGAACGTCTCTCCACTTGCTCAGTTCTGAGAGATAAGTGTGTGTGAAAGCCGTCCTTCACCTAGCTTGAAGGGAACACAAAGTTTCTTTTCAGTTGCAAACTCCACTCCATACATATATATGGGGAGATACAAGCTCCAACTCGGTTTTACAGTGAAAACGGCAGGCACTTCAAACCGGCACTAGGAAACAGACTGAGAAACCAGAGTAACAGTTTCTCCTGCAACCCGTTCCCTTTGTGGTGGATAAACGAACGTCTCTCCACATGCTCAGTTCTGAGAGAAAAGTGTGTGTGAAAGCCGTCCTTCACCTAGCTTGAAGGGAACACAAAGTTTCTTTTCAGTTGCCAACTCCACTCCATACATATATATGGGGTGGATCAAGATCCAACTCGGTTTTACAGTGAAAACGGCAGGCACTTCCATCCGGCACTAGGAAACAGACTGAGAAACCAGAGTAAGGGTTTCTCCTGCAACCCGTTCCCTTTGTGCTGGATGAACGAACGTTTCTCCACATGCTCAGTTCTGAGAGATAACTGTGTGTGAAAGCCGTCCTTCACCTAGCTTGAAGGGAACACAAAGTTTCTTTTCAGTTGCAAACTCCTCTCCATACATATATATGGGGTGGAAGAAGCTCCAACTCGGTTTTACAGTGAAAACGGCAGGCACTTCAAACCGGCACTAGGAAACAGACTGAGAAACCAGAGTAAGGGTTTCTCCTGCAACCCGTTTCCTTTGTGCTGGATGAACGAACGTCTCTCCACATGCTCAGTTCTGAGAGATAAATGGGTGTGAAAGACGTCCTTCACATAGCTTGAAGGGAACACAAAGTTTCTTTTCAGTTGCATACTACAATCCATACATATATATGGGGAGGTACAAGCTCCAACTCGGTTTTATAGTGAAAACGGCAGGCACTTCAAACCGGCACTACGAAATAGACTGAGAAACCAGAGTAAGGGTTTCTCCTGCAACCCGTTCCCTTTGTGCTGGATGAACGAACGACTCTCCACATGCTCAGTTCTGAGAGATAAGTGTGTGTGAAAGCCGTCCTTCACCTAGCTTGAAGGGAACACAAAGTTTCTTTTCAGTTACAATCTCCACTTCATACATATATATGGGGAGGTACAAGCTCCAAATCGGTTTTACAGTGAAAACGGCAGGCACTTCAAACCGGCACTAGGAAACAGACTGAGATACCAGAGTAAGGGTTTCTCCTGCAACCCGTTCCCTTTGTGCTGGATGAACGAACGTCTCTCCACATGCTCAGTTCTGAGAGATAAGTGTGTGTGAAAGCCGTCCTTCACCTAGCTTGAAGGGAACACAAAGTTTCTTTTCAATTGCAAACTACACTCCATACATATATATGGGGAGGTACAAGTTCCAAATCGGTTTTATAGTGAAAACGGCAGGCAATTAAAACCGGCACTAGGAAATATACTGAGAAACCAGAGTAAGGATTTCTCCTGCAACCCGTTCCCTTTGTGCTGGATGAACGAACGTCTCTCCACATGCTCAGTTCTGAGAGATAAGTGTGTGTGAAAGCCGTCCTTCACCTACCTTGAAGGGAACACAAAGTTTCTTTTCAGTTGCCAACTCCACTCCATACATATATATGGGGAGGTACAAGCTTCAACACGGTTTTACAGTGAAAACGGCAGGCACTTCAAACCGGCACTAGGAAACAGACTGAGAAACCAGAGTAATGGTTTCTCCTGCAACCCGTTCCCTTTGTGCTGGATGAACGAACAACTCTCCACATGCTCAGTTCTGAGAGATAAGTGTGTGTGAAAGCCGTCCTTCACCTAGCTTGAAGGGAACACAAAGTTTCTTTTCAGTTGCAAACTCCAATCCATACATATATATGGGGAGGTACAAGCTCCAACTCGGTTTTACAGTGAAAACTGCAGGCACTTCAAACCGGCACTAGGAAACAGACTGAGAAACCAGAGTCAGGGTTTCTCCTGCAACCCGTTCCCTTTGTGCTGGATGAACGAACGTCTCTCCACATGCTCAGTTCTGAGAGATAAGTGTGTGTGAAAGCCGTCCTTCACCTAGCTTGAAGGGAACACAAAGTTTCTTTTCAGTTGCAAACTCCACTCCATACATATATATGGTGAGGTACAAGCTCCAACTCGGTTTTACAGTGAAAACGGCAGGCACTTCAAACCGGCACTAGGAAACAGACTGAGAAACCAGAGTAAGGGTTTCTCCTGCAACCCGTTCCCTTTGTGCTGGATGAACGAACGTCTCTCCACATGCTCAGTTCTGAGAGATAACTGTGTGTGAAAGCCGTCCTTCACCTAGCTTGAAGGGAACACAAAGTTTCTTTTCAGTTGCAAACTACTCTCCATACATATATATGGGGTGGAAGAAGCTCCAACTCGGTTTTACAGTGAAAACGGCAGGCACTTCAAACCGGCACTAGGAAACAGACTGAGAAACCAGAGTAATGGTTTCTCCTGCAACCCGTTCCCTTTGTACTGGATGAACGAACGACTCTCCACATGCTCAGTTCTGAGAGATAAGTGTGTGTGAAAGCCGTCCTTCACCTAGCTTGAAGGGAACACAAAGTTTCTTTTCAGTTGCAAACTCCAATCCATACATATATATGGGGAGGTACAAGCTCCAACTCGGTTTTACAGTGAAAACTGCAGGCACTTCAAACCGGCACTAGGAAACAGACTGAGAAACCAGAGTCAGGGTTTCTCCTGCAACCCGTTCCCTTTGTGCTGGATGAACGAACGTCTCTCCACATGCTCAGTTCTGAGAGATAAGTGTGTGTGAAAGCCGTCCTTCACCTAGCTTGAAGGGAACACAAAGTTTCTTTTCAGTTGCAAACTCCACTCCATACATATATATGGTGAGGTACAAGCTCCAACTCGGTTTTACAGTGAAAACTGCAGGCACTTCAAACCGGCACTAGGAAACAGACTGAGAAACCAGAGTCAGGGTTTCTCCTGCAACCCGTTCCCTTTGTGCTGGATGAACGAACGTCTCTCCACATGCTCAGTTCTGAGAGATAACTGTGTGTGAAAGCCGTCCTTCACCTAGCTTGAAGGGAACACAAAGTTTCTTTTCAGTTGCCAACTCCACTCCATACATATATATGGGGAGGTACAAGCTTCAACACGGTTTTACAGTGAAAACGGCAGGCACTTCAAACCGGCACTAGGAAACAGACTGAGAAACCAGAGTAAGGGTTTCTCCTGCAACCCGTTCCCTTTGTGCTGGATGAACGAACGTCTCTCCACATGCTCAGTTCTGAGAGATAAATGGGAGTGAAAGACGTCCTTCACATAGCTTGAAGGGAACACAAAGTTTCTTTTCAGTTGCAAACTCCTCTCCATACATATATATGGGGTGGAAGAAGCTCCAACTCGGTTTTACAGTGAAAACGGCAGGCACTTCAAACCGGCACTAGGAAACAGACTGAGAAACCAGAGTAAGGGTTTCTCCTGCAACCCGTTTCCTTTGTGCTGGATGAACGAACGTCTCTCCACATGCTCAGTTCTGAGAGATAAATGGGAGTGAAAGACGTCCTTCACATAGCTTGAAGGGAACACAAAGTTTCTTTTCAGTTGCATTCTACACTCCATACATATATATGGGGAGGTACAAGCTCCAACTCGGTTTTATAGTGAAAACGGCAGGCACTTCAAACCGGCACTACGAAATAGACTGAGAAACCAGAGTAAGGGTTTCTCCTGCAACCCGTTCCCTTTGTGCTGGATGAACGAACGTCTCTCCACATGCTCAGTTCTGAGAGATAAGTGTGTGTGAAAGCCGTCCTTCACCTAGCTTGAAGGGAACACAAAGTTTCTTTTCAGTTGCAAACTCCACTCCATACATATATATGGGGAGGTACAAGCTCCAACTCGGTTTTACAGTGAAAACGGCAGGCACTTCAAACCGGCACTAGGAAACAGACTGAGAAACCAGAGTAAGGGTTTCTCTTGCAACCCGTTCCTTTGTGCTGGATGAACGAACGTCTCTCCACATGCTCAGTTCTGAGAGATAAGTGTGTGTGAAAGCCGTCCTTCACCTAGCTTGAAGGGAACACAAAGTTTCTTTTCAGTTGCAAACTCCACTCCATACATATATATGAGGTGGAACAAGCTCCAACTCGATTTTACAGTGAAAACGGCAGGCACTTCAAACCGGCACTAGGAAACAGACTGAGAAACCAGAGTAAGGGTTTCTCCTGCAACCCGTTCCCTTTGTGCTGGATGAACGAAAGTCTCTCCACATGCTCAGTTCTGAGAGATAAATGGGTGTGAAAGCCGTCCTTCACCTAGCTTGAAGGGAACACAAAGTTTCTTTTCAGTTGCAAAATACACTCCATACATATATATGGGGAGGTACAAGCTCCAACTCGGTTTTATAGTGAAAACGGCAGGCACTTCAAACCGGCACTGCGAAATATACTGAGAAACCAGAGTAAGTGTTTCTCCTGCAACCAGTTCCCTTTGTGCTGGATGAACGAACGTCTCTCCACATGCTCAGTTCTGAGAGATAAGTGTGTGTGAAAGCCGTCCTTCACCTAGCTTGAAGGGAACACAAAGTTTCTTTTCAGTTGCAAACTCCACTCCATACATATATATGGGGTGGAACAAGTTCCAACTCGGATTTACAGTGAAAACGGCAGGCACTTCAAACCGGCACTAGGAAACAGACTGAGAAAACAGAGTAAGGGTTTCTCCTGCAACCCGTTCCCTTTGTGCTGGATGAACGAACGTCTCTCCACATGCTCAGTTCTGAGAGATAAATGGGTGTGAAAGCAGTCCTTCACCTAGCTTGAAGGGAACACAAAGTTTCTTTTCAGTTGCATACTACACTCCATACATATATATGGGGAGGTACAAACTCCAACTCGGTTTAAAGTAAAAACGGCAGGCACTTCAAAAAGGTACTACGAAATAGACTGAGAAACCAGAGTAAGGGTTTCTCCTGCAACCCGTTCCCTTTGTGCTGGATGAACGAACGACTCTCCACATGCTCATTTCTGAGAGATAAGTGTGTGTGAAAGCCGTCCTTCACCTAGCTTGTAGGGAACACAAAGTTTCTTTTCAGTTGCCAACCCTACTCCATACATATATATGGGGAGGTACAAGCTTCAACACGGTGTTACAGTGAAAACGGCAGGCACTTCAAACCGGCACAAGGAAACAGACTGAGAAACCAGAGTAAGGGTTTCTCCTGCAACCCGTTCCCTTTGTGCTGGATGAACGAACGACTCTCCACATGCTCAGTTCTGAGAGATAACTGTGTGTGAAAGCCGTCCTTCACCTAGCTTGAAGGGAACACAAAGTTTCTTTTCAATTGCAAACTCCACTCCATACATATATATAGGGAGGTAAAAGCTCCAACTCGGTTTTACAGTGAAAACGGCAGGCACTTCAAACCGGCACTAGGAAACAGAGTGAGAAACCAGAGTAAGGGTTTCTCCTGCAACCCGTTCCCTTTGTGCTGGATGAACGAACGTCTCTCCACATGCTCAGTTCTGAGAGAAAAGTGTGTGTGAAAGCCGTCCTTCACCTATCTTGAAGGGAACACAAAGTTTCTTTTCAGTTGCAAACTCCACTCTATACATATATATGGGGAGGTACAAGCTCCAACTCGGTTTTACAGTGAAAACGGCAGGCACTTCAAACCGGCACTAGGAAACAGACTGAGAAACCAGAGTAAGGGTTTCTCCTGCAACCCGTTCCCTTTGTGCTGGATGAACGAACGTCTCTCCACATGCTCAGTTCTGAGAGATAAGTGTGTGTGAAAGCCGTCCTTCACCTATCTTGAAGGGAACACAAAGTTTCTTTTCAGTTGCAAACTCCACTCCATACATATATATGGGGTGGAACAAGCTCCAACTCGGTTTTACAGTGAAAACGGCAGGCACTTCAAACCGGCACTAGGAAACAGACTGAGAAACCAGAGTAAGGGTTTCTCCTGCAACCCGTTTCTTTGTGCTGGATGAACGAACGTCTCTCCACATGCTCAGTTCTGAGAGATAAATGGGTGTGAAAGCCGTCCTTCACATAGCTTGAAGGGAACACAAAGTTTCTTTTCAGTTGCATACTACAATCCATACATATATATGGGGAGGTACAAGCTCCAACTCGGTTTTATAGTGAAAACGGCAGGCACTTCAAACCGGCACTACGAAATAGACTGAGAAACCAGAGTAAGGGTTTCTCCTGCAACCAGTTCCCTTTGTGCTGGATGAACGAACGACTCTCCACATGCTCAGTTCTGAGAGATAAGTGTGTGTGTAAAGCCGTCCTTCACCTTGCTTGAAGGGAACACAAAGTTCCTTTTCAGTTGCAAACTCCACTCCATACATATATATGGGGAGGTACAAGCTCCAACTCGGTTTTACAGTGAAAACGGCAGGCACTTCAAACCGGCACTAGGAAACAGTCTGAGAAACCAGAGTAAGGGTTTCTCCTGCAACCCGTTCCCTTTGTGCTGGATGAACGAACGTCTCTCCACATGCTCAGTTCTGAGAGATAAGTGTGTGTGAAAGCCGTCCTTCACCTAGCTTGAAGGGAACACAAAGTTTCTTTTCAGTTGCAAACTCCACTCCATACATATATATGGGGTGGAACAAGCTCCAACTCGGTTTTACAGTGAAAACGGCAGGCACTTCAAACCGGCACTAGGAAACAGACTGAGAAACCAGAGTAAGGGTTTCTCCTGCAACCCGTTTCTTTGTGCTGGATGAACGAACGTCTCTCCACATGCTCAGTTCTGAGAGATAAATGGGTGTGAAAGCCGTCCTTCACATAGCTTGAAGGGAACACAAAGTTTCTTTTCAGTTGCATACTACAATCCATACATATATATGGGGAGGTACAAGCTCCAACTCGGTTTTATAGTGAAAACGGCAGGCACTTCAAACCGGCACTACGAAATAGACTGAGAAACCAGAGTAAGGGTTTCTCCTGCAACCAGTTCCCTTTGTGCTGGATGAACGAACGACTCTCCACATGCTCAGTTCTGAGAGATAAGTGTGTGTGTAAAGCCGTCCTTCACCTTGCTTGAAGGGAACACAAAGTTCCTTTTCAGTTGCAAACTCCACTCCATACATATATATGGGGAGGTACAAGCTCCAACTCGGTTTTACAGTGAAAACGGCAGGCACTTCAAACCGGCACTAGGAAACAGTCTGAGAAACCAGAGTAAGGGTTTCTCCTGCAACCCGTTCCCTTTGTGCTGGATGAACGAACGTCTCTCCACATGCTCAGTTCTGAGAGATAAGTGTGTGTGAAAGCCGTCCTTCACCTAGCTTGAAGGGAACACAAAGTTTCTTTTCAGTTGCAAACTCCTCTCCATACATATATATGGGGTGGAAGAAGCTCCAACTCGGTTTTACAGTGAAAACGGCAGGCACTTCAAACCGGCACTAGGAAACAGACTGAGAAACCAGAGTAAGGGTTTCTCCTGCAACCCGTTTCCTTTGTGCTGGATGAACGAACGTCTCTCCACATGCTCAGTTCTGAGAGATAAATGGGTGTGAAAGACGTCCTTCACATAGCTTGAAGGGAACACAAAGTTTCTTTTCAGTTGCATACTACAATCCACACATATATAGGGGGAGGTACAAGCTCCAACTCGGTTTTATAGTGAAAACGGCAGCACTTCAAACCGGCACTACGAAATAGACTGAGAAACCAGAGTAAGGGTTTCTCCTGCAACCCGTTCCCTTTGTGCTGGATGAACGAACGACTCTCCACATGCTCAGTTCTGAGAGATAAGTGTGTGTGAAAGCCGTCCTTCACCTAGCTTGAAGGGAACACAAAGTTTCTTTTCAGTTGCCAACTCCACTCCATACATATATATGGGGTGGATCAAGCTCCAACTCGGTTTTACAGTGAAAACGGCAGGCACTTCAAACCGGCACTAGGAAACAGACTGAGAAACCAGAGTAAGGGTTTCTCCTGCAACCCGTTCCCTTTGTGCTGGATGAACGAACGTCTCTCCACATGCTCAGTTCTGAGAGATAAATGGGTGTGAAAGCCGTCCTTCACCTAGCTTGAAGGGAACACAAAGTTTCTTTTCAGTTGCATCTCCACTCCATACATATATATGGGGAGGTACAAGCTCCAACTCGGTTTTATAGTGAAAACGGCAGGCACTTCAAAACGGCACTACGAAATAGACTGAGAAACCAGAGTAAGGGTTTCTCCTGCAACCTGATCCCTTTGTGCTGGATGAACGAACGTCTCTCCCCATGCTCAGTTCTGAGAGATAAGTGTGTGTGAAAGCCGTCCTTCACCTAGCTTGAAGGGAACACACAGTTTCTTTTCAGTTGCCAACTCCACTCCATACATATATATGGGGAGGTACAAGCTTCAACACGGTTTTACAGTGAAAACGGCAGGCACTTCAAACTGGCACAAGGAAACAGACTGAGAAACCAGAGTAAGGGTTTCTCCTGCAACCCGTTCCCTTTGTGCTGGATGAACGAACGTCTCTCCACATGCTCAGTTCTGAGAGATAACTGTGTGTGAAAGCCGTCATTCACCTAGCTTGAAGGGAACACAAAGTTTCTTTTCAGTTCCAAACTCCACTCCATACATATATATGGGGAGGTACAAGCTCCAACTCGGTTTTACAGTGAAAACGGCAGGCACTTCAAACCGGCACTAGGAAACAGACTGAGAAACCAGAGTAAGGGTTTCTCCTGCAACCCGTTCCCTTTGTGCTGGATAAACGATCGTCTCTCCACCTGCTCAGTTCTGAGAGAAAAGTGTGTGTGAAAGCCGTCCTTCACCTAGCTTGAAGGGAACACAAAGTTTCTTTTCAGTTGCAAACTACACTCCATACATATATATGGGGAGGTACAAGCTCCAACTCGGTTTTATAGTGAAAACGGCAGGCACTTCAAACCGGCACTACGAAATAGACTGAGAAACCAGAGTAAGGGTTTCTCCTGCAACCCGTTCCCTTTGTGCTGGATGAACGAACGTCTCTCCACATGCTCAGTTCTGAGAGATAAATGGGTGTGAAAGACGTCCTTCACATAGCTTGAAGGGAACACAAAGTTTCTTTTCAGTTGCATACTACAATCCACACATATATATGGGGAGGTACAAGCTCCAACTCGGTTTTATAGTGAAAACGGCAGCACTTCAAACCGGCACTACGAAATAGACTGAGAAACCAGAGTAAGGGTTTCTCCTGCAACCCGTTCCCTTTGTGCTGGATGAACGAACGACTCTCCACATGCTCAGTTCTGAGAGATAAGTGTGTGTGAAAGCCGTCCTTCACCTAGCTTGAAGGGAACACAAAGTTTCTTTTCAGTTGCCAACTCCACTCCATACATATATATGGGGTGGATCAAGCTCCAACTCGGTTTTACAGTGAAAACGGCAGGCACTTCAAACCGGCACTAGGAAACAGACTGAGAAACCAGAGTAAGGGTTTCTCCTGCAACCCGTTCCCTTTGTGCTGGATGAACGAACGTCTCTCCACATGCTCAGTTCTGAGAGATAAATGGGTGTGAAAGCCGTCCTTCACCTAGCTTGAAGGGAACACAAAGTTTCTTTTCAGTTGCATCTCCACTCCATACATATATATGGGGAGGTACAAGCTCCAACTCGGTTTTATAGTGAAAACGGCAGGCACTTCAAAACGGCACTACGAAATAGACTGAGAAACCAGAGTAAGGGTTTCTCCTGCAACCTGATCCCTTTGTGCTGGATGAACGAACGTCTCTCCCCATGCTCAGTTCTGAGAGATAAGTGTGTGTGAAAGCCGTCCTTCACCTAGCTTGAAGGGAACACACAGTTTCTTTTCAGTTGCCAACTCCACTCCATACATATATATGGGGAGGTACAAGCTTCAACACGGTTTTACAGTGAAAACGGCAGGCACTTCAAACTGGCACAAGGAAACAGACTGAGAAACCAGAGTCAGGGTTTCTCCTACAACCCGTTCCCTTTGTGCTGGATGAACGAACGTCTCTCCACATGCTCAGTTCTGAGAGATAAGTGTGTGTGAAAGCCGTCCTTCACCTAGCTTGAAGGGAACACAAAGTTTCTTTTCAGTTGCAAACTCCACTCCATACATATATATGGTGAGGTACAAGCTCCAACTCGGTTTTACAGTGAAAACGGCAGGCACTTCAAACCGGCACTAGGAAACAGACTGAGAAACCACAGTAAGGGTTTCTCCTGCAACCCGTTCCCTTTGTGCTGGATGAACGAACGTCTCTCCACATGCTCAGTTCTGAGAGATAACTGTGTGTGAAAGCCGTCCTTCACCTAGCTTGAAGGGAACACAAAGTTTCTTTTCAGTTGCAAACTCCTCTCCATACATATATATGGGGTGGAAGAAGCTCCAACTCGGTTTTACAGTGAAAACGGCAGGCACTTCAAACCGGCACTAGGAAACAGACTGAGAAACCAGAGTAATGGTTTCTCCTGCAACCCGTTCCCTTTGTACTGGATGAACGAACGACTCTCCACATGCTCAGTTCTGAGAGATAAGTGTGTGTGAAAGCCGTCCTTCACCTAGCTTGAAGGGAACACAAAGTTTCTTTTCAGTTGCAAACTCCAATCCATACATATATATGGGGAGGTACAAGCTCCAACTCGGTTTTACAGTGAAAACTGCAGGCACTTCAAACCGGCACTAGGAAACAGACTGAGAAACCAGAGTCAGGGTTTCTCCTGCAACCCGTTCCCTTTGTGCTGGATGAACGAACGTCTCTCCACATGCTCAGTTCTGAGAGATAAGTGTGTGTGAAAGCCGTCCTTCACCTAGCTTGAAGGGAACACAAAGTTTCTTTTCAGTTGCAAACTCCACTCCATACATATATATGGTGAGGTACAAGCTCCAACTCGGTTTTACAGTGAAAACGGCAGGCACTTCAAACCGGCACTAGGAAACAGACTGAGAAACCAGAGTAAGGGTTTCTCCTGCAACCCGTTCCCTTTGTGCTGGATGAACGAACGTCTCTCCACATGCTCAGTTCTGAGAGATAACTGTGTGTGAAAGCCGTCCTTCACCTAGCTTGAAGGGAACACAAAGTTTCTTTTCAGTTGCAAACTCCTCTCCATACATATATATGGGGTGGAAGAAGCTCCAACTCGGTTTTACAGTGAAAACGGCAGGCACTTCAAACCGGCACTAGGAAACAGACTGAGAAACCAGAGTAAGGGTTTCTCCTGCAACCCGTTTCCTTTGTGCTGGATGAACGAACGTCTCTCCACATGCTCAGTTCTGAGAGATAAATGGGTGTGAAAGACGTCCTTCACATAGCTTGAAGGGAACACAAAGTTTCTTTTCAGTTGCATACTACAATCCATACATATATATGGGGAGGTACAAGCTCCAACTCGGTTTTATAGTGAAAACGGCAGGCACTTCAAACCGGCACTACGAAATAGACTGAGAAATCAGAGTAAGGGTTTCTCCTGCAAGCCGTTCCCATTGTGCTGGATGAACGAACGTCTCTCCACATGCTCAGTTCTGAGAGATAAGTGTGTGTGAAAGCCGTCCTTCACCTAGCTTGAAGGGAACACAAAGTTTCTTTTCACTTGCAAACTCCACTCCATACATATATATGGGGTGGAACAAGCTCCAACTCGGATTTACAGTGAAAACGGCAGACACTTCAAACCGGCACTAGGAAACAGACTGAGAAACCAGAGTAAGGGTTTCTCCTGCAACCCGTTCCCATTGTGCTGGATGAACGAACGTCTCTCCACATGCTCAGTTCTGAGAGATAAATGGGTGTGAAAGCAGTCCTTCACATAGCTTGAAGGGAACACAAAGTTTCTTTTCAGTTGCATACTACACTCCATACATATATATGGGAAGGTACAAGCTCCAACTCGATTTACAGTGAAAACGGCAGGCACTTCAAAAAGGCACTACGGAATAGACTGAGAAACCAGAGTAAGGGTTTCTCCTGCAACCCGTTCCCTTTGTGCTGGATGAACGAACGACTCTCCACATGCTCAGTTCTGAGAGATAAGTGTGTGTGAAAGCCGTCCTTCACCTAGCTTGAAGGGAACACAAAGTTTCTTTTCAGTTGCCAACCCTACTCCATACATATATATGGGGAGGTACAAGCTTCAACACGGTTTTACAGTGAAAACGGCAGGCACTTCAAACCGGCACTAGGAAACAGACTGAGAAACCAGAGTAAGGGTTTCTCCTGCAACCCGTTTCCTTTGTGCTGGATGAACGAACGTCTCTCCACATGCTCAGTTCTGAGAGATAAGTGTGTGTGAAAGCCGTCCTTCACCTAGCTTGAAGGGAACACAAAGTTTCTTTACAATTGCAAACTACACTCCATACATATATATGGGGAGGTACAAGTTCCAAATCGGTTTTATACTGAAAACGGCAGGCACTTCAATCCGGCACTAGGAAACAGACTGCGAAACCAGAGTAAGGGTTTCTCCTGCAACCCGTTCCCTTTGTGCTGGATGAACGAACGTCTCTCCACTTGCTCAGTTCTGAGAGATAAGTGTGTGTGAAAGCCGTCCTTCACCTAGCTTGAAGGGAACACAAAGTTTCTTTTCAGTTGCAAACTCCACTCCATACATATATATGGGGAGATACAAGCTCCAACTCGGTTTTACAGTGAAAACGGCAGGCACTTCAAACCGGCACTAGGAAACAGACTGAGAAACCAGAGTAACAGTTTCTCCTGCAACCCGTTCCCTTTGTGGTGGATAAACGAACGTCTCTCCACATGCTCAGTTCTGAGAGAAAAGTGTGTGTGAAAGCCGTCCTTCACCTAGCTTGAAGGGAACACAAAGTTTCTTTTCAGTTGCCAACTCCACTCCATACATATATATGGGGTGGATCAAGATCCAACTCGGTTTTACAGTGAAAACGGCAGGCACTTCCATCCGGCACTAGGAAACAGACTGAGAAACCAGAGTAAGGGTTTCTCCTGCAACCCGTTCCCTTTGTGCTGGATGAACGAACGTTTCTCCACATGCTCAGTTCTGAGAGATAACTGTGTGTGAAAGCCGTCCTTCACCTAGCTTGAAGGGAACACAAAGTTTCTTTTCAGTTGCAAACTCCTCTCCATACATATATATGGGGTGGAAGAAGCTCCAACTCGGTTTTACAGTGAAAACGGCAGGCACTTCAAACCGGCACTAGGAAACAGACTGAGAAACCAGAGTAAGGGTTTCTCCTGCAACCCGTTTCCTTTGTGCTGGATGAACGAACGTCTCTCCACATGCTCAGTTCTGAGAGATAAATGGGTGTGAAAGACGTCCTTCACATAGCTTGAAGGGAACACAAAGTTTCTTTTCAGTTGCATACTACAATCCATACATATATATGGGGAGGTACAAGCTCCAACTCGGTTTTATAGTGAAAACGGCAGGCACTTCAAACCGGCACTACGAAATAGACTGAGAAACCAGAGTAAGGGTTTCTCCTGCAACCCGTTCCCTTTGTGCTGGATGAACGAACGACTCTCCACATGCTCAGTTCTGAGAGATAAGTGTGTGTGAAAGCCGTCCTTCACCTAGCTTGAAGGGAACACAAAGTTTCTTTTCAGTTGCAAACTCCAATCCATACATATATATGGGGAGGTACAAGCTCCAACTCGGTTTTACAGTGAAAACTGCAGGCACTTCAAACCGGCACTAGGAAACAGACTGAGAAACCAGAGTCAGGGTTTCTCCTGCAACCCGTTCCCTTTGTGCTGGATGAACGAACGTCTCTCCACATGCTCAGTTCTGAGAGATAAGTGTGTGTGAAAGCCGTCCTTCACCTAGCTTGAAGGGAACACAAAGTTTCTTTTCAGTTGCAAACTCCACTCCATACATATATATGGTGAGGTACAAGCTCCAACTCGGTTTTACAGTGAAAACGGCAGGCACTTCAAACCGGCACTAGGAAACAGACTGAGAAACCAGAGTAAGGGTTTCTCCTGCAACCCGTTCCCTTTGTGCTGGATGAACGAACGTCTCTCCACATGCTCAGTTCTGAGAGATAAGTGTGTGTGAAAGCCGTCCTTCACCTAGCTTGAAGGGAACACAAAGTTTCTTTTCAGTTGCAAACTCCTCTCCATACATATATATGGGGTGGAAGAAGCTCCAACTCGGTTTTACAGTGAAAACGGCAGGCACTTCAAACCGGCACTAGGAAACAGACTGAGAAACCAGAGTAATGGTTTCTCCTGCAACCCGTTCCCTTTGTACTGGATGAACGAACGACTCTCCACATGCTCAGTTCTGAGAGATAAGTGTGTGTGAAAGCCGTCCTTCACCTAGCTTGAAGGGAACACAAAGTTTCTTTTCAGTTGCAAACTCCAATCCATACATTTATATGGGGAGGTACAAGCTCCAACTCGGTTTTACAGTGAAAACTGCAGGCACTTCAAACCGGCACTAGGAAACAGACTGAGAAACCAGAGTCAGGGTTTCTCCTGCAACCCGTTCCCTTTGTGCTGGATGAACGAACGTCTCTCCACATGCTCAGTTCTGAGAGATAAGTGTGTGTGAAAGCCGTCCTTCACCTAGCTTGAAGGGAACACAAAGTTTCTTTTCAGTTGCAAACTCCACTCCATACATATATATGGTGAGGTACAAGCTCCAACTCGGTTTTACAGTGAAAACGGCAGGCACTTCAAACCGGCACTAGGAAACAGACTGAGAAACCAGAGTAAGGGTTTCTCCTGCAACCCGTTCCCTTTGTGCTGGATGAACGAACGTCTCTCCACATGCTCAGTTCTGAGAGATAACTGTGTGTGAAAGCCGTCCTTCACCTAGCTTGAAGGGAACACAAAGTTTCTTTTCAGTTGCAAACTCCTCTCCATACATATATATGGGGTGGAAGAAGCTCCAACTCGGTTTTACAGTGAAAACGGCAGGCACTTCAAACCGGCACTAGGAAACAGACTGAGAAACCAGAGTAAGGGTTTCTCCTGCAACCCGTTTCCTTTGTGCTGGATGAACGAACGTCTCTCCACATGCTCAGTTCTGAGAGATAAATGGGTGTGAAAGACGTCCTTCACATAGCTTGAAGGGAACACAAAGTTTCTTTTCAGTTGCATACTACAATCCATACATATATATGGGGAGGTACAAGCTCCAACTCGGTTTTATAGTGAAAACGGCAGGCACTTCAAACCGGCACTACGAAATAGACTGAGAAATCAGAGTAAGGGTTTCTCCTGCAACCCGTTCCCATTGTGCTGGATGAACGAACGTCTCTCCACATGCTCAGTTCTGAGAGATAAGTGTGTGTGAAAGCCGTCCTTCACCTAGCTTGAAGGGAACACAAAGTTTCTTTTCAGTTGCCAACTCCACTCCATACATATATATGGGGAGGTACAAGCTTCAACACGGTTTTACAGTGAAAACGGCAGGCACTTCAAACCGGCACTAGGAAACAGACTGAGAAACCAGAGTAAGGGTTTCTCCTGCAACCCGTTCCCTTTGTGCTGGATGAACGAACGACTCTCCACATGCTCAGTTCTGAGAGATAAGTTTGTGTGAAAGCCGTCCTTCACCTAGCTTGAAGGGAACACAAAGTTTCTTTTCAGTTGCAAACTCCAATCCATACATATATATGGGGAGGTACAAGCTCCAACTCGGTTTTACAGTGAAAACTTAAGGCACTTCAAACCGGCACTAGGAAACAGACTGAGAAACCAGAGTAAGGGTTTCTCCTGCAACCCGTTCCCTTTGTGCTGGATGAACGAACGTCTCTCCACATGCTCAGTTCTGAGAGATAAGTGTGTGTGAAAGCCGTCCTTCACCTAGCTTGAAGGGAACACAAAGTTTCTTTTCAGTTGCAAACTCCACTCCATACATATATATGGGGTGGAAGAAGCTCCAACTCGGTTTTACAGTGAAAACGGCAGGCACTTCAAACCGGCACTAGGAAACAGACTGAGAAACCAGAGTAAGGGTTTCTCCTGCAACCCGTTTCCTTTGTGCTGGATGAACGAACGTCTTTCCACATGCTCAGTTCTGAGAGATAAATGGGTGTGAAAGACGTCCTTCACATAGCTTGAAGGGAACACAAAGTTTCTTTTCAGTTGCATACTACAATCCATACATATATATGGGGAGGTACAAGCTCCAACTCGGTTTTATAGTGAAAACGGCAGGCACTTCAAACCGGCACTACGAAATAGACTGAGAAACCAGAGTAAGGGTTTCTCCTGCAACCCGTTCCCTTTGTGCTGGATGAACGAACGTCTCTCCACATGCTCAGTTCTGAGAGATAAGTGTGTGTGAAAGCCGTCCTTCACCTAGCTTGAAGGGAACACAAAGTTTCTTTTCAGTTGCAAACTCCACTCCATACATATATATGGGGTGGAACAAGCTCCAACACGGTTTTATAGTGAAAACGGCAGGCACTTCAAACCGGCACTAGGAAACAGACTGAGAAACCAGAGTAAGGGTTTCTCCTGCAACCCGTTTCCTTTGTGCTGGATGAACGAACGTCTCTCCACATGCTCAGTTCTGAGAGATAAGTGTGTGTGAAAGCCGTCCTTCACCTAGCTTGAAGGGAACACAAAGTTTCTTTACAATTGCAAACTACACTCCATACATATATATGGGGAGGTACAAGTTCCAAATCGGTTTTATACTGAAAACGGCAGGCACTTCAAACCGGCACTAGGAAACAGACTGCGAAACCAGAGTAAGGGTTTCTCCTGCAACCCGTTCCCTTTGTGCTGGATGAACGAACGTCTCTCCACATGCTCAGTTCTGAGAGATAACTGTGTGTGAAAGCCGTCCTTCACCTAGCTTGAAGGGAACACAAATTTTCTTTTCAGTTGCCAACTCCACTCCATACATATATATGGGGAGGTACAAGCTTCAACACGGTTTTACAGTGAAAACGGCAGGCACTTCAAACCGGCACTAGGAAACAGACTGAGAAACCAGAGTAAGGGTTTCTCCTGCAACCCGTTCCCTTTGTGCTGGATGAACGAACGTCTCTCCACATGCTCAGTTCTGAGAGATAAGTGTGTGTGAAAGCCGTCCTTCACCTAGCTTGAAGGGAACACAAAGTTTCTTTTCAGTTGCCAACTCCACTCCATACATATATATGGGGAGGTACAAGCTTCAACACGGTTTTACAGTGAAAACGGCAGGCACTTCAAACCGGCACTAGGAAACAGACTGAGAAACCAGAGTAAGGGTTTCTCCTGCAACCCGTTCCCTTTGTGCTGGATGAACGAACGACTCTCCACATGCTCAGTTCTGAGAGATAAGTTTGTGTGAAAGCCGTCCTTCACCTAGCTTGAAGGGAACACAAAGTTTCTTTTCAGTTGCAAACTCCAATCCATACATATATATGGGGAGGTACAAGCTCCAACTCGGTTTTACAGTGAAAACTTAAGGCACTTCAAACCGGCACTAGGAAACAGACTGAGAAACCAGAGTAAGGGTTTCTCCTGCAACCCGTTCCCTTTGTGCTGGATGAACGAACGTCTCTCCACATGCTCAGTTCTGAGAGATAAGTGTGTGTGAAAGCCGTCCTTCACCTAGCTTGAAGGGAACACAAAGTTTCTTTTCAGTTGCAAACTCCACTCCATACATATATATGGGGTGGAAGAAGCTCCAACTCGGTTTTACAGTGAAAACGGCAGGCACTTCAAACCGACACTAGGAAACAGACTGAGAAACCAGAGTAAGGGTTTCTCCTGCAACCCGTTTCCTTTGTGCTGGATGAACGAACGTCTTTCCACATGCTCAGTTCTGAGAGATAAATGGGTGTGAAAGACGTCCTTCACATAGCTTGAAGGGAACACAAAGTTTCTTTTCAGTTGCATACTACAATCCATACATATATATGGGGAGGTACAAGCTCCAACTCGGTTTTATAGTGAAAACGGCAGGCACTTCAAACCGGCACTACGAAATAGACTGAGAAACCAGAGTAAGGGTTTCTCCTGCAACCCGTTCCCTTTGTGCTGGATGAACGAACGTCTCTCCACATGCTCAGTTCTGAGAGAAAAGTGTGTGTGAAAGCCGTCCTTCACCTAGCTTGAAGGGAACACAAAGTTTCTTTTCAGTTGCAAACTCCACTCCATACATATATATGGGGTGGAACAAGCTCCAACACGGTTTTATAGTGAAAACGGCAGGCACTTCAAACCGGCACTAGGAAACAGACTGAGAAACCAGAGTAAGGGTTTCTCCTGCAACCCGTTCCCTTTGTGCTGGATGAACGAACGTCTCTCCACATGCTCAGTTCTGAGAGATAAGTGTGTGTGAAAGCCGTCCTTCACCTAGCTTGAAGGGAACACAAAGTTTCTTTTCAGTTGCAAACTCCTCTCCATACATATATATGGGGTGGAAGAAGCTCCAACTCGGTTTTACAGTGAAAACGGCAGGCACTTCAAACCGGCACTAGGAAACAGACTGAGAAACCAGAGTAAGGGTTTCTCCTGCAACCCGTTCCCTTTGTGCTGGATGAACGAACGTCTCTCCACATGCTCAGTTCTGAGAGATAAATGGGTGTGAAAGACGTCCTTCACATAGCTTGAAGGGAACACAAAGTTTCTTTTCAGTTGCATACTACAATCCATACATATATATGGGGAGGTACAAGCTCCAACTCGGTTTTATACTGAAAACGGCAGGCACTTCAAACCGGCACTACGAAATAGACTGAGAAACCAGAGTAAGGGTTTCTCCTGCAACCCGTTCCCTTTGTGCTGGATGAACGAACGTCTCTCCACATGCTCAGTTCTGAGAGATAAGTGTGTGTGAATGCCGTCCTTCACCTAGCTTGAAGGGAACACAAAGTTTCTTTTCAGTTGCAAACTCCACTCCATACATATATATGGGGTGGAAGAAGCTCCAACTCGGTTTTACAGTGAAAACGGCAGGCACTTCAAACCGGCACTAGGAAACAGACTGAGAAACCAGAGTAAGGGTTTCTCCTGCAACCCGTTTCCTTTGTGCTGCATGAACGAACGTCTCTCCACATGCTCAGTTCTGAGAGATAAATGGGTGTGAAAGACGTCCTTCACATAGCTTGAAGGGAACACAAAGTTTCTTTTCAGTTGCATACTACAATCCATACATATATATGGGGAGGTACAAGCTCCAACTCGGTTTTATAGTGAAAACGGCAGGCACTTCAAACCGGCACTACGAAATAGACTGAGAAACCAGAGTAAGGGTTTCTCCTGCAACCCGTTCCCTTTGTGCTGGATGAACGAACGTCTCTCCACATGCTCAGTTCTGAGAGATAATTGTGTGTGAAAGCCGTCCTTCACCTAGCTTGAAGGGAACACAAAGTTTCTTTTCAGTTGCAAACTCCACTCCATACATATATATGGGGTGGAACAAGCTCCAACACGGTTTTATAGTGAAAACGGCAGGCACTTCAAACCGGCACTAGGAAACAGACTGAGAAACCAGAGTAAGGGTTTCTCCTGCAACCCGTTTCCTTTGTGCTGGATGAACGAACGTCTCTCCACATGCTCAGTTCTGAGAGATAAGTGTGTGTGAAAGCCGTCCTTCACCTAGCTTGAAGGGAACACAAAGTTTCTTTACAATTGCAAACTACATTCCATACATATATATGGGGAGGTACAAGTTCCAAATCGGTTTTATACTGAAAACGGCAGGCACTTCAAACCGGCACTAGGAAACAGACTGAGAAACCAGAGTAAGGGTTTCTCCTGCAACCCGTTCCCTTTGTGCTGGATGAACGAACGTCTCTCCACATGCTCAGTTCTGAGAGATAAGTGTGTGTGAAAGCCGTCCTTCACCTAGCTTGAAGGGAACACAAAGTTTCTTTTCAGTTGCAAACTCCACTCCATACATATATATGGGGAGATACAAGCTCCAACTCGGTTTTACAGTGAAAACGGCAGGCACTTCAAACCGGCACTAGGAAACAGACTGAGAAACCAGAGTAACAGTTTCTCCTGCAACCGGTTCCCTTTGTGGTGGATAAACGAACGTCTCTCCACATGCTCAGTTCTGAGAGAAAAGTGTGTGTGAAAGCCGTCCTTCACCTAGCTTGAAGGGAACACAAAGTTTCTTTTCAGTTGCCAACTCCACTCCATACATATATATGGGGTGGATCAAGATCCAACTCGGTTTTACAGTGAAAACGGCAGGCACTTCCATCCGGCACTAGGAAACAGACTGAGAAACCAGAGTAAGGGTTTCTCCTGCAACCCGTTCCCTTTGTGCTGGATGAACGAACGTTTCTCCACATGCTCAGTTCTGAGTGATAACTGTGTGTGAAAGCCGTCCTTCACCTAGCTTGAAGGGAACACAAAGTTTCTTTTCAGTTGCAAACTCCTCTCCATACATATATATGGGGTGGAAGAAGCTCCAACTCGGTTTTACAGTGAAAACGGCAGGCACTTCAAACCGACACTAGGAAACAGACTGAGAAACCAGAGTAAGGGTTTCTCCTGCAACCCGTTTCCTTTGTGCTGGATGAACGAACGTCTTTCCACATGCTCAGTTCTGAGAGATAAATGGGTGTGAAAGACGTCCTTCACATAGCTTGAAGGGAACACAAAGTTTCTTTTCAGTTGCATACTACAATCCATACATATATATGGGGAGGTACAAGCTCCAACTCGGTTTTATAGTGAAAACGGCAGGCACTTCAAACCGGCACTACGAAATAGACTGAGAAACCAGAGTAAGGGTTTCTCCTGCAACCCGTTCCCTTTGTGCTGGATGAACGAACGTCTCTCCACATGCTCAGTTCTGAGAGAAAAGTGTGTGTGAAAGCCGTCCTTCACCTAGCTTGAAGGGAACACAAAGTTTCTTTTCAGTTGCAAACTCCACTCCATACATATATATGGGGTGGAACAAGCTCCAACACGGTTTTATAGTGAAAACGGCAGGCACTTCAAACCGGCACTAGGAAACAGACTGAGAAACCAGAGTAAGGGTTTCTCCTGCAACCCGTTCCCTTTGTGCTGGATGAACGAACGTCTCTCCACATGCTCAGTTCTGAGAGATAAGTGTGTGTGAAAGCCGTCCTTCACCTAGCTTGAAGGGAACACAAAGTTTCTTTTCAGTTGCAAACTCCTCTCCATACATATATATGGGGTGGAAGAAGCTCCAACTCGGTTTTACAGTGAAAACGGCAGGCACTTCAAACCGGCACTAGGAAACAGACTGAGAAACCAGAGTAAGGGTTTCTCCTGCAACCCGTTCCCTTTGTGCTGGATGAACGAACGTCTCTCCACATGCTCAGTTCTGAGAGATAAATGGGTGTGAAAGACGTCCTTCACATAGCTTGAAGGGAACACAAAGTTTCTTTTCAGTTGCATACTACAATCCATACATATATATGGGGAGGTACAAGCTCCAACTCGGTTTTATACTGAAAACGGCAGGCACTTCAAACCGGCACTACGAAATAGACTGAGAAACCAGAGTAAGGGTTTCTCCTGCAACCCGTTCCCTTTGTGCTGGATGAACGAACGTCTCTCCACATGCTCAGTTCTGAGAGATAAGTGTGTGTGAATGCCGTCCTTCACCTAGCTTGAAGGGAACACAAAGTTTCTTTTCAGTTGCCAACTCCACTCCATACATATATATGGGGTGGAAGAAGCTCCAACTCGGTTTTACAGTGAAAACGGCAGGCACTTCAAACCGGCACTAGGAAACAGACTGAGAAACCAGAGTAAGGGTTTCTCCTGCAACCCGTTTCCTTTGTGCTGGATGAACGAACGTCTCTCCACATGCTCAGTTCTGAGAGATAAATGGGTGTGAAAGACGTCCTTCACATAGCTTGAAGGGAACACAAAGTTTCTTTTCAGTTGCATACTACAATCCATACATATATATGGGGAGGTACAAGCTCCAACTCGGTTTTATAGTGAAAACGGCAGGCACTTCAAACCGGCACTACGAAATAGACTGAGAAACCAGAGTAAGGGTTTCTCCTGCAACCCGTTCCCTTTGTGCTGGATGAACGAACGTCTCTCCACATGCTCAGTTCTGAGAGATAATTGTGTGTGAAAGCCGTCCTTCACCTAGCTTGAAGGGAACACAAAGTTTCTTTTCAGTTGCAAACTCCACTCCATACATATATATGGGGTGGAACAAGCTCCAACACGGTTTTATAGTGAAAACGGCAGGCACTTCAAACCGGCACTAGGAAACAGACTGAGAAACCAGAGTAAGGGTTTCTCCTGCAACCCGTTTCCTTTGTGCTGGATGAACGAACGTCTCTCCACATGCTCAGTTCTGAGAGATAAGTGTGTGTGAAAGCCGTCCTTCACCTAGCTTGAAGGGAACACAAAGTTTCTTTACAATTGCAAACTACATTCCATACATATATATGGGGAGGTACAAGTTCCAAATCGGTTTTATACTGAAAACGGCAGGCACTTCAAACCGGCACTAGGAAACAGACTGAGAAACCAGAGTAAGGGTTTCTCCTGCAACCCGTTCCCTTTGTGCTGGATGAACGAACGTCTCTCCACATGCTCAGTTCTGAGAGATAAGTGTGTGTGAAAGCCGTCCTTCACCTAGCTTGAAGGGAACACAAAGTTTCTTTTCAGTTGCAAACTCCACTCCATACATATATATGGGGAGATACAAGCTCCAACTCGGTTTTACAGTGAAAACGGCAGGCACTTCAAACCGGCACTAGGAAACAGACTGAGAAACCAGAGTCAGGGTTTCTCCTGCAACCCGTTCCCTTTGTGCTGGATGAACGAACGTCTCTCCACATGCTCAGTTCTGAGAGATAAGTGTGTGTGAAAGCCGTCCTTCACCTAGCTTGAAGGGAACACAAAGTTTCTTTTCAGTTGCAAACTCCACTCCATACATATATATGGTGAGGTACAAGCTCCAACTCGGTTTTACAGTGAAAACGGCAGGCACTTCAAACCGGCACTAGGAAACAGACTGAGAAACCAGAGTAAGGGTTTCTCCTGCAACCCGTTCCCTTTGTGCTGGATGAACGAACGTCTCTCCACATGCTCAGTTCTGAGAGATAACTGTGTGTGAAAGCCGTCCTTCACCTAGCTTGAAGGGAACACAAAGTTTCTTTTCAGTTGCAAACTCCTCTCCATACATATATATGGGGTGGAAGAAGCTCCAACTCGGTTTTACAGTGAAAACGGCAGGCACTTCAAACCGGCACTAGGAAACAGACTGAGAAACCAGAGTAAGGGTTTCTCCTGCAACCCGTTTCCTTTGTGCTGGATGAACGAACGTCTCTCCACATGCTCAGTTCTGAGAGATAAATGGGTGTGAAAGACGTCCTTCACATAGCTTGAAGGGAACACAAAGTTTCTTTTCAGTTGCATACTACAATCCATACATATATATGGGGAGGTACAAGCTCCAACTCGGTTTTATAGTGAAAACGGCAGGCACTTCAAACCGGCACTACGAAATAGACTGAGAAATCAGAGTAAGGGTTTCTCCTGCAACCCGTTCCCATTGTGCTGGATGAACGAACGTCTCTCCACATGCTCAGTTCTGAGAGATAAGTGTGTGTGAAAGCCGTCCTTCACCTAGCTTGAAGGGAACACAAAGTTTCTTTTCACTTGCAAACTCCACTCCATACATATATATGGGGTGGAACAAGCTCCAACTCGGATTTACAGTGAAAACGGCAGACACTTCAAACCGGCACTAGGAAACAGACTGAGAAACCAGAGTAAGGGTTTCTCCTGCAACCCGTTCCCATTGTGCTGGATGAACGAACGTCTCTCCACATGCTCAGTTCTGAGAGATAAATGGGTGTGAAAGCAGTCCTTCACATAGCTTGAAGGGAACACAAAGTTTCTTTTCAGTTGCATACTACACTCCATACATATATATGGGAAGGTACAAGCTCCAACTCGATTTACAGTGAAAACGGCAGGCACTTCAAAAAGGCACTACGGAATAGACTGAGAAACCAGAGTAAGGGTTTCTCCTGCAACCCGTTCCCTTTGTGCTGGATGAACGAACGACTCTCCACATGCTCAGTTCTGAGAGATAAGTGTGTGTGAAAGCCGTCCTTCACCTAGCTTGAAGGGAACACAAAGTTTCTTTTCAGTTGCCAACCCTACTCCATACATATATATGGGGAGGTACAAGCTTCAACACGGTTTTACAGTGAAAACGGCAGGCACTTCAAACCGGCACTAGGAAACAGACTGAGAAACCAGAGTAAGGGTTTCTCCTGCAACCCGTTTCCTTTGTGCTGGATGAACGAACGTCTCTCCACATGCTCAGTTCTGAGAGATAAGTGTGTGTGAAAGCCGTCCTTCACCTAGCTTGAAGGGAACACAAAGTTTCTTTACAATTGCAAACTACACTCCATACATATATATGGGGAGGTACAAGTTCCAAATCGGTTTTATACTGAAAACGGCAGGCACTTCAATCCGGCACTAGGAAACAGACTGCGAAACCAGAGTAAGGGTTTCTCCTGCAACCCGTTCCCTTTGTGCTGGATGAACGAACGTCTCTCCACTTGCTCAGTTCTGAGAGATAAGTGTGTGTGAAAGCCGTCCTTCACCTAGCTTGAAGGGAACACAAAGTTTCTTTTCAGTTGCAAACTCCACTCCATACATATATATGGGGAGATACAAGCTCCAACTCGGTTTTACAGTGAAAACGGCAGGCACTTCAAACCGGCACTAGGAAACAGACTGAGAAACCAGAGTAACAGTTTCTCCTGCAACCCGTTCCCTTTGTGGTGGATAAACGAACGTCTCTCCACATGCTCAGTTCTGAGAGAAAAGTGTGTGTGAAAGCCGTCCTTCACCTAGCTTGAAGGGAACACAAAGTTTCTTTTCAGTTGCCAACTCCACTCCATACATATATATGGGGTGGATCAAGATCCAACTCGGTTTTACAGTGAAAACGGCAGGCACTTCCATCCGGCACTAGGAAACAGACTGAGAAACCAGAGTAAGGGTTTCTCCTGCAACCCGTTCCCTTTGTGCTGGATGAACGAACGTTTCTCCACATGCTCAGTTCTGAGAGATAACTGTGTGTGAAAGCCGTCCTTCACCTAGCTTGAAGGGAACACAAAGTTTCTTTTCAGTTGCAAACTCCTCTCCATACATATATATGGGGTGGAAGAAGCTCCAACTCGGTTTTACAGTGAAAACGGCAGGCACTTCAAACCGGCACTAGGAAACAGACTGAGAAACCAGAGTAAGGGTTTCTCCTGCAACCCGTTTCCTTTGTGCTGGATGAACGAACGTCTCTCCACATGCTCAGTTCTGAGAGATAAATGGGTGTGAAAGACGTCCTTCACATAGCTTGAAGGGAACACAAAGTTTCTTTTCAGTTGCATACTACAATCCATACATATATATGGGGAGGTACAAGCTCCAACTCGGTTTTATAGTGAAAACGGCAGGCACTTCAAACCGGCACTACGAAATAGACTGAGAAACCAGAGTAAGGGTTTCTCCTGCAACCCGTTCCCTTTGTGCTGGATGAACGAACGACTCTCCACATGCTCAGTTCTGAGAGATAAGTGTGTGTGAAAGCCGTCCTTCACCTAGCTTGAAGGGAACACAAAGTTTCTTTTCAGTTGCAAACTCCACTCCATACATATATATGGGGTGGAACAAGCTCCAACACGGTTTTATAGTGAAAACGGCAGGCACTTCAAACCGGCACTAGGAAACAGACTGAGAAACCAGAGTAAGGGTTTCTCCTGCAACCCGTTTCCTTTGTGCTGGATGAACGAACGTCTCTCCACATGCTCAGTTCTGAGAGATAAGTGTGTGTGAAAGCCGTCCTTCACCTAGCTTGAAGGGAACACAAAGTTTCTTTACAATTGCAAACTACATTCCATACATATATATGGGGAGGTACAAGTTCCAAATCGGTTTTATACTGAAAACGGCAGGCACTTCAAACCGGCACTAGGAAACAGACTGAGAAACCAGAGTAAGGGTTTCTCCTGCAACCCGTTCCCTTTGTGCTGGATGAACGAACGTCTCTCCACATGCTCAGTTCTGAGAGATAAGTGTGTGTGAAAGCCGTCCTTCACCTAGCTTGAAGGGAACACAAAGTTTCTTTTCAATTGCAAACTCCACTCCATACATATATATGGGGAGATACAAGCTCCAACTCGGTTTTACAGTGAAAACGGCAGGCACTTCAAACCGGCACTAGGAAACAGACTGAGAAACCAGAGTCAGGGTTTCTCCTGCAACCCGTTCCCTTTGTGCTGGATGAACGAACGTCTCTCCACATGCTCAGTTCTGAGAGATAAGTGTGTGTGAAAGCCGTCCTTCACCTAGCTTGAAGGGAACACAAAGTTTCTTTTCAGTTGCAAACTCCACTCCATACATATATATGGTGAGGTACAAGCTCCAACTCGGTTTTACAGTGAAAACGGCAGGCACTTCAAACCGGCACTAGGAAACAGACTGAGAAACCAGAGTAAGGGTTTCTCCTGCAACCCGTTCCCTTTGTGCTGGATGAACGAACGTCTCTCCACATGCTCAGTTCTGAGAGATAACTGTGTGTGAAAGCCGTCCTTCACCTAGCTTGAAGGGAACACAAAGTTTCTTTTCAGTTGCAAACTCCTCTCCATACATATATATGGGGTGGAAGAAGCTCCAACTCGGTTTTACAGTGAAAACGGCAGGCACTTCAAACCGGCACTAGGAAACAGACTGAGAAACCAGAGTAAGGGTTTCTCCTGCAACCCGTTTCCTTTGTGCTGGATGAACGAACGTCTCTCCACATGCTCAGTTCTGAGAGATAAATGGGTGTGAAAGACGTCCTTCACATAGCTTGAAGGGAACACAAAGTTTCTTTTCAGTTGCATACTACAATCCATACATATATATGGGGAGGTACAAGCTCCAACTCGGTTTTATAGTGAAAACGGCAGGCACTTCAAACCGGCACTACGAAATAGACTGAGAAATCAGAGTAAGGGTTTCTCCTGCAACCCGTTCCCATTGTGCTGGATGAACGAACGTCTCTCCACATGCTCAGTTCTGAGAGATAAGTGTGTGTGAAAGCCGTCCTTCACCTAGCTTGAAGGGAACACAAAGTTTCTTTTCACTTGCAAACTCCACTCCATACATATATATGGGGTGGAACAAGCTCCAACTCGGATTTACAGTGAAAACGGCAGACACTTCAAACCGGCACTAGGAAACAGACTGAGAAACCAGAGTAAGGGTTTCTCCTGCAACCCGTTCCCATTGTGCTGGATGAACGAACGTCTCTCCACATGCTCAGTTCTGAGAGATAAATGGGTGTGAAAGCAGTCCTTCACATAGCTTGAAGGGAACACAAAGTTTCTTTTCAGTTGCATACTACACTCCATACATATATATGGGAAGGTACAAGCTCCAACTCGATTTACAGTGAAAACGGCAGGCACTTCAAAAAGGCACTACGGAATAGACTGAGAAACCAGAGTAAGGGTTTCTCCTGCAACCCGTTCCCTTTGTGCTGGATGAACGAACGACTCTCCACATGCTCAGTTCTGAGAGATAAGTGTGTGTGAAAGCCGTCCTTCACCTAGCTTGAAGGGAACACAAAGTTTCTTTTCAGTTGCCAACCCTACTCCATACATATATATGGGGAGGTACAAGCTTCAACACGGTTTTACAGTGAAAACGGCAGGCACTTCAAACCGGCACTAGGAAACAGACTGAGAAACCAGAGTAAGGGTTTCTCCTGCAACCCGTTTCCTTTGTGCTGGATGAACGAACGTCTCTCCACATGCTCAGTTCTGAGAGATAAGTGTGTGTGAAAGCCGTCCTTCACCTAGCTTGAAGGGAACACAAAGTTTCTTTACAATTGCAAACTACACTCCATACATATATATGGGGAGGTACAAGTTCCAAATCGGTTTTATACTGAAAACGGCAGGCACTTCAATCCGGCACTAGGAAACAGACTGCGAAACCAGAGTAAGGGTTTCTCCTGCAACCCGTTCCCTTTGTGCTGGATGAACGAACGTCTCTCCACTTGCTCAGTTCTGAGAGATAAGTGTGTGTGAAAGCCGTCCTTCACCTAGCTTGAAGGGAACACAAAGTTTCTTTTCAGTTGCAAACTCCACTCCATACATATATATGGGGAGATACAAGCTCCAACTCGGTTTTACAGTGAAAACGGCAGGCACTTCAAACCGGCACTAGGAAACAGACTGAGAAACCAGAGTAACAGTTTCTCCTGCAACCCGTTCCCTTTGTGGTGGATAAACGAACGTCTCTCCACATGCTCAGTTCTGAGAGAAAAGTGTGTGTGAAAGCCGTCCTTCACCTAGCTTGAAGGGAACACAAAGTTTCTTTTCAGTTGCCAACTCCACTCCATACATATATATGGGGTGGATCAAGATCCAACTCGGTTTTACAGTGAAAACGGCAGGCACTTCCATCCGGCACTAGGAAACAGACTGAGAAACCAGAGTAAGGGTTTCTCCTGCAACCCGTTCCCTTTGTGCTGGATGAACGAACGTTTCTCCACATGCTCAGTTCTGAGAGATAACTGTGTGTGAAAGCCGTCCTTCACCTAGCTTGAAGGGAACACAAAGTTTCTTTTCAGTTGCAAACTCCTCTCCATACATATATATGGGGTGGAAGAAGCTCCAACTCGGTTTTACAGTGAAAACGGCAGGCACTTCAAACCGGCACTAGGAAACAGACTGAGAAACCAGAGTAAGGGTTTCTCCTGCAACCCGTTTCCTTTGTGCTGGATGAACGAACGTCTCTCCACATGCTCAGTTCTGAGAGATAAATGGGTGTGAAAGACGTCCTTCACATAGCTTGAAGGGAACACAAAGTTTCTTTTCAGTTGCATACTACAATCCATACATATATATGGGGAGGTACAAGCTCCAACTCGGTTTTATAGTGAAAACGGCAGGCACTTCAAACCGGCACTACGAAATAGACTGAGAAACCAGAGTAAGGGTTTCTCCTGCAACCCGTTCCCTTTGTGCTGGATGAACGAACGACTCTCCACATGCTCAGTTCTGAGAGATAAGTGTGTGTGAAAGCCGTCCTTCACCTAGCTTGAAGGGAACACAAAGTTTCTTTTCAGTTACAATCTCCACTTCATACATATATATGGGGAGGTACAAGCTCCAAATCGGTTTTACAGTGAAAACGGCAGGCACTTCAAACCGGCACTAGGAAACAGACTGAGATACCAGAGTAAGGGTTTCTCCTGCAACCCGTTCCCTTTGTGCTGGATGAACGAACGTCTCTCCACATGCTCAGTTCTGAGAGATAAGTGTGTGTGAAAGCCGTCCTTCACCTAGCTTGAAGGGAACACAAAGTTTCTTTTCAATTGCAAACTACACTCCATACATATATATGGGGAGGTACAAGTTCCAAATCGGTTTTATAGTGAAAACGGCAGGCAATTAAAACCGGCACTAGGAAATATACTGAGAAACCAGAGTAAGGATTTCTCCTGCAACCCGTTCCCTTTGTGCTGGATGAACGAACGTCTCTCCACATGCTCAGTTCTGAGAGATAAGTGTGTGTGAAAGCCGTCCTTCACCTAGCTTGAAGGGAACACAAAGTTTCTTTTCAGTTGCCAACTCCACTCCATACATATATATGGGGAGGTACAAGCTTCAACACGGTTTTACAGTGAAAACGGCAGGCACTTCAAACCGGCACTAGGAAACAGACTGAGAAACCAGAGTAATGGTTTCTCCTGCAACCCGTTCCCTTTGTGCTGGATGAACGAACAACTCTCCACATGCTCAGTTCTGAGAGATAAGTGTGTGTGAAAGCCGTCCTTCACCTAGCTTGAAGGGAACACAAAGTTTCTTTTCAGTTGCAAACTCCAATCCATACATATATATGGGGAGGTACAAGCTCCAACTCGGTTTTACAGTGAAAACTGCAGGCACTTCAAACCGGCACTAGGAAACAGACTGAGAAACCAGAGTCAGGGTTTCTCCTGCAACCCGTTCCCTTTGTGCTGGATGAACGAACGTCTCTCCACATGCTCAGTTCTGAGAGATAAGTGTGTGTGAAAGCCGTCCTTCACCTAGCTTGAAGGGAACACAAAGTTTCTTTTCAGTTGCAAACTCCACTCCATACATATATATGGTGAGGTACAAGCTCCAACTCGGTTTTACAGTGAAAACGGCAGGCACTTCAAACCGGCACTAGGAAACAGACTGAGAAACCAGAGTAAGGGTTTCTCCTGCAACCCGTTCCCTTTGTGCTGGATGAACGAACGTCTCTCCACATGCTCAGTTCTGAGAGATAACTGTGTGTGAAAGCCGTCCTTCACCTAGCTTGAAGGGAACACAAAGTTTCTTTTCAGTTGCAAACTACTCTCCATACATATATATGGGGTGGAAGAAGCTCCAACTCGGTTTTACAGTGAAAACGGCAGGCACTTCAAACCGGCACTAGGAAACAGACTGAGAAACCAGAGTAATGGTTTCTCCTGCAACCCGTTCCCTTTGTACTGGATGAACGAACGACTCTCCACATGCTCAGTTCTGAGAGATAAGTGTGTGTGAAAGCCGTCCTTCACCTAGCTTGAAGGGAACACAAAGTTTCTTTTCAGTTGCAAACTCCAATCCATACATATATATGGGGAGGTACAAGCTCCAACTCGGTTTTACAGTGAAAACTGCAGGCACTTCAAACCGGCACTAGGAAACAGACTGAGAAACCAGAGTCAGGGTTTCTCCTGCAACCCGTTCCCTTTGTGCTGGATGAACGAACGTCTCTCCACATGCTCAGTTCTGAGAGATAAGTGTGTGTGAAAGCCGTCCTTCACCTAGCTTGAAGGGAACACAAAGTTTCTTTTCAGTTGCAAACTCCACTCCATACATATATATGGTGAGGTACAAGCTCCAACTCGGTTTTACAGTGAAAACTGCAGGCACTTCAAACCGGCACTAGGAAACAGACTGAGAAACCAGAGTCAGGGTTTCTCCTGCAACCCGTTCCCTTTGTGCTGGATGAACGAACGTCTCTCCACATGCTCAGTTCTGAGAGATAACTGTGTGTGAAAGCCGTCCTTCACCTAGCTTGAAGGGAACACAAAGTTTCTTTTCAGTTGCCAACTCCACTCCATACATATATATGGGGAGGTACAAGCTTCAACACGGTTTTACAGTGAAAACGGCAGGCACTTCAAACCGGCACTAGGAAACAGACTGAGAAACCAGAGTAAGGGTTTCTCCTGCAACCCGTTCCCTTTGTGCTGGATGAACGAACGTCTCTCCACATGCTCAGTTCTGAGAGATAAGTGTGTGTGAAAGCCGTCCTTCACCTAGCTTGAAGGGAACACAAAGTTTCTTTTCAGTTGCAAACTCCTCTCCATACATATATATGGGGTGGAAGAAGCTCCAACTCGGTTTTACAGTGAAAACGGCAGGCACTTCAAACCGGCACTAGGAAACAGACTGAGAAACCAGAGTAAGGGTTTCTCCTGCAACCCGTTTCCTTTGTGCTGGATGAACGAACGTCTCTCCACATGCTCAGTTCTGAGAGATAAATGGGAGTGAAAGACGTCCTTCACATAGCTTGAAGGGAACACAAAGTTTCTTTTCAGTTGCATTCTACACTCCATACATATATATGGGGAGGTACAAGCTCCAACTCGGTTTTATAGTGAAAACGGCAGGCACTTCAAACCGGCACTACGAAATAGACTGAGAAACCAGAGTAAGGGTTTCTCCTGCAACCCGTTCCCTTTGTGCTGGATTAACGAACGTCTCTCCACATGCTCAGTTCTGAGAGATAAGTGTGTGTGAAAGCCGTCCTTCACCTAGCTTGAAGGGAACACAAAGTTTCTTTTCAGTTGCAAACTCCACTCCATACATATATATGGTGAGGTACAAGCTCCAACTCGGTTTTACAGTGAAAACGGCAGGCACTTCAAACCGGCACTAGGAAACAGACTGAGAAACCAGAGTAAGGGTTTCTCTTGCAACCCGTTCCTTTGTGCTGGATGAACGAACGTCTCTCCACATGCTCAGTTCTGAGAGATAAGTGTGTGTGAAAGCCGTCCTTCACCTAGCTTGAAGGGAGCACAAAGTTTCTTTTCAGTTGCAAACTCCACTCCATACATATATATGAGGTGGAACAATCTCCAACTCGATTTTACAGTGAAAACGGCAGGCACTTCAAACCGGCACTAGGAAACAGACTGAGAAACCAGAGTAAGGGTTTCTCCTGCAACCCGTTCCCTTTGTGCTGGATGAACGAAAGTCTCTCCACATGCTCAGTTCTGAGAGATAAATGGGTGTGAAAGCCGTCCTTCACCTAGCTTGAAGGGAACACAAAGTTTCTTTTCAGTTGCAAAATACACTCCATACATATATATGGGGAGGTACAAGCTCCAACTCGGTTTTATAGTGAAAACGGCAGGCACTTCAAACCGGCACTGCGAAATATACTGAGAAACCAGAGTAAGTGTTTCTCCTGCAACCAGTTCCCTTTGTGCTGGATGAACGAACGTCTCTCCACATGCTCAGTTCTGAGAGATAAGTGTGTGTGAAAGCCGTCCTTCACCTAGCTTGAAGGGAACACAAAGTTTCTTTTCAGTTGCAAACTCCACTCCATACATATATATGGGGTGGAACAAGTTCCAACTCGGATTTACAGTGAAAACGGCAGGCACTTCAAACCGGCACTAGGAAACAGACTGAGAAAACAGAGTAAGGGTTTCTCCTGCAACCCGTTCCCTTTGTGCTGGATGAACGAACGTCTCTCCACATGCTCAGTTCTGAGAGATAAATGGGTGTGAAAGCAGTCCTTCACCTAGCTTGAAGGGAACACAAAGTTTCTTTTCAGTTGCATACTACACTCCATACATATATATGGGGAGGTACAAACTCCAACTCGGTTTACAGTAAAAACGGCAGGCACTTCAAAAAGGTACTACGAAATAGACTGAGAAACCAGAGTAAGGGTTTCTCCTGCAACCCGTTCCCTTTGTGCTGGATGAACGAACGACTCTCCACATGCTCATTTCTGAGAGATAAGTGTGTGTGAAAGCCGTCCTTCACCTAGCTTGTAGGGAAC
Organism: Vicugna pacos; assembly: GCF_048564905.1. Taxonomy (NCBI): domain Eukaryota; kingdom Metazoa; phylum Chordata; class Mammalia; order Artiodactyla; family Camelidae; genus Vicugna; species Vicugna pacos. The sequence goes on from NC_133017.1 coordinate 7,818,819, forward strand.
ACAAAGTTTCTTTTCAGTTGCCAACCCTACTCCATACATATATATGGGGAGGTACAAGATCCAACTCGGTTTTACAGTGAAAACGGCAGGCACTTCAAACCGGCACTAGGAAACAGTCTGAGAAACCAGAGTAAGGGTTTCTCCTGCAACCCGTTCCCTTTGTGCTGGATGAACGAACGTCTCTCCACATGCTCAGTTCTGAGAGATAAGTGTGTGTGAAAGCCGTCCTTCACCTAGCTTGAAGGGAACACAAAGTTTCTTTTCAGTTGCAAACTCCTCTCCATACATATATATGGGGTGGAAGAAGCTCCAACTCGGTTTTACAGTGAAAACGGCAGGCACTTCAAACCGGCACTAGGAAACAGACTGAGAAACCAGAGTAAGGGTTTCTCCTGCAACCCGTTTCCTTTGTGCTGGATGAACGAACGTCTCTCCACATGCTCAGTTCTGAGAGATAAATGGGTGTGAAAGACGTCCTTCACATAGCTTGAAGGGAACACAAAGTTTCTTTTCAGTTGCATACTACAATCCACACATATATATGGGGAGGTACAAGCTCCAACTCGGTTTTATAGTGAAAACGGCAGCACTTCAAACCGGCACTACGAAATAGACTGAGAAACCAGAGTAAGGGTTTCTCCTGCAACCCGTTCCCTTTGTGCTGGATGAACGAACGACTCTCCACATGCTCAGTTCTGAGAGATAAGTGTGTGTGAAAGCCGTCCTTCACCTAGCTTGAAGGGAACACAAAGTTTCTTTTCAGTTGCCAACTCCACTCCATACATATATATGGGGTGGATCAAGCTCCAACTCGGTTTTACAGTGAAAACGGCAGGCACTTCAAACCGGCACTAGGAAACAGACTGAGAAACCAGAGTAAGGGTTTCTCCTGCAACCCGTTCCCTTTGTGCTGGATGAACGAACGTCTCTCCACATGCTCAGTTCTGAGAGATAAATGGGTGTGAAAGCCGTCCTTCACCTAGCTTGAAGGGAACACAAAGTTTCTTTTCAGTTGCATCTCCACTCCATACATATATATGGGGAGGTACAAGCTCCAACTCGGTTTTATAGTGAAAACGGCAGGCACTTCAAAACGGCACTACGAAATAGACTGAGAAACCAGAGTAAGGGTTTCTCCTGCAACCTGATCCCTTTGTGCTGGATGAACGAACGTCTCTCCCCATGCTCAGTTCTGAGAGATAAGTGTGTGTGAAAGCCGTCCTTCACCTAGCTTGAAGGGAACACACAGTTTCTTTTCAGTTGCCAACTCCACTCCATACATATATATGGGGAGGTACAAGCTTCAACACGGTTTTACAGTGAAAACGGCAGGCACTTCAAACTGGCACAAGGAAACAGACTGAGAAACCAGAGTAAGGGTTTCTCCTGCAACCCGTTCCCTTTGTGCTGGATGAACGAACGTCTCTCCACATGCTCAGTTCTGAGAGATAACTGTGTGTGAAAGCCGTCATTCACCTAGCTTGAAGGGAACACAAAGTTTCTTTTCAGTTCCAAACTCCACTCCATACATATATATGGGGAGGTACAAGCTCCAACTCGGTTTTACAGTGAAAACGGCAGGCACTTCAAACCGGCACTAGGAAACAGACTGAGAAACCAGAGTAAGGGTTTCTCCTGCAACCCGTTCCCTTTGTGCTGGATAAACGATCGTCTCTCCACCTGCTCAGTTCTGAGAGAAAAGTGTGTGTGAAAGCCGTCCTTCACCTAGCTTGAAGGGAACACAAAGTTTCTTTTCAGTTGCAAACTACACTCCATACATATATATGGGGAGGTACAAGCTCCAACTCGGTTTTATAGTGAAAACGGCAGGCACTTCAAACCGGCACTACGAAATAGACTGAGAAACCAGAGTAAGGGTTTCTCCTGCAACCCGTTCCCTTTGTGCTGGATGAACGAACGTCTCTCCACATGCTCAGTTCTGAGAGATAAATGGGTGTGAAAGACGTCCTTCACATAGCTTGAAGGGAACACAAAGTTTCTTTTCAGTTGCATACTACAATCCACACATATATATGGGGAGGTACAAGCTCCAACTCGGTTTTATAGTGAAAACGGCAGCACTTCAAACCGGCACTACGAAATAGACTGAGAAACCAGAGTAAGGGTTTCTCCTGCAACCCGTTCCCTTTGTGCTGGATGAACGAACGACTCTCCACATGCTCAGTTCTGAGAGATAAGTGTGTGTGAAAGCCGTCCTTCACCTAGCTTGAAGGGAACACAAAGTTTCTTTTCAGTTGCCAACTCCACTCCATACATATATATGGGGTGGATCAAGCTCCAACTCGGTTTTACAGTGAAAACGGCAGGCACTTCAAACCGGCACTAGGAAACAGACTGAGAAACCAGAGTAAGGGTTTCTCCTGCAACCCGTTCCCTTTGTGCTGGATGAACGAACGTCTCTCCACATGCTCAGTTCTGAGAGATAAATGGGTGTGAAAGCCGTCCTTCACCTAGCTTGAAGGGAACACAAAGTTTCTTTTCAGTTGCATCTCCACTCCATACATATATATGGGGAGGTACAAGCTCCAACTCGGTTTTATAGTGAAAACGGCAGGCACTTCAAAACGGCACTACGAAATAGACTGAGAAACCAGAGTAAGGGTTTCTCCTGCAACCTGATCCCTTTGTGCTGGATGAACGAACGTCTCTCCCCATGCTCAGTTCTGAGAGATAAGTGTGTGTGAAAGCCGTCCTTCACCTAGCTTGAAGGGAACACACAGTTTCTTTTCAGTTGCCAACTCCACTCCATACATATATATGGGGAGGTACAAGCTTCAACACGGTTTTACAGTGAAAACGGCAGGCACTTCAAACTGGCACAAGGAAACAGACTGAGAAACCAGAGTCAGGGTTTCTCCTGCAACCCGTTCCCTTTGTGCTGGATGAACGAACGTCTCTCCACATGCTCAGTTCTGAGAGATAAGTGTGTGTGAAAGCCGTCCTTCACCTAGCTTGAAGGGAACACAAAGTTTCTTTTCAGTTGCAAACTCCACTCCATACATATATATGGTGAGGTACAAGCTCCAACTCGGTTTTACAGTGAAAACGGCAGGCACTTCAAACCGGCACTAGGAAACAGACTGAGAAACCACAGTAAGGGTTTCTCCTGCAACCCGTTCCCTTTGTGCTGGATGAACGAACGTCTCTCCACATGCTCAGTTCTGAGAGATAACTGTGTGTGAAAGCCGTCCTTCACCTAGCTTGAAGGGAACACAAAGTTTCTTTTCAGTTGCAAACTCCTCTCCATACATATATATGGGGTGGAAGAAGCTCCAACTCGGTTTTACAGTGAAAACGGCAGGCACTTCAAACCGGCACTAGGAAACAGACTGAGAAACCAGAGTAATGGTTTCTCCTGCAACCCGTTCCCTTTGTACTGGATGAACGAACGACTCTCCACATGCTCAGTTCTGAGAGATAAGTGTGTGTGAAAGCCGTCCTTCACCTAGCTTGAAGGGAACACAAAGTTTCTTTTCAGTTGCAAACTCCAATCCATACATATATATGGGGAGGTACAAGCTCCACCTCGGTTTTACAGTGAAAACTGCAGGCACTTCAAACCGGCACTAGGAAACAGACTGAGAAACCAGAGTCAGGGTTTCTCCTGCAACCCGTTCCCTTTGTGCTGGATGAACGAACGTCTCTCCACATGCTCAGTTCTGAGAGATAAGTGTGTGTGAAAGCCGTCCTTCACCTAGCTTGAAGGGAACACAAAGTTTCTTTTCAGTTGCAAACTCCACTCCATACATATATATGGTGAGGTACAAGCTCCAACTCGGTTTTACAGTGAAAACGGCAGGCACTTCAAACCGGCACTAGGAAACAGACTGAGAAACCAGAGTAAGGGTTTCTCCTGCAACCCGTTCCCTTTGTGCTGGATGAACGAACGTCTCTCCACATGCTCAGTTCTGAGAGATAACTGTGTGTGAAAGCCGTCCTTCACCTAGCTTGAAGGGAACACAAAGTTTCTTTTCAGTTGCAAACTCCTCTCCATACATATATATGGGGTGGAAGAAGCTCCAACTCGGTTTTACAGTGAAAACGGCAGGCACTTCAAACCGGCACTAGGAAACAGACTGAGAAACCAGAGTAAGGGTTTCTCCTGCAACCCGTTTCCTTTGTGCTGGATGAACGAACGTCTCTCCACATGCTCAGTTCTGAGAGATAAATGGGTGTGAAAGACGTCCTTCACATAGCTTGAAGGGAACACAAAGTTTCTTTTCAGTTGCATACTACAATCCATACATATATATGGGGAGGTACAAGCTCCAACTCGGTTTTATAGTGAAAACGGCAGGCACTTCAAACCGGCACTACGAAATAGACTGAGAAATCAGAGTAAGGGTTTCTCCTGCAACCCGTTCCCATTGTGCTGGATGAACGAACGTCTCTCCACATGCTCAGTTCTGAGAGATAAGTGTGTGTGAAAGCCGTCCTTCACCTAGCTTGAAGGGAACACAAAGTTTCTTTTCACTTGCAAACTCCACTCCATACATATATATGGGGTGGAACAAGCTCCAACTCGGATTTACAGTGAAAACGGCAGACACTTCAAACCGGCACTAGGAAACAGACTGAGAAACCAGAGTAAGGGTTTCTCCTGCAACCCGTTCCCATTGTGCTGGATGAACGAACGTCTCTCCACATGCTCAGTTCTGAGAGATAAATGGGTGTGAAAGCAGTCCTTCACATAGCTTGAAGGGAACACAAAGTTTCTTTTCAGTTGCATACTACACTCCATACATATATATGGGAAGGTACAAGCTCCAACTCGATTTACAGTGAAAACGGCAGGCACTTCAAAAAGGCACTACGGAATAGACTGAGAAACCAGAGTAAGGGTTTCTCCTGCAACCCGTTCCCTTTGTGCTGGATGAACGAACGACTCTCCACATGCTCAGTTCTGAGAGATAAGTGTGTGTGAAAGCCGTCCTTCACCTAGCTTGAAGGGAACACAAAGTTTCTTTTCAGTTGCCAACCCTACTCCATACATATATATGGGGAGGTACAAGCTTCAACACGGTTTTACAGTGAAAACGGCAGGCACTTCAAACCGGCACTAGGAAACAGACTGAGAAACCAGAGTAAGGGTTTCTCCTGCAACCCGTTTCCTTTGTGCTGGATGAACGAACGTCTCTCCACATGCTCAGTTCTGAGAGATAAGTGTGTGTGAAAGCCGTCCTTCACCTAGCTTGAAGGGAACACAAAGTTTCTTTACAATTGCAAACTACACTCCATACATATATATGGGGAGGTACAAGTTCCAAATCGGTTTTATACTGAAAACGGCAGGCACTTCAATCCGGCACTAGGAAACAGACTGCGAAACCAGAGTAAGGGTTTCTCCTGCAACCCGTTCCCTTTGTGCTGGATGAACGAACGTCTCTCCACTTGCTCAGTTCTGAGAGATAAGTGTGTGTGAAAGCCGTCCTTCACCTAGCTTGAAGGGAACACAAAGTTTCTTTTCAGTTGCAAACTCCACTCCATACATATATATGGGGAGATACAAGCTCCAACTCGGTTTTACAGTGAAAACGGCAGGCACTTCAAACCGGCACTAGGAAACAGACTGAGAAACCAGAGTAACAGTTTCTCCTGCAACCCGTTCCCTTTGTGGTGGATAAACGAACGTCTCTCCACATGCTCAGTTCTGAGAGAAAAGTGTGTGTGAAAGCCGTCCTTCACCTAGCTTGAAGGGAACACAAAGTTTCTTTTCAGTTGCCAACTCCACTCCATACATATATATGGGGTGGATCAAGATCCAACTCGGTTTTACAGTGAAAACGGCAGGCACTTCCATCCGGCACTAGGAAACAGACTGAGAAACCAGAGTAAGGGTTTCTCCTGCAACCCGTTCCCTTTGTGCTGGATGAACGAACGTTTCTCCACATGCTCAGTTCTGAGAGATAACTGTGTGTGAAAGCCGTCCTTCACCTAGCTTGAAGGGAACACAAAGTTTCTTTTCAGTTGCAAACTCCTCTCCATACATATATATGGGGTGGAAGAAGCTCCAACTCGGTTTTACAGTGAAAACGGCAGGCACTTCAAACCGGCACTAGGAAACAGACTGAGAAACCAGAGTAAGGGTTTCTCCTGCAACCCGTTTCCTTTGTGCTGGATGAACGAACGTCTCTCCACATGCTCAGTTCTGAGAGATAAATGGGTGTGAAAGACGTCCTTCACATAGCTTGAAGGGAACACAAAGTTTCTTTTCAGTTGCATACTACAATCCATACATATATATGGGGAGGTACAAGCTCCAACTCGGTTTTATAGTGAAAACGGCAGGCACTTCAAACCGGCACTACGAAATAGACTGAGAAACCAGAGTAAGGGTTTCTCCTGCAACCCGTTCCCTTTGTGCTGGATGAACGAACGACTCTCCACATGCTCAGTTCTGAGAGATAAGTGTGTGTGAAAGCCGTCCTTCACCTAGCTTGAAGGGAACACAAAGTTTCTTTTCAGTTACAATCTCCACTTCATACATATATATGGGGAGGTACAAGCTCCAAATCGGTTTTACAGTGAAAACGGCAGGCACTTCAAACCGGCACTAGGAAACAGACTGAGATACCAGAGTAAGGGTTTCTCCTGCAACCCGTTCCCTTTGTGCTGGATGAACGAACGTCTCTCCACATGCTCAGTTCTGAGAGATAAGTGTGTGTGAAAGCCGTCCTTCACCTAGCTTGAAGGGAACACAAAGTTTCTTTTCAATTGCAAACTACACTCCATACATATATATGGGGAGGTACAAGTTCCAAATCGGTTTTATAGTGAAAACGGCAGGCAATTAAAACCGGCACTAGGAAATATACTGAGAAACCAGAGTAAGGATTTCTCCTGCAACCCGTTCCCTTTGTGCTGGATGAACGAACGTCTCTCCACATGCTCAGTTCTGAGAGATAAGTGTGTGTGAAAGCCGTCCTTCACCTAGCTTGAAGGGAACACAAAGTTTCTTTTCAGTTGCCAACTCCACTCCATACATATATATGGGGAGGTACAAGCTTCAACACGGTTTTACAGTGAAAACGGCAGGCACTTCAAACCGGCACTAGGAAACAGACTGAGAAACCAGAGTAATGGTTTCTCCTGCAACCCGTTCCCTTTGTGCTGGATGAACGAACAACTCTCCACATGCTCAGTTCTGAGAGATAAGTGTGTGTGAAAGCCGTCCTTCACCTAGCTTGAAGGGAACACAAAGTTTCTTTTCAGTTGCAAACTCCAATCCATACATATATATGGGGAGGTACAAGCTCCAACTCGGTTTTACAGTGAAAACTGCAGGCACTTCAAACCGGCACTAGGAAACAGACTGAGAAACCAGAGTCAGGGTTTCTCCTGCAACCCGTTCCCTTTGTGCTGGATGAACGAACGTCTCTCCACATGCTCAGTTCTGAGAGATAAGTGTGTGTGAAAGCCGTCCTTCACCTAGCTTGAAGGGAACACAAAGTTTCTTTTCAGTTGCAAACTCCACTCCATACATATATATGGTGAGGTACAAGCTCCAACTCGGTTTTACAGTGAAAACGGCAGGCACTTCAAACCGGCACTAGGAAACAGACTGAGAAACCAGAGTAAGGGTTTCTCCTGCAACCCGTTCCCTTTGTGCTGGATGAACGAACGTCTCTCCACATGCTCAGTTCTGAGAGATAACTGTGTGTGAAAGCCGTCCTTCACCTAGCTTGAAGGGAACACAAAGTTTCTTTTCAGTTGCAAACTACTCTCCATACATATATATGGGGTGGAAGAAGCTCCAACTCGGTTTTACAGTGAAAACGGCAGGCACTTCAAACCGGCACTAGGAAACAGACTGAGAAACCAGAGTAATGGTTTCTCCTGCAACCCGTTCCCTTTGTACTGGATGAACGAACGACTCTCCACATGCTCAGTTCTGAGAGATAAGTGTGTGTGAAAGCCGTCCTTCACCTAGCTTGAAGGGAACACAAAGTTTCTTTTCAGTTGCAAACTCCTCTCCATACATATATATGGGGTGGAAGAAGCTCCAACTCGGTTTTACAGTGAAAACGGCAGGCACTTCAAACCGGCACTAGGAAACAGACTTAGAAACCAGAGTAAGGGTTTCTCCTGCAACCCGTTTCCTTTGTGCTGGATGAACGAACGTCTCTCCACATGCTCAGTTCTGAGAGATAAATGGGTGTGAAAGACGTCCTTCACATAGTTTGAAGGGAACACAAAGTTTCTTTTCAGTTGCATACTACAATCCATACATATATATGGGGAGGTACAAGCTCCAACTAGGTTTTATAGTGAAAACGGCAGGCACTTCAAACCGGCACTACGAAATAGACTGAGAAACCAGAGTAAGGGTTTCTCCTGCAACCCGTTCCCTTTGTGCTGGATGAACGAACGACTCTCCACATGCTCAGTTCTGAGAGATAAGTGTGTGTGAAAGCCGTCCTTCACCTAGCTTGAAGGGAACACAAAGATTCTTTTCAGTTGCAAACTCCACTCCATACATATATATGGGGAGGTACAAGCTCCAAGTCGGTTTTACAGTGAAAACGGCAGGCACTTCAAACCGGCACTAGGAAACAGACTGAGAAACCAGAGTAAGGGTTTCTCCTGCAACCCGTTCCCTTTGTGCTGGATGAACGAACATCTCTCCACATGCTCAGTTCTGAGAGAAAAGTGTGTGTGAAAGCCGTCCTTCACCTAGCTTGAAGGGAACACAAAGTTTCTTTTCAGTTGCCAACACCACTCCATACATATATATGGGGTGGATCAAGCTCCAACTCGGTTTTACAGTGAAAACGGCAGGCACTTCAAACCGGCACTAGGAAACAGACTGAGAAACCAGAGTAAGGGTTTCCCCTGCAACTCGTTCCCTTTGTGCTGGATGAACGAACGTCTCTCCACATGCTCAGTTCTGAGAGATAAATGGGTGTGAAAGCCGTCCTTCACCTAGCTTGAAGGGAACACAAAGTTTCTTTTCAGTTGCAAACTACACTCCATACATATATATGGGGAGGTACAAGCTCCAACTCGGTTTTATAGTGAAAACGGCAGGCACTTCAAACCGGCACTACGAAATAGACTGAGAAACCAGAGTAAGGGTTTCTCCTGCAACCCGTTCCCTTTGTGCTGGATGAACGAACGTCTCTCCACATGCTCAGTTCTGAGAGATAAGTGTGTGTGAAAGCCGTCCTTCACCTAGCTTGAAGGGAACACAAAGTTTCTTTTCAGTTGCAAACTCCACTCCATACATATATATGGGGTGGAACAAGCTCCAACTCGGTTTTATAGTGAAAACGGCAGGCACTTCAAACCGGCACTAGGAAACAGACTGAGAAACCAGAGTAAGGGTTTCCCCTGCAACTCGTTCCCTTTGTGCTGGATGAACGAACGTCTCTCCACATGCTCAGTTCTGAGAGATAAATGGGTGTGAAAGCCGTCCTTCACCTAGCTTGAAGGGAACACAAAGTTTCTTTTCAGTTGCAAACTACACTCCATACATATATATGGGGAGGTACAAGCTCCAACTCGGTTTTATAGTGAAAACGGCAGGCACTTCAAACCGGCACTACGAAATAGACTGAGAAACCAGAGTAAGGGTTTCTCCTGCAACCCGTTCCCTTTGTGCTGGATGAACGAACGTCTCTCCACATGCTCAGTTCTGAGAGATAAGTGTGTGTGAAAGCCGTCCTTCACCTAGCTTGAAGGGAACACAAAGTTTCTTTTCAGTTGCAAACTCCACTCCATACATATATATGGGGTGGAACAAGCTCCAACTCGGTTTTATAGTGAAAACGGCAGGCACTTCAAACCGGCACTAGGAAACAGACTGAGAAACCAGAGTAAGGGTTTCTCCTACAACCCGTTTCCTTTGTGCTGGATAAACGAACGTCTCTCCACATGCTCAGTTCTGAGAGATAAATGGGTGTGAAAGACGTCCTTCACATAGCTTGAAGGGAACACAAAGTTTCTTTTCAGTTGCATACTACAATCCACACATATATATGGGGAGGTACAAGCTCCAACTCGGTTTTATAGTGAAAACGGCAGCACTTCAAACCGGCACTACGAAATAGACTGAGAAACCAGAGTAAGGGTTTCTCCTGCAACCCGTTCCCTTTGTGCTGGATGAACGAACGACTCTCCACATGCTCAGTTCTGAGAGATAAGTGTGTGTGAAAGCCGTCCTTCACCTAGCTTGAAGGGAACACAAAGTTTCTTTTCAGTTGCCAACTCCACTCCATACATATATATGGGGTGGATCAAGCTCCAACTCGGTTTTACAGTGAAAACGGCAGGCACTTCAAACCGGCACTAGGAAACAGACTGAGAACCCAGAGTAAGGGTTTCTCCTGCAACCCGTTCCCTTTGTGCTGGATGAACGAACGTCTCTCCACATGCTCAGTTCTGAGAGATAAATGGGTGTGAAAGCCGTCCTTCACCTAGCTTGAAGGGAACACAAAGTTTCTTTTCAGTTGCATCTCCACTCCATACATATATATGGGGAGGTACAAGCTCCAACTCGGTTTTATAGTGAAAACGGCAGGCACTTCATACCGGCACTACGAAATAGACTGAGAAACCAGAGTAAGGGTTTCTCCAGCAACCCGTTCCCTTTGTGCTGGATGAACGAAAGTCTCTCCACATGCTCAGTTCTGAGAGATAAATGGGGGTGAAAGCCGTCCTTCACCTAGCTTGAAGGGAACACAAAGTTTCTTTTCAGTTGCAAAATACACTCCATACATATATATGGGGAGGTACAAGCTCCAACTCGGTTTTATAGTGAAAACGGCAGGCACTTCAAACCGGCACTGCGAAATATACTGAGAAACCAGAGTAAGGGTTTCTCCTGCAACCAGTTCCCTTTGTGCTAGATGAACGAACGTCTCTCCACATGCTCAGTTCTGAGAGATAAGTGTGTGTGAAAGCCGTCCTTCACCTAGCTTGAAGGGAACACACAGTTTCTTTTCAGTTGCCAACTCCACTCCATACATATATATGGGGAGGTACAAGCTTCAACACGGTTTTACAGTGAAAACGGCAGGCACTTCAAACCGGCACTAGGAAACAGACTGAGAAACCATTGTAAGGGTTTCTCCTGCAACCCGTTCCCTTTGTGCTGGATGAACGAACGTCTCTCCACATGCTCAGTTCTGAGAGATAACTGTGTGTGAAAGCCGTCCTTCACCTAGCTTGAAGGGAACACAAAGTTTCTTTTCAGTTGCAAACTACACTCCATACATATATATGGGGAGGTACAAGCTCCAACTCGGTTTTATAGTGAAAACGGCAGGCACTTCAAACCGGCACTACGAAATAGACTGAGAAACCAGAGTAAGGGTTTCTCCTGCAACCCGGTCCCTTTGTGCTGGATGAACGAACGTCTCTCCACATGCTCAGTTCTGAGAGATAACTGTGTGTGAAAGCCGTCCTTCACCTAGCTTGAAGGGAACACAAAGTTTCTTTTCAGTTGCAAACTCCTCTCCATACATATATATGGGGTGGAAGAAGCTCCAACTCGGTTTTACAGTGAAAACGGCAGGCACTTCAAACCGGCACTAGGAAACAGACTTAGAAACCAGAGTAAGGGTTTCTCCTGCAACCCGTTTCCTTTGTGCTGGATGAACGAACGTCTCTCCACATGCTCAGTTCTGAGAGATAAATGGGTGTGAAAGACGTCCTTCACATAGTTTGAAGGGAACACAAAGTTTCTTTTCAGTTGCATACTACAATCCATACATATATATGGGGAGGTACAAGCTCCAACTAGGTTTTATAGTGAAAACGGCAGGCACTTCAAACCGGCACTACGAAATAGACTGAGAAACCAGAGTAAGGGTTTCTCCTGCAACCCGTTCCCTTTGTGCTGGATGAACGAACGACTCTCCACATGCTCAGTTCTGAGAGATAAGTGTGTGTGAAAGCCGTCCTTCACCTAGCTTGAAGGGAACACAAAGATTCTTTTCAGTTGCAAACTCCACTCCATACATATATATGGGGAGGTACAAGCTCCAAGTCGGTTTTACAGTGAAAACGGCAGGCACTTCAAACCGGCACTAGGAAACAGACTGAGAAACCAGAGTAAGGGTTTCTCCTGCAACCCGTTCCCTTTGTGCTGGATGAACGAACATCTCTCCACATGCTCAGTTCTGAGAGAAAAGTGTGTGTGAAAGCCGTCCTTCACCTAGCTTGAAGGGAACACAAAGTTTCTTTTCAGTTGCCAACACCACTCCATACATATATATGGGGTGGATCAAGCTCCAACTCGGTTTTACAGTGAAAACGGCAGGCACTTCAAACCGGCACTAGGAAACAGACTGAGAAACCAGAGTAAGGGTTTCCCCTGCAACTCGTTCCCTTTGTGCTGGATGAACGAACGTCTCTCCACATGCTCAGTTCTGAGAGATAAATGGGTGTGAAAGCCGTCCTTCACCTAGCTTGAAGGGAACACAAAGTTTCTTTTCAGTTGCCAACTCCACTCCATACATATATATGGGGAGGTACAAGCTCCAACTCGGTTTTATAGTGAAAACGGCAGGCACTTCAAACCGGCACTACGAAATAGACTGAGAAACCAGAGTAAGGGTTTCTCCTGCAACCCGTTCCCTTTGTGCTGGATGAACGAACGTCTCTCCACATGCTCAGTTCTGAGAGATAAGTGTGTGTGAAAGCCGTCCTTCACCTAGCTTGAAGGGAACACAAAGTTTCTTTTCAGTTGCAAACTCCACTCCATACATATATATGGGGTGGAACAAGCTCCAACTCGGTTTTATAGTGAAAACGGCAGGCACTTCAAACCGGCACTAGGAAACAGACTGAGAAACCAGAGTAAGGGTTTCTCCTACAACCCGTTTCCTTTGTGCTGGATAAACGAACGTCTCTCCACATGCTCAGTTCTGAGAGATAAGTGTGTGTGAAAGCCGTCCTTCACCTAGCTTGAAGGGAACACAAAGTTTCTTTACAATAGCAAACTACACTCCATACATATATATGGGGAGGTACAAGTTCCAAATCGGTTTTATACTGAAAACGGCAGGCACTTCAAACCGGCACTAGGAAACAGACTGCGAAACCAGAGTAAGGGTTTCTCCTGCAACCCGTTCCCTTTGTGCTGGATGAACGAACGTCTCTCCACATGCTCAGTTCTGAGAGATAAGTGTGTGTGAAAGCCGTCCTTCACCTAGCTTGAAGGGAACACAAAGTTTCTTTTCAGTTGCAAACTCTACTCCATACATATATATGGGGAGATACAAGCTCCAACTCGGTTTTACAGTGAAAACGGCAGGCACTTCAAACCGGCACTAGGAAACAGACTGAGAAACCAGAGTAAGGGTTTCTCCTGCAACCCGTTCCCTTTGTGGTGGATAAACGAACGTCTCTCCACATGCTCAGTTCTGAGAGAAAAGTGTGTGTGAAAGCCGTCCTTCACCTAGCTTGAAGGGAACACAAATTTTCTTTTCAGTTGCCAACTCCACTCCATACATATATATGGGGTGGATCAAGCTCCAACTCGGTTTTACAGTGAAAACGGCAGGCACTTCAAACCGGCACAAGGAAACAGACTGAGAAACCAGAGTAAGGGTTTCTCCTGCAACCCGTTCCCTTTGTGCTGGATGAACGAAGGTCTCTCCACATGCTCAGTTCTGAGAGATAAATGGGTGTGAAAGCCGTCCTTCACCTAGCTTGAAGGGAACACAAAGTTTCTTTTCAGTTGCAAACTACACTCCATAAATATATATGGGGAGGTACAAGCTCCAACTCGTTTTTATAGTGAAAACGGCAGGCACTTCAAACCGGCACTACGAAACAGACTGAGAAACCAGAGTAAGGGTTTCTCCTGCAACCCGTTTCTTTGTGCTGGATGAACGAACGTCTCTCCACATGCTCAGTTCTGAGAGATAAATGGGTGTGAAAGCCGTCCTTCACATAGCTTGAAGGGAACACAAAGTTTCTTTTCAGTTGCATACTACAATCCATACATATATATGGGGAGGCACAAGCTCCAACTCGGTTTTATAGTGAAAACGGCAGGCACTTCAAACCGGCACTACGAAATAGACTGAGAAACCAGAGTAAGGGTTTCTCCTGCAACCCGTTCCCTTTGTGCTGGATGAACGAACGACTCTCCACATGCTCAGTTCTGAGAGATAACTGTGTGTGAAAGCCGTCCTTCACCTAGCTTGAAGGGAACACAAAGTTTCTTTTCAGTTGCCAACTCCACTCCATACATATATATGGGGAGGTACAAGCTTCAACACGGTTTTACAGTGAAAACGGCAGGCAATTAAAACCGGCACTAGGAAACAGACTGAGAAACCAGAGTAAGGGTTTCTCCTGCAAACCGTTCCCTTTGTGCTGGATGAACGAACGTCTCTCCACATGCTCAGTTCTGAGAGATAAATGGGTGTGAAAGCCGTCCTTCACCTAGCTTGAAGGGAACACAAAGTTTCTTTTCAGTTGCAAACTACACTCCATACATATATATGGGGAGGTACAAGCTCCAACTCGATTTTATAGTGAAAACGGCAGGCACTTCAAACCGGCACTACGAAACAGACTGAGAAACCAGAGTAAGGGTTTCTCCTGCAACCCGTTTCTTTGTGCTGGATGAACGAACGTCTCTCCACATGCTCAGTTCTGAGAGATAAATGGGTGTGAAAGCCGTCCTTCACATAGCTTGAAGGGAACACAAAGTTTCTTTTCAGTTGCATACTACAATCCATACATATATATGGGGAGGTACAAGCTCCAACTCGGTTTTATAGTGAAAACGGCAGGCACTTCAAACCGGCACTACGAAATAGACTGAGAAACCAGAGTAAGGGTTTCTCCTGCAACCCGTTCCCTTTGTGCTGGATGAACGAACGACTCTCCACATGCTCAGTTCTGAGAGATAAGTGTGTGTGTAAAGCCGTCCTTCACCTAGCTTGAAGGGAACACAAAGTTCCTTTTCAGTTGCAAACTCCACTCCATACATATATATGGGGAGGTACAAGCTCCAACTCGGTTTTACAGTGAAAACGACAGGCACTTCAAACCGGCACTAGGAAACAGTCTGAGAAACCAGAGTAAGGGTTTCTCCTGCAACCCGTTCCCTTTGTGCTGGATGAACGAACGTCTCTCCACATGCTCAGTTCTGAGAGATAAGTGTGTGTGAAAGCCTTCCTTCACCTAGCTTGAAGGGAACACAAAGTTTCTTTTCAATTGCAAACTACACTCCATACATATATATGGGGAGGTACAAGTTCCAAATCGGTTTTATAGTGAAAACGGCAGGCAATTAAAACCGGCACTAGGAAATACACTGAGAAACCAGAGTAAGGATTTCTCCTGCAACCCGTTCCCTTTGTGCTGGATGAACGAACGTCTCTCCACATGCTCAGTTCTGAGAGATAACTGTGTGTGAAAGCCGTCCTTCACCTAGCTTGAAGGGAACACAAATTTTCTTTTCAGTTGCCAACTCCACTCCATACATATATATGGGGAGGTACATGCTTCAACACGGTTTTACAGTGAAAACGGCTGGCACTTCAAACCGGCACTAGGAAACAGACTGAGAAACCAGAGTAAGGGTTTTTCCTGCAACCCGTTCCCTTTGTGCTGGATGAACGAACGTCTCTCCACATGCTCAGTTCTGAGAGATAAGTGTGTGTGAAAGCCGTCCTTCACCTAGCTTGAAGGGAACACAAAGTTTCTTTTCAGTTGCAAACTCCTCTCCATACATATATATGGGGTGGAAGAAGCTCCAACTCGGTTTTACAGTGAAAACGGCAGGCACTTCAAACCGGCACTAGGAAACAGACTGAGAAACCAGAGTAAGGGTTTCTCCTGCAACCCGTTTCCTTTGCGCTGGATGAACGAACGTCTCTCCACATGCTCAGTTCAGAGAGATAAATGGGTGTGAAAGACGTCCTTCATATAGCTTGAAGGGAACACAAAGTTTCTTTTCAGTTGCATACTACAATCCATACATATATATGGGGAGGTACAAGCTCCAACTCGGTTTTATAGTGAAAACGGCAGGCACTTCAAACCGGCACTACGAAATAGACTGAGAAACCAGAGTAAGGGTTTCTCCTGCAACCCGTTCCCTTTGTGCTGGATGAACGAAC
Organism: Vicugna pacos; assembly: GCF_048564905.1. Lineage (NCBI taxonomy): Eukaryota > Metazoa > Chordata > Mammalia > Artiodactyla > Camelidae > Vicugna > Vicugna pacos. Next base: position 7,834,925 of record NC_133017.1, read on the forward strand.
GACTCTCCACATGCTCAGTTCTGAGAGATAAGTGTGTGTGAAAGCCGTCCTTCACCTAGCTTGAAGGGAACACAAAGTTTCTTTTCAGTTGCAAACTCCACTTCATACATATATATGGGGAGGTACAAGCTCCAACTCGGTTTTACAGTGAAAACGGCAGGCACTTCAAACCGGTACTAGGAAACAGACTGAGATACCAGAGTAAGGGTTTCTCCTGCAACCCGTTCCCTTTGTGCTGGATGAACGAACGTCTCTCCACATGCTCAGTTCTGAGAGATAAGTGTGTGTGAAAGCCGTCCTTCACCTAGCTTGAAGGGAACACAAAGTTTCTTTTCAATTGCAAACTACACTCCATACATATATATGGGGAGGTACAAGTTCCAAATCGGTTTTATAGTGAAAACGGCAGGCAATTAAAACCGGCACTAGGAAATATACTGAGAAACCAGAGTAAGGATTTCTCCTGCAACCCGTTCCCTTTGTGCTGGATGAACGAACGTCTCTCCACATGCTCAGTTCTGAGAGATAAGTGGGTGTGAAAGCCGTCCTTCACCTAGCTTGAAGGGAACACAAAGTTTCTTTTCAGTTGCCAACTCCACTCCATACATATATATGGGGAGGTACAAGCTTCAACACGGTTTTACAGTGAAAACGGCAGGCACTTCAAACCGGCACTAGGAAACAGACTGAGAAACCAGAGTAAGGGTTTCTCCTGCAACCCGTTCCCTTTGTGCTGGATGAATGAACGACTCTCCACATGCTCAGTTCTGAGAGATAAGTGTGTGTGAAAGCCGTCCTTCACCTAGCTTGAAGGGAACACAAAGTTTCTTTTCAGTTGCAAACTCCAATCCATACATATATATGGGGAGGTACAAGCTCCAACTCGGTTTTACAGTGAAAACTTAAGGCACTTCAAACCGGCACTAGGAAACAGACTGAGAAACCAGAGTAAGGGTTTCTCCTGCAACCCGTTCCCTTTGTGCTGGATGAAAGAACGTCTCTCCACATGCTCAGTTCTGAGAGATAAGTGTGTGTGAAAGCCGTCCTTCACCTAGCTTGAAGGGAACACAAAGTTTCTTTTCAGTTGCAAACTCCACTCCATACATATATATGGGGTGGAAGAAGCTCCAACTCGGTTTTACAGTGAAAACGGCAGGCACTTCAAACCGGCACTAGGAAACAGACTGAGAAACCAGAGTAAGGGTTTCTCCTGCAACCCGTTTCCTTTGTGCTGGATGAACGAACGTCTTTCCACATGCTCAGTTCTGAGAGATAAATGGGTGTGAAAGACGTCCTTCACATAGCTTTAAGGGAACACAAAGTTTCTTTTCAGTTGCATACTACAATCCATACATATATATGGGGAGGTACAAGCTCCAACTCGGTTTTATAGTGAAAACGGCAGGCACTTCAAACCGGCACTACGAAATAGACTGAGAAACCAGAGTAAGGGTTTCTCCTGCAACCCGTTCCCTTTGTGCTGGATGAACGAACGACTCTCCACATGCTCAGTTCTGAGAGATAAGTGTGTGTGTAAAGCCGTCCTTCACCTAGCTTGAAGGGAACACAAAGTTCCATTTCAGTTGCAAACTCCACTCCATACATATATATGGGGAGGTACAAGCTCCAACTCGGTTTTACAGTGAAAACGACAGGCACTTCAAACCGGCACTAGGAAACAGTCTGAGAAACCAGAGTAAGGGTTTCTCCTGCAACCCGTTCCCTTTGTGCTGGATGAACGAACGTCTCTCCACATGCTCAGTTCTGAGAGATAAGTGTGTGTGAAAGCCTTCCTTCACCTAGCTTGAAGGGAACACAAAGTTTCTTTTCAATTGCAAACTACACTCCATACATATATATGGGGAGGTACAAGTTCCAAATCGGTTTTATAGTGAAAACGGCAGGCAATTACAACCGGCACTAGGAAATACACTGAGAAACCAGAGTAAGGATTTCTCCTGCAACCCGTTCCCTTTGTGCTGGATGAACGAACGTCTCTCCACATGCTCAGTTCTGAGAGATAACTGTGTGTGAAAGCCGTCCTTCACCTAGCTTGAAGGGAACACAAATTTTCTTTTCAGTTGCCAACTCCACTCCATACATATATATGGGGAGGTACAAGCTTCAACACGGTTTTACAGTGAAAACGGCTGGCACTTCAAACCGGCACTAGGAAACAGACTGAGAAACCAGAGTAAGGGTTTCTCCTGCAACCCGTTCCCTTTGTGCTGGATGAACGAACGTCTCTCCACATGCTCAGTTCTGAGAGATAAGTGTGTGTGAAAGCCGTCCTTCACCTAGCTTGAAGGGAACACAAAGTTTCTTTTCAGTTGCAAACTCCTCTCCATACATATATATGGGGTGGAAGAAGCTCCAACTCGGTTTTACAGTGAAAACGGCAGGCACTTCAAACCGGCACTAGGAAACAGACTGAGAAACCAGAGTAAGGGTTTCTCCTGCAACCCGTTTCCTTTGCGCTGGATGAACGAACGTCTCTCCACATGCTCAGTTCAGAGAGATAAATGGGTGTGAAAGACGTCCTTCACATAGCTTGAAGGGAACACAAAGTTTCTTTTCAGTTGCCAACTCCACTCCATACATATATATGGGGAGGTACAAGCTTCAACACGGTTTTACAGTGAAAACGGCAGGCACTTCAAACCGGCACTAGGAAACAGACTGAGAAACCAGAGTAAGGGTTTCTCCTGCAACCCGTTCCCTTTGTGCTGGATGAACGAACGACTCTCCACATGCTCAGTTCTGAGAGATAAGTTTGTGTGAAAGCCGTCCTTCACCTAGCTTGAAGGGAACACAAAGTTTCTTTTCAGTTGCAAACTCCAATCCATACATATATATGGGGAGGTACAAGCTCCAACTCGGTTTTACAGTGAAAACTTAAGGCACTGCAAACCGGCACTAGGAAACAGACTGAGAAACCAGAGTAAGGGTTTCTCCTGCAACCCGTTCCCTTTGTGCTGGATGAACGAACGTCTCTCCACATGCTCAGTTCTGAGAGATAAGTGTGTGTGAAAGCCGTCCTTCACCTAGCTTGAAGGGAACACAAAGTTTCTTTTCAGTTGCAAACTCCACTCCATACATATATATGGGGTGGAAGAAGCTCCAACTCGGTTTTACAGTGAAAACGGCAGGCACTTCAAACCGGCACTAGGAAACAGACTGAGAAACCAGAGTAAGGGTTTCTCCTGCAACCCGTTTCCTTTGTGCTGGATGAACGAACGTCTTTCCACATGCTCAGTTCTGAGAGATAAATGGGTGTGAAAGACGTCCTTCACATAGCTTGAAGGGAACACAAAGTTTCTTTTCAGTTGCATACTACAATCCATACATATATATGGGGAGGTACAAGCTCCAACTCGGTTTTATAGTGAAAACGGCAGGCACTTCAAACCGGCACTACGAAATAGACTGAGAAACCAGAGTAAGGGTTTCTCCTGCAACCCGTTCCCTTTGTGCTGGATGAACGAACGTCTCTCCACATGCTCAGTTCTGAGAGATAAGTGTGTGTGAAAGCCGTCCTTCACCTAGCTTGAAGGGAACACAAAGTTTCTTTTCAGTTGCAAACTCCACTCCATACATATATATGGGGTGGAACAAGCTCCAACACGGTTTTATAGTGAAAACGGCAGGCACTTCAAACCGGCACTAGGAAACAGACTGAGAAACCAGAGTAAGGGTTTCTCCTGCAACCCGTTTCCTTTGTGCTGGATGAACGAACGTCTCTCCACATGCTCAGTTCTGAGAGATAAGTGTGTGTGAAAGCCGTCCTTCACCTAGCTTGAAGGGAACACAAAGTTTCTTTACAATTGCTAACTACACTCCATACATATATATGGGGAGGTACAAGTTCCAAATCAGTTTTATACTGAAAACGGCAGGCACTTCAAACCGGCACTAGGAAACAGACTGTGAAACCAGAGTAAGGGTTTCTCCTGCAACCCGTTCCCTTTGTGCTGGATGAACGAACGTCTCTCCACATGCTCAGTTCTGAGAGATAACTGTGTGTGAAAGCCGTCCTTCACCTAGCTTGAAGGGAACACAAATTTTCTTTTCAGTTGCCAACTCCACTCCATACATATATATGGGGAGGTACAAGCTTCAACACGGTTTTACAGTGAAAACGGCAGGCACTTCAAACCGGCACTAGGAAACAGACTGAGAAACCAGAGTAAGGGTTTCTCCTGCAACCCGTTCCCTTTGTGCTGGATGAACGAACGTCTCTCCACATGCTCAGTTCTGAGAGATAAGTGTGTGTGAAAGCCGTCCTTCACCTAGCTTGAAGGGAACACAAAGTTTCTTTTCAGTTGCAAACTCCTCTCCATACATATATATGGGGTGGAAGAAGCTCCAACTCGGTTTTACAGTGAAAACGGCAGGCACTTCAAACCGGCACTAGGAAACAGACTGAGAAACCAGAGTAAGGGTTTCTCCTGCAACCCGTTTCCTTTGCGCTGGATGAACGAACGTCTCTCCACATGCTCAGTTCAGAGAGATAAATGGGTGTGAAAGACGTCCTTCACATAGCTTGAAGGGAACACAAAGTTTCTTTTCAGTTGCATACTACAATCCATACATATATATGGGGAGGTACAAGCTCCAACTCGGTTTTATAGTGAAAACGGCAGGCACTTCAAACCGGCACTACGAAATAGACTGAGAAACCAGAGTAAGGGTTTCTCCTGCAACCCGTTCCCTTTGTGCTGGATGAACGAACGACTCTCCACATGCTCAGTTCTGAGAGATAAGTGTGTGTGAAAGCCGTCCTTCACCTAGCTTGAAGGGAACACAAAGTTTCTTTTCAGTTGCAAACTCCACTTCATACATATATATGGGGAGGTACAAGCTCCAACTCGGTTTTACAGTGAAAACGGCAGGCACTTCAAACCGGCACTAGGAAACAGACTGAGATACCAGAGTAAGGGTTTCTCCTGCAACCCGTTCCCTTTGTGCTGGATGAACGAACGTCTCTCCACATGCTCAGTTCTGAGAGATAAGTGTGTGTGAAAGCCGTCCTTCACCTAGCTTGAAGGGAACACAAAGTTTCTTTTCAATTGCAAACTACACTCCATACATATATATGGGGAGGTACAAGTTCCAAATCGGTTTTATAGTGAAAACGGCAGGCAATTAAAACCGGCACTAGGAAATATACTGAGAAACCAGAGTAAGGATTTCTCCTGCAACCCGTTCCCTTTGTGCTGGATGAACGAACGTCTCTCCACATGCTCAGTTCTGAGAGATAAGTGTGTGTGAAAGCCGTCCTTCACCTAGCTTGAAGGGAACACAAAGTTTCTTTTCAGTTGCCAACTCCACTCCATACATATATATGGGGAGGTACAAGCTTCAACACGGTTTTACAGTGAAAACGGCAGGCACTTCAAACCGGCACTAGGAAACAGACTGAGAAACCAGAGTAAGGGTTTCTCCTGCAACCCGTTCCCTTTGTGCTGGATGAACGAACGACTCTCCACATGCTCAGTTCTGAGAGATAAGTTTGTGTGAAAGCCGTCCTTCACCTAGCTTGAAGGGAATACAAAGTTTCTTTTCAGTTGCAAACTCCAATCCATACATATATATGGGGAGGTACAAGCTCCAACTCGGTTTTACAGTGAAAACTTAAGGCACTTCAAACCGGCACTGGGAAACAGACTGAGAAACCAGAGTAAGGGTTTCTCCTGCAACCCGTTCCCTTTGTGCTGGATGAACGAACGTCTCTCCACATGCTCAGTTCTGAGAGATAAGTGTGTGTGAAAGCCGTCCTTCACCTAGCTTGAAGGGAACACAAAGTTTCTTTTCAGTTGCAAACTCCACTCCATACATATATATGGGGTGGAAGAAGCTCCAACTCGGTTTTACAGTGAAAACGGCAGGCACTTCAAACCGACACTAGGAAACAGACTGAGAAACCAGAGTAAGGGTTTCTCCTGCAACCCGTTTCCTTTGTGCTGGATGAACGAACGTCTTTCCACATGCTCAGTTCTGAGAGATAAATGGGTGTGAAAGACGTCCTTCACATAGCTTGAAGGGAACACAAAGTTTCTTTTCAGTTGCATACTACAATCCATACATATATATGGGGAGGTACAAGCTCCAACTCGGTTTTATAGTGAAAACGGCAGGCACTTCAAACCGGCACTACGAAATAGACTGAGAAACCAGAGTAAGGGTTTCTCCTGCAACCCGTTCCCTTTGTGCTGGATGAACGAACGTCTCTCCACATGCTCAGTTCTGAGAGATAAGTGTGTGTGAAAGCCGTCCTTCACCTAGCTTGAAGGGAACACAAAGTTTCTTTTCAGTTGCAAACTCCACTCCATACATATATATGGGGTGGAACAAGCTCCAACACGGTTTTATAGTGAAAACGGCAGGCACTTCAAACCGGCACTAGGAAACAGACTGAGAAACCAGAGTAAGGGTTTCTCCTGCAACCCGTTTCCTTTGTGCTGGATGAACGAACGTCTCTCCAAATGCTCAGTTCTGAGAGATAAGTGTGTGTGAAAGCCGTCCTTCACCTAGCTTGAAGGGAACACAAAGTTTCTTTACAATTGCAAACTACACTCCATACATATATATGGGGAGGTACAAGTTCCAAATCGGTTTTATACTGAAAACGGCAGGCACTTCAAACCGGCACTAGGAAACAGACTGCGAAACCAGAGTAAGGGTTTCTCCTGCAACCCGTTCCCTTTGTGCTGGATGAACGAACGTCTCTCCACATGCTCAGTTCTGAGAGATAAGTGTGTGTGAAAGCCGTCCTTCACCTAGCTTGAAGGGAACACAAAGTTTCTTTTCAGTTGCAAACTCCACTCCATACATATATATGGGGAGATACAAGCTCCAACTCGGTTTTACAGTGAAAACGGCAGGCACTTCAAACCGGCACTAGGAAACAGACTGAGAAACCAGAGTAACAGTTTCTCCTGCAACCCGTTCCCTTTGTGGTGGATAAACGAACGTCTCTCCACATGCTCAGTTCTGAGAGAAAAGTGTGTGTGAAAGCCGTCCTTCACCTAGCTTGAAGGGAACACAAAGTTTCTTTTCAGTTGCCAACTCCACTCCATACATATATATGGGGTGGATCAAGCTCCAACTCGGTTTTACAGTGAAAACGGCAGGCACTTCCATCCGGCACTAGGAAACAGACTGAGAAACCAGAGTAAGGGTTTCTCCTGCAACCCGTTCCCTTTGTGCTGGATGAACGAACGTTTCTCCACATGCTCAGTTCTGAGAGATATCTGTGTGTGAAAGCCGTCCTTCACCTAGCTTGAAGGGAACACAAAGTTTCTTTTCAGTTGCAAACTCCTCTCCATACATATATATGGGGTGGAAGAAGCTCCAACTCGGTTTTACAGTGAAAACGGCAGGCACTTCAAACCGGCACTAGGAAACAGACTGAGAAACCAGAGTAAGGGTTTCTCCTGCAACCCGTTCCCTTTGTGCTGGATGAACGAACGTCTCTCCACATGCTCAGTTCTGAGAGATAAATGGGTGTGAAAGACGTCCTTCACATAGCTTGAAGGGAACACAAAGTTTCTTTTCAGTTGCATACTACAATCCATACATATATATGGGGAGGTACAAGCTCCAACTCGGTTTTATAGTGAAAACGGCAGGCACTTCAAACCGGCACTACGAAATAGACTGAGAAACCAGAGTAAGGGTTTCTCCTGCAACCCGTTCCCTTTGTGCTGGATGAACGAACGTCTCTCCACATGCTCAGTTCTGAGAGATAAGTGTGTGTGAATGCCGTCCTTCACCTAGCTTGAAGGGAACACAAAGTTTCTTTTCAGTTGCAAACTCCACTCCATACATATATATGGGGTGGAAGAAGCTCCAACTCGGTTTTACAGTGAAAACGGCAGGCACTTCAAACCGGCACTAGGAAACAGACTGAGAAACCAGAGTAAGGGTTTCTCCTGCAACCCGTTTCCTTTGTGCTGGATGAACGAACGTCTCTCCACATGCTCAGTTCTGAGAGATAAATGGGTGTGAAAGACGTCCTTCACATAGCTTGAAGGGAACACAAAGTTTCTTTTCAGTTGCATACTACAATCCATACATATATATGGGGAGGTACAAGCTCCAACTCGGTTTTATAGTGAAAACGGCAGGCACTTCAAACCGGCACTACGAAATAGACTGAGAAACCAGAGTAAGGGTTTCTCCTGCAACCCGTTCCCTTTGTGCTGGATGAACGAACGTCTCTCCACATGCTCAGTTCTGAGAGATAATTGTGTGTGAAAGCCGTCCTTCACCTAGCTTAAAGGGAACACAAAGTTTCTTTTCAGTTGCAAACTCCACTCCATACATATATATGGGGTGGAACAAGCTCCAACACGGTTTTATAGTGAAAACGGCAGGCACTTCAAACCGGCACTAGGAAACAGACTGAGAAACCAGAGTAAGGGTTTCTCCTGCAACCCGTTTCCTTTGTGCTGGATGAACGAACGTCTCTCCACATGCTCAGTTCTGAGAGATAAGTGTGTGTGAAAGCCGTCCTTCACCTAGCTTGAAGGGAACACAAAGTTTCTTTACAATTGCAAACTACACTCCATACATATATATGGGGAGGTACAAGTTCCAAATCGGTTTTATACTGAAAACGGCAGGCACTTCAAACCGGCACTAGGAAACAGACTGCGAAACCAGAGTAAGGGTTTCTCCTGCAACCCGTTCCCTTTGTGCTGGATGAACGAACGTCTCTCCACATGCTCAGTTCTGAGAGATAAGTGTGTGTGAAAGCCGTCCTTCACCTAGCTTGAAGGGAACACAAAGTTTCTTTTCAGTTGCAAACTCCACTCCATACATATATATGGGGAGATACAAGCTCAAACTCGGTTTTACAGTGAAAACGGCAGGCACTTCAAACCGGCACTAGGAAACAGACTGAGAAACCAGAGTAACAGTTTCTCCTGCAACCTGTTCCCTTTGTGGTGGATAAACGAACGTCTCTCCACATGCTCAGTTCTGAGAGAAAAGTGTGTGTGAAAGCCGTCCTTCACCTAGCTTGAAGGGAACACAAAGTTTCTTTTCAGTTGCCAACTCCACTCCATACATATATATGGGGTGGATCAAGATCCAACTCGGTTTTACAGTGAAAACGGCAGGCACTTCCATCCGGCACTAGGAAACAGACTGAGAAACCAGAGTAAGGGTTTCTCCTGCAACCCGTTCCCTTTGTGCTGGATGAACGAACGTCTCTCCACATGCTCAGTTCTGAGAGATAAGTGTGTGTGAAAGCCGTCCTTCACCTAGCTTGAAGGGAACACAAAGTTTCTTTTCAATTGCAAACTACACTCCATACATATATATGGGGAGGTACAAGTTCCAAATCGGTTTTATAGTGAAAACGGCAGGCAATTAAAACCGGCACTAGGAAATATACTGAGAAACCAGAGTAAGGATTTCTCCTGCAACCCGTTCCCTTTGTGCTGGATGAACGAACGTCTCTCCACATGCTCAGTTCTGAGAGATAAGTGTGTGTGAAAGCCGTCCTTCACCTAGCTTGAAGGGAACACAAAGTTTCTTTTCAGTTGCCAACTCCACTCCATACATATATATGGGGAGGTACAAGCTTCAACACGGTTTTACAGTGAAAACGGCAGGCACTTCAAACCGGCACTAGGAAAAAGACTGAGAAACCAGAGTAATGGTTTCTCCTGCAACCCGTTCCCTTTGTGCTGGATGAACGAACGACTCTCCACATGCTCAGTTCTGAGAGATAAGTGTGTGTGAAAGCCGTCCTTCACCTAGCTTGAAGGGAACACAAAGTTTCTTTTCAGTTGCAAACTCCAATCCATACATATATATGGGGAGGTACAAGCTCCAACTCGGTTTTACAGTGAAAACTGCAGGCACTTCAAACCGGCACTAGGAAACAGACTGAGAAACCAGAGTCAGGGTTTCTCCTGCAACCCGTTCCCTTTGTGCTGGATGAACGAACGTCTCTCCACATGCTCAGTTCTGAGAGATAAGTGTGTGTGAAAGCCGTCCTTCACCTAGCTTGAAGGGAACACAAAGTTTCTTTTCAGTTGCAAACTCCACTCCATACATATATATGGTGAGGTACAAGCTCCAACTCGGTTTTACAGTGAAAACGGCAGGCACTTCAAACCGGCACTAGGAAACAGACTGAGAAACCAGAGTAAGGGTTTCTCCTGCAACCCGTTCCCTTTGTGCTGGATGAACGAACGTCTCTCCACATGCTCAGTTCTGAGAGATAACTGTGTGTGAAAGCCGTCCTTCACCTAGCTTGAAGGGAACACAAAGTTTCTTTTCAGTTCCAAACTCCTCTCCATACATATATATGGGGTGGAAGAAGCTCCAACTCGGTTTTACAGTGAAAACGGCAGGCACTTCAAACCGGCACTAGGAAACAGACTGAGAAACCAGAGTAATGGTTTCTCCTGCAACACGTTCCCTTTGTACTGGATGAACGAACGACTCTCCACATGCTCAGTTCTGAGAGATAAGTGTGTGTGAAAGCCGTCCTTCACCTAGCTTGAAGGGAACACAAAGTTTCTTTTCAGTTGCAAACTCCAATCCATACATATATATGGGGAGGTACAAGCTCCAACTCGGTTTTACAGTGAAAACTGCAGGCACTTCAAACCGGCACTAGGAAACAGACTGAGAAACCAGAGTCAGGGTTTCTCCTGCAACCCGTTCCCTTTGTGCTGGATGAACGAACGTCTCTCCACATGCTCAGTTCTGAGAGATAAGTGTGTGTGAAAGCCGTCCTTCACCTAGCTTGAAGGGAACACAAAGATTCTTTTCAGTTGCAAACTCCACTCCATACATATATATGGTGAGGTACAAGCTCCAACTCGGTTTTACAGTGAAAACGGCAGGCACTTCAAACCGGCACTAGGAAACAGACTGAGAAACCAGAGTAAGGGTTTCTCCTGCAACCCGTTCCCTTTGTGCTGGATGAACGAACGTCTCTCCACATGCTCAGTTCTGAGAGATAACTGTGTGTGAAAGCCGTCCTTCACCTAGCTTGAAGGGAACACAAAGTTTCTTTTCAGTTGCAAACTCCTCTCCATACATATATATGGGGTGGAAGAAGCTCCAACTCGGTTTTACAGTGAAAACGGCAGGCACTTCAAACCGGCACTAGGAAACAGACTGAGAAACCAGAGTAAGGGTTTCTCCTGCAACCCGTTTCCTTTGTGCTGGATGAACGAACGTCTCTCCACATGCTCAGTTCTGAGAGATAAATGGGTGTGAAAGACGTCCTTCACATAGCTTGAAGGGAACACAAAGTTTCTTTTCAGTTGCATACTACAATCCATACATATATATGGGGAGGTACAAGCTCCAACTCGGTTTTATAGTGAAAACGGCAGGCACTTCAAACCGGCACTACGAAATAGACTGAGAAATCAGAGTAAGGGTTTCTCCTGCAACCCGTTCCCATTGTGCTGGATGAACGAACGTCTCTCCACATGCTCAGTTCTGAGAGATAAGTGTGTGTGAAAGCCGTCCTTCACCTAGCTTGAAGGGAACACAAAGTTTCTTTTCAGTTGCCAACTCCACTCCATACATATATATGGGGAGGTACAAGCTTCAACACGGTTTTACAGTGAAAACGGCAGGCACTTCAAACCGGCACTAGGAAACAGACTGAGAAACCAGAGTAAGGGTTTCTCCTGCAACCCGTTCCCTTTGTGCTGGATGAACGAACGACTCTCCACATGCTCAGTTCTGAGAGATAAGTTTGTGTGAAAGCCGTCCTTCACCTAGCTTGAAGGGAACACAAAGTTTCTTTTCAGTTGCAAACTCCAATCCATACATATATATGGGGAGGTACAAGCTCCAACTCGGTTTTACAGTGAAAACTTAAGGCACTTCAAACCGGCACTAGGAAACAGACTGAGAAACCAGAGTAAGGGTTTCTCCTGCAACCCGTTCCCTTTGTGCTGGATGAACGAACGTCTCTCCACATGCTCAGTTCTGAGAGATAAGTGTGTGTGAAAGCCGTCCTTCACCTAGCTTGAAGGGAACACAAAGTTTCTTTTCAGTTGCAAACTCCACTCCATACATATATATGGGGTGGAAGAAGCTCCAACTCGGTTTTACAGTGAAAACGGCAGGCACTTCAAACCGGCACTAGGAAACAGACTGAGAAACCAGAGTAAGGGTTTCTCCTGCAACCCGTTTCCTTTGTGCTGGATGAACGAACGTCTTTCCACATGCTCAGTTCTGAGAGATAAATGGGTGTGAAAGACGTCCTTCACATAGCTTGAAGGGAACACAAAGTTTCTTTTCAGTTGCATACTACAATCCATACATATATATGGGGAGGTACAAGCTCCAACTCGGTTTTATAGTGAAAACGGCAGGCACTTCAAACCGGCACTACGAAATAGACTGAGAAACCAGAGTAAGGGTTTCTCCTGCAACCCGTTCCCTTTGTGCTGGATGAACGAACGTCTCTCCACATGCTCAGTTCTGAGAGATAAGTGTGTGTGAAAGCCGTCCTTCACCTAGCTTGAAGGGAACACAAAGTTTCTTTTCAGTTGCAAACTCCACTCCATACATATATATGGGGTGGAACAAGCTCCAACACGGTTTTATAGTGAAAACGGCAGGCACTTCAAACCGGCACTAGGAAACAGACTGAGAAACCAGAGTAAGGGTTTCTCCTGCAACCCGTTTCCTTTGTGCTGGATGAACGAACGTCTCTCCACATGCTCAGTTCTGAGAGATAAGTGTGTGTGAAAGCCGTCCTTCACCTAGCTTGAAGGGAACACAAAGTTTCTTTACAATTGCAAACTACACTCCATACATATATATGGGGAGGTACAAGTTCCAAATCGGTTTTATACTGAAAACGGCAGGCACTTCAAACCGGCACTAGGAAACAGACTGCGAAACCAGAGTAAGGGTTTCTCCTGCAACCCGTTCCCTTTGTGCTGGATGAACGAACGTCTCTCCACATGCTCAGTTCTGAGAGATAAGTGTGTGTGAAAGCCGTCCTTCACCTAGCTTGAAGGGAACACAAATTTTCTTTTCAGTTGCCAACTCCACTCCATACATATATATGGGGAGGTACAAGCTTCAACACGGTTTTACAGTGAAAACGGCAGGCACTTCAAACCGGCACTAGGAAACAGACTGAGAAACCAGAGTAAGGGTTTCTCCTGCAACCCGTTCCCTTTGTGCTGGATGAACGAACGTCTCTCCACATGCTCAGTTCTGAGAGATAACTGTGTGTGAAAGCCGTCCTTCACCTAGCTTGAAGGGAACACAAAGTTTCTTTTCAGTTGCCAACTCCACTCCATACATATATATGGGGAGGTACAAGCTTCAACACGGTTTTACAGTGAAAACGGCAGGCACTTCAAACCGGCACTAGGAAACAGACTGAGAAACCAGAGTAAGGGTTTCTCCTGCAACCCGTTCCCTTTGTGCTGGATGAACGAACGACTCTCCACATGCTCAGTTCTGAGAGATAAGTTTGTGTGAAAGCCGTCCTTCACCTAGCTTGAAGGGAACACAAAGTTTCTTTTCAGTTGCAAACTCCAATCCATACATATATATGGGGAGGTACAAGCTCCAACTCGGTTTTACAGTGAAAACTTAAGGCACTTCAAACCGGCACTAGGAAACAGACTGAGAAACCAGAGTAAGGGTTTCTCCTGCAACCCGTTCCCTTTGTGCTGGATGAACGAACGTCTCTCCACATGCTCAGTTCTGAGAGATAAGTGTGTGTGAAAGCCGTCCTTCACCTAGCTTGAAGGGAACACAAAGTTTCTTTTCAGTTGCAAACTCCACTCCATACATATATATGGGGTGGAAGAAGCTCCAACTCGGTTTTACAGTGAAAACGGCAGGCACTTCAAACCGACACTAGGAAACAGACTGAGAAACCAGAGTAAGGGTTTCTCCTGCAACCCGTTTCCTTTGTGCTGGATGAACGAACGTCTTTCCACATGCTCAGTTCTGAGAGATAAATGGGTGTGAAAGACGTCCTTCACATAGCTTGAAGGGAACACAAAGTTTCTTTTCAGTTGCATACTACAATCCATACATATATATGGGGAGGTACAAGCTCCAACTCGGTTTTATAGTGAAAACGGCAGGCACTTCAAACCGGCACTACGAAATAGACTGAGAAACCAGAGTAAGGGTTTCTCCTGCAACCCTTTCCCTTTGTGCTGGATGAACGAACGTCTCTCCACATGCTCAGTTCTGAGAGAAAAGTGTGTGTGAAAGCCGTCCTTCACCTAGCTTGAAGGGAACACAAAGTTTCTTTTCAGTTGCAAACTCCACTCCATACATATATATGGGGTGGAACAAGCTCCAACACGGTTTTATAGTGAAAACGGCAGGCACTTCAAACCGGCACTAGGAAACAGACTGAGAAACCAGAGTAAGGGTTTCTCCTGCAACCCGTTCCCTTTGTGCTGGATGAACGAACGTCTCTCCACATGCTCAGTTCTGAGAGATAAGTGTGTGTGAAAGCCGTCCTTCACCTAGCTTGAAGGGAACACAAAGTTTCTTTTCAGTTGCAAACTCCTCTCCATACATATATATGGGGTGGAAGAAGCTCCAACTCGGTTTTACAGTGAAAACGGCAGGCACTTCAAACCGGCACTAGGAAACAGACTGAGAAACCAGAGTAAGGGTTTCTCCTGCAACCCGTTCCCTTTGTGCTGGATGAACGAACGTCTCTCCACATGCTCAGTTCTGAGAGATAAGTGTGTGTGAAAGCCGTCCTTCACCTAGCTTGAAGGGAACACAAAGTTTCTTTTCAATTGCAAACTACACTCCATACATATATATGGGGAGGTACAAGTTCCAAATCGGTTTTATAGTGAAAACGGCAGGCAATTAAAACCGGCACTAGGAAATATACTGAGAAACCAGAGTAAGGATTTCTCCTGCAACCCGTTCCCTTTGTGCTGGATGAACGAACGTCTCTCCACATGCTCAGTTCTGAGAGATAAGTGTGTGTGAAAGCCGTCCTTCACCTAGCTTGAAGGGAACACAAAGTTTCTTTTCAGTTGCCAACTCCACTCCATACATATATATGGGGAGGTACAAGCTTCAACACGGTTTTACAGTGAAAACGGCAGGCACTTCAAACCGGCACTAGGAAACAGACTGAGAAACCAGAGTAATGGTTTCTCCTGCAACCCGTTCCCTTTGTGCTGGATGAACGAACGACTCTCCACATGCTCAGTTCTGAGAGATAAGTGTGTGTGAAAGCCGTCCTTCACCTAGCTTGAAGGGAACACAAAGTTTCTTTTCAGTTGCAAACTCCACTCCATACATATATATGGTGAGGTACAAGCTCCAACTCGGTTTTACAGTGAAAACGGCAGGCACTTCAAACCGGCACTAGGAAACAGACTGAGAAACCACAGTAAGGGTTTCTCCTGCAACCCGTTCCCTTTGTGCTGGATGAACGAACGTCTCTCCACATGCTCAGTTCTGAGAGATAACTGTGTGTGAAAGCCGTCCTTCACCTAGCTTGAAGGGAACACAAAGTTTCTTTTCAGTTGCAAACTCCTCTCCATACATATATATGGGGTGGAAGAAGCTCCAACTCGGTTTTACAGTGAAAACGGCAGGCACTTCAAACCGGCACTAGGAAACAGACTGAGAAACCAGAGTAATGGTTTCTCCTGCAACCCGTTCCCTTTGTACTGGATGAACGAACGACTCTCCACATGCTCAGTTCTGAGAGATAAGTGTGTGTGAAAGCCGTCCTTCACCTAGCTTGAAGGGAACACAAAGTTTCTTTTCAGTTGCAAACTCCAATCCATACATATATATGGGGAGGTACAAGCTCCAACTCGGTTTTACAGTGAAAACTGCAGGCACTTCAAACCGGCACTAGGAAACAGACTGAGAAACCAGAGTCAGGGTTTCTCCTGCAACCCGTTCCCTTTGTGCTGGATGAACGAACGTCTCTCCACATGCTCAGTTCTGAGAGATAAGTGTGTGTGAAAGCCGTCCTTCACCTAGCTTGAAGGGAACACAAAGTTTCTTTTCAGTTGCAAACTCCACTCCATACATATATATGGTGAGGTACAAGCTCCAACTCGGTTTTACAGTGAAAACGGCAGGCACTTCAAACCGGCACTAGGAAACAGACTGAGAAACCAGAGTAAGGGTTTCTCCTGCAACCCGTTCCCTTTGTGCTGGATGAACGAACGTCTCTCCACATGCTCAGTTCTGAGAGATAACTGTGTGTGAAAGCCGTCCTTCACCTAGCTTGAAGGGAACACAAAGTTTCTTTTCAGTTGCAAACTCCTCTCCATACATATATATGGGGTGGAAGAAGCTCCAACTCGGTTTTACAGTGCAAACGGCAGGCACTTCAAACCGGCACTAGGAAACAGACTGAGAAATCATAGTCAGTGTTTCCCCTACAACCCGTTCCCTTTGTGCTGCATGAACGAATGTCTCTCCACATGCTCAGTTCTGAGAGATAAGTGTGTGTGAAAGCCGTCCTTCACCTAGCTTGAAGGGAACACAAAGTTTCTTTTCACTTGCAAACTCCACTCCATACATATATATGGGGTGGAACAAGCTCCAACTCGGATTTACAGTGAAAACGGCAGACACTTCAAACCGGCACTAGGAAACAGACTGAGAAACCAGAGTAAGGGTTTCTCCTGCAACCCGTTCCCATTGTGCTGGATGAACGAACGTCTCTCCACATGCTCAGTTCTGAGAGATAAATGGGTGTGAAAGCAGTCCTTCACATAGCTTGAAGGGAACACAAAGTTTCTTTTCAGTTGCATACTACACTCCATACATATATATGGGAAGGTACAAGCTCCAACTCGATTTACAGTGAAAACGGCAGGCACTTCAAAAAGGCACTACGGAATAGACTGAGAAACCAGAGTAAGGGTTTCTCCTGCAACCCGTTCCCTTTGTGCTGGATGAACGAACGACTCTCCACATGCTCAGTTCTGAGAGATAAGTGTGTGTTAAAGCCGTCCTTCACCTAGCTTGAAGGGAACACAAAGTTTCTTTTCAGTTGCCAACCCTACTCCATACATATATATGGGGAGGTACAAGCTTCAACACGGTTTTACAGTGAAAACGGCAGGCACTTCAAACCGGCACTAGGAAACAGACTGAGAAACCAGAGTAAGGGTTTCTCCTGCAACCCGTTTCCTTTGTGCTGGATGAACGAACGTCTCTCCACATGCTCAGTTCTGAGAGATAAGTGTGTGTGAAAGCCGTCCTTCACCTAGCTTGAAGGGAACACAAAGTTTCTTTACAATTGCAAACTACACTCCATACATATATATGGGGAGGTACAAGTTCCAAATCGGTTTTATACTGAAAACGGCAGGCACTTCAATCCGGCACTAGGAAACAGACTGCGAAACCAGAGTAAGGGTTTCTCCTGCAACCCGTTCCCTTTGTGCTGGATGAACGAACGTCTCTCCACATGCTCAGTTCTGAGAGATAAGTGTGTGTGAAAGCCGTCCTTCACCTAGCTTGAAGGGAACACAAAGTTTCTTTTCAGTTGCAAACTCCACTCCATACATATATATGGGGAGATACAAGCTCCAACTCGGTTTTACAGTGAAAACGGCAGGCACTTCAAACCGGCACTAGGAAACAGACTGAGAAACCAGAGTAACAGTTTCTCCTGCAACCCGTTCCCTTTGTGGTGGATAAACGAACGTCTCTCCACATGCTCAGTTCTGAGAGAAAAGTGTGTGTGAAAGCCGTCCTTCACCTAGCTTGAAGGGAACACAAAGTTTCTTTTCAGTTGCCAACTCCACTCCATACATATATATGGGGTGGATCAAGATCCAACTCGGATTTACAGTGAAAAAGGCAGGCACTTCCATCCGGCACTAGGAAACAGACTGAGAAACCAGAGTAAGGGTTTCTCCTGCAACCCGTTCCCTTTGTGCTGGATGAACGAACGTTTCTCCACATGCTCAGTTCTGAGAGATAACTGTGTGTGAAAGCCGTCCTTCACCTAGCTTGAAGGGAACACAAAGTTTCTTTTCAGTTGCAAACTCCTCTCCATACATATATATGGGGTGGAAGAAGCTCCAACTCGGTTTTACAGTGAAAACGGCAGGCACTTCAAACCGGCACTAGGAAACAGACTGAGAAACCAGAGTAAGGGTTTCTCCTGCAACCCGTTTCCTTTGTGCTGGATGAACGAACGTCTCTCCACATGCTCAGTTCTGAGAGATAAATGGGTGTGAAAGACGTCCTTCACATAGCTTGAAGGGAACACAAAGTTTCTTTTCAGTTGCATACTACAATCCATACATATATATGGGGAGGTACAAGCTCCAACTCGGTTTTATAGTGAAAACGGCAGGCACTTCAAACCGGCACTACGAAATATACTGAGAAACCAGAGTAAGGGTTTCTCCTGCAACCCGTTCCCTTTGTGCTGGATGAACGAACGACTCTCCACATGCTCAGTTCTGAGAGATAAGTGTGTGTGAAAGCCGTCCTTCACCTAGCTTGAAGGGAACACAAAGTTTCTTTTCAGTTACAAACTCCACTTCATACATATATATGGGGAGGTACAAGCTCCAAATCGGTTTTACAGTGAAAACGGCAGGCACTTCAAACCGGCACTAGGAAACAGACTGAGATACCAGAGTAAGGGTTTCTCCTGCAACCCGTTCCCTTTGTGCTGGATGAACGAACGTCTCTCCACATGCTCAGTTCTGAGAGATAAGTGTGTGTGAAAGCCGTCCTTCACCAAGCTTGAAGGGAACACAAAGTTTCTTTTCAATTGCAAACTACACTCCATACATATATATGGGGAGGTACAAGTTCCAAATCGGTTTTATAGTGAAAACGGCAGGCAATTAAAACCGGCACTAGGAAATATACTGAGAAACCAGAGTAAGGATTTCTCCTGCAACCCGTTCCCTTTGTGCTGGATGAACGAACGTCTCTCCACATGCTCAGTTCTGAGAGATAAGTGTGTGTGAAAGCCGTCCTTCACCTAGCTTGAAGGGAACACAAAGTTTCTTTTCAGTTGCCAACTCCACTCCATACATATATATGGGGAGGTACAAGCTTCAACACGGTTTTACAGTGAAAACGGCAGGCACTTCAAACCGGCACTAGGAAACAGACTGAGAAACCAGAGTAATGGTTTCTCCTGCAACCCGTTCCCTTTGTGCTGGATGAACGAACAACTCTCCACATGCTCAGTTCTGAGAGATAAGTGTGTGTGAAAGCCGTCCTTCACCTAGCTTGAAGGGAACACAAAGTTTCTTTTCAGTTGCAAACTCCAATCCATACATATATATGGGGAGGTACAAGCTCCAACTCGGTTTTACAGTGAAAACTGCAGGCACTTCAAACCGGCACTAGGAAACAGACTGAGAAACCAGAGTCAGGGTTTCTCCTGCAACCCGTTCCCTTTGTGCTGGATGAACGAACGTCTCTCCACATGCTCAGTTCTGAGAGATAAGTGTGTGTGAAAGCCGTCCTTCACCTAGCTTGAAGGGAACACAAAGTTTCTTTTCAGTTGCAAACTCCACTCCATACATATATATGGTGAGGTACAAGCTCCAACTCGGTTTTACAGTGAAAACGGCAGGCACTTCAAACCGGCACTAGGAAACAGACTGAGAAACCAGAGTAAGGGTTTCTCCTGCAACCCGTTCCCTTTGTGCTGGATGAACGAACGTCTCTCCACATGCTCAGTTCTGAGAGATAACTGTGTGTGAAAGCCGTCCTTCACCTAGCTTGAAGGGAACACAAAGTTTCTTTTCAGTTGCAAACTCCTCTCCATACATATATATGGGGTGGAAGAACCTCCAACTCGGTTTTACAGTGAAAACGGCAGGCACTTCAAACCGGCACTAGGAAACAGACTGAGAAACCAGAGTAATGGTTTCTCCTGCAACCCGTTCCCTTTGTACTGGATGAACGAACGACTCTCCACATGCTCAGTTCTGAGAGATAAGTGTGTGTGAAAGCCGTCCTTCACCTAGCTTGAAGGGAACACAAAGTTTCTTTTCAGTTGCAAACTCCAATCCATACATATATATGGGGAGGTACAAGCTCCAACTCGGTTTTACAGTGAAAACTGCAGGCACTTCAAACCGGCACTAGGAAACAGACTGAGAAACCAGAGTCAGGGTTTCTCCTGCAACCCGTTCCCTTTGTGCTGGATGAACGAACGTCTCTCCACATGCTCAGTTCTGAGAGATAAGTGTGTGTGAAAGCCGTCCTTCACCTAGCTTGAAGGGAACACAAAGTTTCTTTTCAGTTGCAAACTCCACTCCATACATATATATGGTGAGGTACAAGCTCCAACTCGGTTTTACAGTGAAAACGGCAGGCACTTCAAACCGGCACTAGGAAACAGACTGAGAAACCAGAGTAAGGGTTTCTCCTGCAACCCGTTCCCTTTGTGCTGGATGAACGAACGTCTCTCCACATGCTCAGTTCTGAGAGATAACTGTGTGTGAAAGCCGTCCTTCACCTAGCTTGAAGGGAACACAAAGTTTCTTTTCAGTTGCAAACTCCTCTCCATACATATATATGGGGTGGAAGAAGCTCCAACTCGGTTTTACAGTGAAAACGGCAGGCACTTAAAACCGGCACTAGGAAACAGACTGAGAAACCAGAGTAAGGGTTTCTCCTGCAACCCGTTTCCTTTGTGCTGGATGAACGAACGTCTCTCCACATGCTCAGTTCTGAGAGATAAATGGGTGTGAAAGACGTCCTTCACATAGCTTGAAGGGAACACAAAGTTTCTTTTCAGTTGCATACTACAATCCATACATATATATGGGGAGGTACAAGCTCCAACTCGGTTTTATAGTGAAAACGGCAGGCACTTCAAACCGGCACTACGAAATAGACTGAGAAATCAGAGTAAGGGTTTCTCCTGCAACCCGTTCCCATTGTGCTGGATGAACGAACGTCTCTCCACATGCTCAGTTCTGAGAGATAAGTGTGTGTGAAAGCCGTCCTTCACCTAGCTTGAAGGGAACACAATGTTTCTTTTCACTTGCAAACTCCACTCCGTACATATATATGGGGTGGAACAAGCTCCAACTCGGATTTACAGTGAAAACGGCAGACACTTCAAACCGGCACTAGGAAACAGACTGAGAAACCAGAGTAAGGGTTTCTCCTGCAACCCGTTCCCATTGTGCTGGATGAACGAACGTCTCTCCACATGCTCAGTTCTGAGAGATAAATGGGTGTGAAAGCAGTCCTTCACATAGCTTGAAGGGAACACAAAGTTTCTTTTCAGTTGCATACTACACTCCATACATATATATGGGAAGGTACAAGCTCCAACTCGATTTACAGTGAAAACGGCAGGCACTTCAAAAAGGCACTACGGAATAGACTGAGAAACCAGAGTAAGGGTTTCTCCTGCAACCCGTTCCCTTTGTGCTGGATGAACGAACGACTCTCCACATGCTCAGTTCTGAGAGATAAGTGTGTGTGAAAGCCGTCCTTCACCTAGCTTGAAGGGAACACAAAGTTTCTTTTCAGTTGCCAACCCTACTCCATACATATATATGGGGAGGTACAAGATTCAACACGGTTTTACAGTGAAAACGGCAGGCACTTCAAACCGGCACTAGGAAACAGACTGAGAAACCAGAGTAAGGGTTTCTCCTGCAACCCGTTCCCTTTGTGCTGGATGAACGAACGACTCTCCACATGCTCAGTTCTGAGAGATAACTGTGTGTGAAACCCGTCCTTCACCTAGCTTGAAGGGAACACAAAGTTTCTTTTCAGTTGCAAACTCCACTCCATACATATATACGGGGAGGTACAAGCTCCAACTCAGTTTTACAGTGAAAACGGCAGGCACTTCAAAACGGCAGGCACTTCAACCCGGCACTAGGAAACAGACTGAGAAACCAGAGTAAGGGTTTCTCCTGCAACCCGTTCCCTTTGTGCTGGATGAACGAACGTCTCTCCACATGCTCAGTTCTGAGAGAAAAGTGTGTGTGAAAGCCGTCCTTCACCAAGCTTGAAGGGAACACAAAGTTTCTTTTCAGTTGCAAACTCCACTCTATACATATATATGGGGAGGTACAAGCTCCAACTCGGTTTTACAGTGAAAACGGCAGGCACTTCAAACCGGCACTAGGAAACAGACTGAGAAACCAGAGTAAGGGTTTCTCCTGCAACCCGTTCCCTTTGTGCTGGATGAACGAAAGTCTCTCCACATGCTCAGTTCTGAGAGATAAGTGTGTGTGAAAGCCGTCCTTCACCTAGCTTGAAGGGAACACAAAGTTTCTTTTCAGTTGCAAACTCCACTCCATACATATATATGGGGAGGTACAAGCTCCAACTCAGTTTTACAGTGAAAACGGCAGGCATTTCAAACCGGCACTAGGAAACAGACTGAGAAACCAGAGTAAGGGTTTCACCTGCAACCCGTTCCTTTTGTGCTGGATGAACGAACGTATCTCCACATGCTCAGTTCTGAGAGATAAGTGTGTGTGAAAGCCGTCCTTCACCTAGCTTGAAGGGAACACAAAGTTTCTTTTCAGTTGCCAACTCCACTCCATACATATATATGGGGAGGTACAAGCTCCAACTCGGTTTTACAGTGAAAACGGCAGGCACTTCAAACCGGCACTAGGAAACAGACTGAGAAACCAGAGTAAGGGTTTCTCCTGCAACCCGTTGACTTTGTGCTGGATGAACGAACGTCTCTCCACATGCTCAGTTCTGAGATATAAGTGGGTGTGAAAGACTTCCTTCACATAGCTTGAAGGGAACACAAAGTTTCTTTTCAGTTGCATACTACAATCCATACATATATATGGGGAGGTACAAGCTCCAACTCGGTTTTATAGTGAAAACGGCAGGCACTTCAAACCGGCACTACGAAATAGACTGAGAAACCAGAGTAAGGGTTTCTCCTGCAACCCGTTCCCTTTGTGCTGGATGAACGAACGACTCTCCACATGCTCAGTTCTGAGAGATAGGTGTGTGTGAATGCCGTCCTTCACCTAGCTTGAAGGGAACACAAAGTTTCTTTTCAGTTGCAAACTCCACTCCATAAATATATATGGGGTGGTACAAGCTCCAACTCGGTTTTACAGTGAAAACGGCAGGCACTTCAAACAGGCACTAGGAAACAGACTGAGATACCAGAGTAAGGGTTTCTCCTGCAACCCGTTCCCTTTGTGCTGGATGAACGAACGTCTCTCCACATGCTCAGTTCTGAGAGATAACTGTGTGTGAAACCTGTCCTTCACCTAGCTTGAAGGGAACACAAAGTTTCTTTTCAAAGGCAAACTACACTCCATACATATATATGGGGAGGTACAAGTTCCAAATCGGTTTTATAGTGAAAACGGCAGGCAATTAAAACCGGCACTAGGAAATATACTGAGAAACCAGAGTAAGGATTTCTCCTGCAACCCGTTCCCTTTGTGCTGGATGAACGAACGTCTCTCCACATGCTCAGTTCTGAGAGATAAGTGTGTGTGAAAGCCGTCCTTCACCTAGCTTGAAGGGAACACAAAGTTTCTTTTCAGTTGCAAACTCCACTCCATACATATATATGGGGTGGAACAAGCTCCAACTCGGATTTACAGTGAAAACGGCAGGCACTTCAAACCGGCACTAGGAAACAGACTGAGAAACCAGAGTAATGGTTTCTCCTGCAACCCGTTCCCTTTGTGCTGGATGAACGAACGACTCTCCACATGCTCAGTTCTGAGAGATAAGTGTGTGTGAAAGCCGTCCTTCACCTAGCTTGAAGGGAACACAAAGTTTCTTTTCAGTTGCAAACTCCAATCCATACATATATATGGGGAGGTACAAGCTCCAACTCGGTTTTACAGTGAAAACTGCAGGCACTTCAAACCGGCACTAGGAAACAGACTGAGAAACCAGAGTCAGGGTTTCTCCTGCAACCCGTTCCCTTTGTGCTGGATGAACGAACGTCTCTCCACATGCTCAGTTCTGAGAGATAAGTGTGTGTGAAAGCCGTCCTTCACCTAGCTTGAAGGGAACACAAAGTTTCTTTTCAGTTGCAAACTCCACTCCATACATATATATGGTGAGGTACAAGCTCCAACTCGGTTTTACAGTGAAAACGGCAGGCACTTCAAACCGGCACTAGGAAACAGACTGAGAAACCAGAGTAAGGGTTTCTCCTGCAACCCGTTCCCTTTGTGCTGGATGAACGAACGTCTCTCCACATGCTCAGTTCTGAGAGATAACTGTGTGTGAAAGCCGTACTTCACCTAGCTTGAAGGGAAAACAAAGTTTCTTTTCAGTTGCAAACTCCTCTCCATACATATATATGGGGTGGAAGAAGCTCCAACTCGGTTTTACAGTGAAAACGGCAGGCACTTCAAACCGGCACTAGGAAACAGACTGAGAAACCAGAGTAAGGGTTTCTCCTGCAACCCGTTTCCTTTGTGCTGGATGAAAGAACGTCTCTCCACATGCTCAGTTCTGAGAGATAAATGGGTGTGAAAGACGTCCTTCACATAGCTTGAAGGGAACACAAAGTTTCTTTTCAGTTGCATACTACAATCCATACATATATATGGGGAGGTACAAGCTCCAACTCGGTTTTATAGTTAAAACGGCAGGCACTTCAAACCGGCACTACGAAATAGACTGAGAAATCAGAGTAAGGGTTTCTCCTGCAACCCGTTCCCTTTGTGCTGGATGAACGAACGACTCTCCACATGCTCAGTTCTGAGAGATAAGTGTGTGTGAAAGCCGTCCTTCACCTAGCTTGAAGGGAACACAAAGTTTCTTTTCAGTTGCAAACTCCACTTCATACATATATATGGGGAGGTACAAGCTCCAACTCGGTTTTACAGTGAAAACGGCAGGCACTTCAAACCGGCACTAGGAAACAGACTGAGATACCAGAGTCAGGGTTTCTCCTGCAACCCGTTCCCTTTGTGCTGGATGAACGAACGTCTCTCCACATGCTCAGTTCTGAGAGATAACTGTGTGTGAAAGCCGTCCTTCACCTAGCTTGAAGGGAACACAAAGTTTCTTTTCAATTGCAAACTACACTCCATACATATATATGGGGAGGTACAAGTTCCAAATCGGTTTTATAGTGAAAACGGCAGGCAATTAAAACCGGCACTAGGAAATATACTGAGAAACCAGAGTAAGGATTTCTCCTGCAACCCGTTCCCTTTGTGCTGGATGAACGAACGTCTCTCCACATGCTCAGTTCTGAGAGATAAGTGTGTGTGAAAGCCGTCCTTCACCTAGCTTGAAGGGAACACAAAGTTTCTTTTCAGTTGCAAACTCCACTCCATACATATATATGGGGAGGTACAAGTTCCAAATCGGTTTTATAGTGAAAACGGCAGGCAATTAAAACCGACACTAGGAAACAGACTGAGAAACCAGAGTAAGGGTTTCTCCTACAACCCGTTCCCTTTGTGCTGGATAAACGAACGTCTCTCCACATGCTCAGTTCTGAGAGAAAAGTGTGTGTGAAAGCCGTCCTTCACCTAGCTTGAAGGGAACACAAAGTTTCTTTTCAGTTGCAAACTACACTCCATACATATATATGGGGAGGTACAAGCTCCAACTCGGTTTTATAGTGAAAACGGCAGGCACTTCAAACCGGCACTACGAAATAGACTGAGAAACCAGAGTATGGGTTTCTCCTGCAACCCGTTCCCTTTGGGCTGGATGAACGAACGTCTCTCCACATGCTCAGTTCTGAGAGATAAGTGTGTGTGAAAGCCGTCCTTCACCTAGCTTGAAGGGAACACAAAGTTTCTTTTCAATTGCAAACTACAATCCATACATATATATGGGGAGGTACAAGTTCCAAATCGGTTTTATAGTGAAAACGGCAGGCAATTAAAACCGGCACTAGGAAATATACTGAGAAACCAGAGTAAGGATTTCTCCTGCAACCCGTTCCCTTTGTGCTGGATGAACGAACGTCTCTCCACATGCTCAGTTCTGAGAGATAAGTGTGTGTGAAAGCCGTCCTTCACCTAGCTTGAAGGGAACACAAAGTTTCTTTTCAGTTGCCAACTCCACTCCATACATATATATGGGGAGGTACAAGCTTCAACACGGTTTTACAGTGAAAACGGCAGGCACTTCAAACCGGCACTAGGAAACAGACTGAGAAACCAGAGTAATGGTTTCTCCTGCAACCCGTTCCCTTTGTGCTTGATGAACGAACGACACTCCACATGCTCAGTTCTGAGAGATAAGTGTGTGTGAAAGCCGTCCTTCACCTAGCTTGAAGGGAACACAAAGTTTCTTTTCAGTTGCAAACTCCAATCCATACATATATATGGGGAGGTACAAGCTCCAACTCGGTTTTACAGTGAAAACTGCAGGCACTTCAAACCGGCACTAGGAAACAGACTGAGAAACCAGAGTCAGGGTTTCTCCTGCAACCCGTTCCCTTTGTGCTGGATGAACGAACGTCTCTCCACATGCTCAGTTCTGAGAGATAAGTGTGTGTGAAAGCCGTCCTTCACCTAGCTTGAAGGGAACACAAAGTTTCTTTTCAGTTGCAAACTCCACTCCATACATATATATGGTGAGGTACAAGCTCCAACTCGGTTTTACAGTGAAAACGGCAGGCACTTCAAACCGGCACTAGGAAACAGACTGAGAAACCAGAGTAAGGGTTTCTCCTGCAACCCGTTCCCTTTGTGCTGGATGAACGAACGTCTATCCACATGCTCAGTTCTGAGAGATAACTGTGTGTGAAAGCCGTCCTTCATCTAGCTTGAAGGGAACACAAAGTTTCTTTTCAGTTGCAAACTCCTCTCCATACATATATATGGGGTGGAAGAAGCTCCAACTCGGTTTTACAGTGAAAACGGCAGGCACTTCAAACCGGCACTAGGAAACAGACTGAGAAACCAGAGTAAGGGTTTCTCCTGCAACCCGTTTCCTTTGTGCTGGATGAAAGAACGTCTCTCCACATGCTCAGTTCTGAGAGATAAATGGGTGTGAAAGCAGTCCTTCACCTAGATTGAAGGGAACACAAAGTTTCTTTTCAGTTGCATACTACACTCCATACATATATATGGGGAGGTACAAGCTCCAACTCGATTTACAGTGAAAACGGCAGGCACTTCAAAAAGGCACTACGAAATAGACTGAGAAACCAGAGTAAGGGTTTCTCCTGCAACCCGTTCCCTTTGTGCTGGATGAACGAACGACTCTCCACATGCTCAGTTCTGAGAGATAATTGTGTGTGAAAGCCGTCCTTCACCTAGCTTGAAGGGAACACAAAGTTTCTTTTCAGTTGCCAACCCTACTCCATACATATATATGGGGAGGTACAAGCTTCAACACGGTTTTACAGTGAAAACGGCAGGCACTTCAAACCGGCACTACGAAACAGACTGAGAAACCAGAGTAAGGGTTTCTCCTGCAACCCGTTCCCTTTGTGCTTGA
This sequence comes from Vicugna pacos, assembly GCF_048564905.1. Lineage (NCBI taxonomy): Eukaryota > Metazoa > Chordata > Mammalia > Artiodactyla > Camelidae > Vicugna > Vicugna pacos. The sequence continues at coordinate 7,862,321 of NC_133017.1, forward strand.
TGAACGAACGACTCTCCACATGCTCAGTTCTGAGAGATATGTGTGTGTGAAAGCCGTCCTTCACCTAGCTTGAAGGGAACACAAAGTTTCTTTTCAGTTGCAAACTCCACTCCATACATATATATGGGGAGGTACAAGCTCCAACTCGGTTTTACAGTGAAAACGGCAGGCACTTCAAACCGGCACTAGGAAACAGACTGAGAAACCAGAGTAAGGGTTTCTCCTGCAACCCGTTCCCTTTGTGCTGGATGAACGAACGTCTCTCCACATGCTCAGTTCTGAGAGATAAGTGTGTGTGAAAGCCGTCCTTCACCTAGCTTGAAGGGAACACAAAGTTTCTTTTCAGTTGCAAACTCCACTCCATACATATATATGGGGAAGTACAAGCTCCAACTCGGTTTTACAGTGAAAACGGCAGGCACTTCAAACCGGCACTAGGAAACAGACTGAGAAACCAGAGTAAGGGTTTCTCCTGCAACCCGTTGCCTTTGTGCTGGATGAACGAACGTCTCTCCACATGCTCAGTTCTGAGAGATAAATGGGTGTGAAAGACGTCCTTCACATAGCTTGAAGGGAACACAAAGTTTCTTTTCAGTTGCATACTACAATGCATACATATATATGGGGAGGTACAAGCTCCAACTCGGTTTTATAGTGAAAACGGCAGGCACTTCAAACCGGCACTACGAAATAGACTGAGAAACCAGAGTAAGGGTTTCTCCTGCAACCCGTTCCCTTTGTGCTGGATGAACGAACGACTCTCCACATGCTCAGTTCTGAGAGATAAGTGTGTGTGAAAGCCGTCCTTCACCTAGCTTGAAGGGAACACAAAGTTTCTTTTCAGTTGCCAACCCTACTCCATACATATATATGGGGAGGTACAAGCTCCAACTCGGTTTTACAGTGAAAACGGCAGGCACTTCAAACAGGCACTAGGAAACAGACTGAGATACCAGAGTAAGGGTTTCTCCTGCAACCCGTTCCCTTTGTGCTGGATGAACGAACGTCTCTCCACATGCTCAGTTCTGACAGATAAGTGTGTGTGAAAGCCGTCCTTCACCTAGCTTGAAGGGAACACAAAGTTTCTTTTCAGTTGCAAACTCCACTCCATACATATATATGGGGAAGTACAAGCTCCAACTCGGTTTTACAGTGAAAACGGCAGGCACTTCAAACCGGCACTAGGAAACAGACTGAGAAACCAGAGTAAGGGTTTCTCCTGCAACCCGTTGCCTTTGTGCTGGATGAACGAACGTCTCTCCACATGCTCAGTTCTGAGAGATAAATGGGTGTGAAAGACGTCCTTCACATAGCTTGAAGGGAACACAAAGTTTCTTTTCAGTTGCATACTACAATGCATACATATATATGGGGAGATACAAGCTCCAACTCGGTTTTATAGTGAAAACGGCAGGCACTTCAAACCGGCACTACGAAATAGACTGAGAAACCAGAGTAAGGGTTTCTCCTGCAACCCGTTCCCTTTGTGCTGGATGAACGAACGACTCTCCACATGCTCAGTTCTGAGAGATAAGTGTGTGTGAAAGCCGTCCTTCACCTAGCTTGAAGGGAACACAAAGTTTCTTTTCAGTTGCAAACTCCACTCCATACATATATATGGGGAGGTACAAGCTCCAACTCGGTTTTACAGTGAAAACGGCAGGCACTTCAAACAGGCACTAGGAAACAGACTGAGATACCAGAGTAAGGGTTTCTCCTGCAACCCGTTCCCTTTGTGCTGGATGAACGAACGTCTCTCCCCATGCTCAGTTCTGAGAGATAATTGTGTGTGAAAGCCGTCCTTCACCTAGCTTGAAGGGAACACAAAGTTTCTTTTCAATTGCAAACTACACTCCATACATATATATGGGGAGGTACAAGTTCCAAATCGGTTTTATAGTGAAAACGGCAGGCAATTAAAACCGGCACTAGGAAATATACTGAGAAACCAGAGTAAGGATTTCTCCTGCAACCCGTTCCCTTTGTGCTGGATGAACGAACGTCTCTCCACATGCTCAGTTCTGAGAGATAAGTGTGTGTGAAAGCCGTCCTTCACCTAGCTTGAAGGGAACACAATGTTTCTTTTCAGTTGCAAACTCCACTCCATACATATATATGGGGTGGAACAAGCTCCAACTCGGATTTACAGTGAAAACGGCAGGCACTTCAAACCGGCACTAGGAAACAGACTGAGAAAACAGAGTAAGGGTTTCTCCTGCAACCCGTTCCCTTTGTGCTGGATGAACGAACGTCTCTCCACTTGCTCAGTTCTGAGAGAAAAGTGTGTGTGAAAGCCGTCCTTCACCTAGCTTGAAGGGAACACAAAGTTTCTTTTCAGTTGCCAACCCTAATCCATACATATATATGGGGAGGTACAAGCTTCAACACGGTTTTACAGTGAAAACGGCAGGCACTTCAAACCGGCACTAGGAAACAGACTGAGAAACCAGAGTAAGGGTTTCTCCTGCAACCCGTTCCCTTTGTGCTGGATGAAAGAACGTCTCTCCACATGCTCAGTTCTGAGAGATAAGTGTGTGTGAAAGCCGTCCTTCACCTAGCTTGAAGGGAACACAAAGTTTCTTTTCAGTTTCAAACTCCACTCCATACATATATATGGGGAGGTACAAGCTCAAACTCGGTTTTACAGTGAAAACGGCAGGCACTTCAAACCGGCACTAGGAAACAGACTGAGAAACCAGAGTAAGGGTTTCACCTGCAACCCGTTCCCTTTGTGCTGGATGAACGAACGTCTCTCCACATGCTCAGTTCTGAGAGATAAGTGTGTGTGAAAGCCGTCCTTCACCTAGCTTGAAGGGAACACAAAGTTTCTTTTCAGTTGCAAACTCCACTCCATACATATATATGGGGAAGTACAAGCTCCAACTCGGTTTTACAGTGAAAACGGCAGGCACTTCAAACCGGCACTAGGAAACAGACTGAGAAACCAGAGTAAGGGTTTCTCCTGCAACCCGTTGCCTTTGTGCTGGATGAACGAACGTCTCTCCACATGCTCAGTTCTGAGAGATAAATGGGTGTGAATGACGTCCTTCACATAGCTTGAAGGGAACACAAAGTTTCTTTTCAGTTGCATACTACAATGCATACATATATATGGGGAGGTACAAGCTCCAACTCGGTTTTATAGTGAAAACGGCAGGCACTTCAAACCGGCACTACGAAATAGACTGAGAAACCAGAGTAAGGGTTTCTCCTGCAACCCGTTCCCTTTGTGCTGGATGAACGAACGACTCTCCACATGCTCAGTTCTGAGAGATAAGTGTGTGTGAAAGCCGTCCTTCACCTAGCTTGAAGGGAACACAAAGTTTCTTTTCAGTTGCCAACCCTAATCCATACATATATATGGGGAGGTACAAGCTTCAACACGGTTTTACAGTGAAAACGGCAGGCACTTCAAACCGGCACTAGGAAACAGACTGAGAAACCAGAGTAAGGGTTTCTCCTGCAACCCGTTTCCTTTGTGCTGGATGAACGAACGACTCTCCACATGCTCAGTTCTGAGAGATAACTGTGTGTGAAAGCCGTCCTTCACCTAGCTTGAAGGGAACACAAAGTTTCTTTTCAGTTGCAAACTCCACTCCATACATATATATGGGGAGGTACAAGCTCCAACTCGGTTTTACAGTGAAAACGGCAGGCACTTCAAACCGGCACTAGGAAACAGACTGAGAAACCAGAGTAAGGGTTTCTCCTGCAACCCGTTCCCTTTGTGCTGGATGAACGAACGTCTCTCCACATGCTCAGTTCTGAGAGATAAGTGTGTGTGAAAGCCGTCCTTCACCTAGCTTGAAGGGAACACAAAGTTTCTTTTCAGTTTCAAACTCCACTCCATACATATATATGGGGAGGTACAAGCTCCAACTCGGTTTTACAGTGAAAACGGCAGGCACTTCAAACCGGCACTAGGAAACAGACTGAGAAACCAGAGTAAGGGTTTCACCTGCAACCCGTTCCCTTTGTGCTGGATGAACGAACGTCTCTCCACATGCTCAGTTCTGAGAGATAAGTGTGTGTGAAAGCCGTCCTTCACCTAGCTTGAAGGGAACACAAAGTTTCTTTTCAGTTGCAAACTCCACTCCATACATATATATGGGGAAGTACAAGCTCCAACTCGGTTTTACAGTGAAAACGGCAGGCACTTCAAACCGGCACTAGGAAACAGACTGAGAAACCAGAGTAAGGGTTTCTCCTGCAACCCGTTGCCTTTGTGCTGGATGAACGAACGTCTCTCCACATGCTCAGTTCTGAGAGATAAATGGGTGTGAAAGACGTCCTTCACATAGCTTGAAGGGAACACAAAGTTTCTTTTCAGTTGCATACTACAATGCATACATATATATGGGGAGGTACAAGCTCCAACTCGGTTTTATAGTGAAAACGGCAGGCACTTCAAACCGGCACTACGAAATAGACTGAGAAACCAGAGTAAGGGTTTCTCCTGCAACCCGTTCCCTTTGTGCTGGATGAACGAACGACTCTCCACATGCTCAGTTCTGAGAGATAAGTGTGTGTGAAAGCCGTCCTTCACCTAGCTTGAAGGGAACACAAAGTTTCTTTTCAGTTGCAAACTCCACTCCATACATATATATGGGGAGGTACAAGCTCCAACTCGGTTTTACAGTGAAAACGGCAGGCACTTCAAACAGGCACTAGGAAACAGACTGAGATACCAGAGTAAGGGTTTCTCCTGCAACCCGTTCCCTTTGTGCTGGATGAACGAACGTCTCTCCACATGCTCAGTTCTGAGAGATAATTGTGTGTGAAAGCCGTCCTTCACCTAGCTTGAAGGGAACACAAAGTTTCTTTTCAATTGCAAACTACACTCCATACATATATATGGGGAGGTACAAGTTCCAAATCGGTTTTATAGTGAAAACGGCAGGCAATTAAAACCGGCACTAGGAAATATACTGAGAAACCAGAGTAAGGATTTCTCCTGCAACCCGTTCCCTTTGTGCTGGATGAACGAACGTCTCTCCACATGCTCAGTTCTGAGAGATAAGTGTGTGTGAAAGCCGTCTTTCACCTAGCTTGAAGGGAACACAATGTTTCTTTTCAGTTGCAAACTCCACTCCATACATATATATGGGGTGGAATAAGCTCCAACTCGGATTTACAGTGAAAACGGCAGGCACTTCAAACCGGCACTAGGAAACAGACTGAGAAAACAGAGTAAGGGTTTCTCCTGCAACCCGTTCCCTTTGTGCTGGATGAACGAACGTCTCTCCACATGCTCAGTTCTGAGAGAAAAGTGTGTGTGAAAGCCGTCCTTCACCTAGCTTGAAGGGAACACAAAGTTTCTTTTCAGTTGCCAACCATAATCCATACATATATACGGGGAGGTACAAGCTTCAACACGGTTTTACAGTGAAAACGGCAGGCACTTCAAACCGGCACTAGGAAACAGACTGAGAAACCAGAGTAAGGGTTTCTCCTGCAACCCGTTCCCTTTGTGCTGGATGAAAGAACGACTCTCCACATGCTCAGTTCTGAGAGATAACTGTGTGTGAAAGCCGTCCTTCACCTAGCTTGAAGGGAACACAAAGTTTCTTTTCAGTTGCAAACTCAACTCCATACATATATATGGGGAGGTACAAGCTCCAACTCGGTTTTACAGTGAAAACGGCAGGCACTTCAAACCGGCACTAAGAAACAGACTGAGAAACCAGAGTAAGGGTTTCTCCTGCAACCCGTTCCCTTTGTGCTGGATGAACGAACGTCTCTCCACATGCTCAGTTCTGAGAGATAAGTGTGTGTGAAAGCCGTCCTTCACCTAGCTTGAAGGGAACACAAATTTTCTTTTCAGTTTCAAACTCCACTCCATACATATATATGGGGAGGTACAAGCTCCAACTCGGTTTTACAGTGAAAACGGCAGGCACTTCAAACCGGCACTAGGAAACAGACTGAGAAACCAGAGTAAGGGTTTCACCTGCAACCCGTTCCCTTTGTGCTGGATGAACGAACGTCTCTCCACATGCTCAGTTCTGAGAGATAAGTTTGTGTGAAAGCCGTCCTTCACCTAGCTTGAAGGGAACACAAAGTTTCTTTTCAGTTGCAAACTCCACTCCATACATATATATGGGGAAGTACAAGCTCCAACTCGATTTTACAGTGAAAACGGCAGGCACTTCAAACCGGCACTAGGAAACAGACTGAGAAACCAGAGTAAGGGTTTCTCCTGCAACCCGTTGCCTTTGTGCTGGATGAACGAACGTCTCTCCACATGCTCAGTTCTGAGAGATAAATGGGTGTGAAAGACGTCCTTCACATAGCTTGAAGGGAACACAAAGTTTCTTTTCAGTTGCATACTACAATCCATACATATATATGGGGAGGTACAAGCTCCAACTCGGTTTTATAGTGAAAACGGCAGGCACTTCAAACCGGCACTACGAAATAGACTGAGAAACCAGAGTAAGGGTTTCTCCTGCAACCCGTTCCCTTTGTGCTGGATGAACGAACGACTCTCCACATGCTCAGTTCTGAGAGATAAGTGTGTGTGAAAGCCGTCCTTCACCTAGCTTGAAGGGAACACAAAGTTTCTTTTCAGTTGCAAACTCCACTCCATACATATATATGGGGAGGTACAAGCTCCAACTCGGTTTTACAGTGAAAACGGCAGGCACTTCAAACCGGCACTAGGAAACAGACTGAGAAACCAGAGTAAGGGTTTCTCCTGCAACCCGTTGCCTTTGTGCTGGATGAACGAACGTCTCTCCACATGCTCAGTTCTGAGAGATAAATGGGTGTGAAAGACGTCCTTCACATAGCTTGAAGGGAACACAAAGTTTCTTTTCAGTTGCATACTACAATGCATACATATATATGGGGAGGTACAAGCTCCAACTCGGTTTTATAGTGAAAACGGCAGGCACTTCAAACCGGCACTACGAAATAGACTGAGAAACCAGAGTAAGGGTTTCTCCTGCAACCCGTTCCCTTTGTGCTGGATGAACGAACGACTCTCCACATGCTCAGTTCTGAGAGATAAGTGTGTGTGAAAGCCGTCCTTCACCTAGCTTGAAGGGAACACAAAGTTTCTTTTCAGTTGCAAACTCCACTCCATACATATATATGGGGAGGTACAAGCTCCAACTCGGTTTTACAGTGAAAACGGCAGGCACTTCAAACAGGCACTAGGAAACAGACTGAGATACCAGAGTAAGGGTTTCTCCTGCAACCCGTTCCCTTTGTGCTGGATGAACGAACGTCTCTCCACATGCTCAGTTCTGAGAGATAATTGTGTGTGAAAGCCGTCCTTCACCTAGCTTGAAGGGAACACAAAGTTTCTTTTCAATTGCAAACTACACTCCATACATATATATGGGGAGGTACAAGTTCCAAATCGGTTTTATAGTGAAAACGGCAGGCAATTAAAACCGGCACTAGGAAATATACTGAGAAACCAGAGTAAGGATTTCTCCTGCAACCCGTTCCCTTTGTGCTGGATGAACGAACGTCTCTCCACATGCTCAGTTCTGAGAGATAAGTGTGTGTGAAAGCCGTCCTTCACCTAGCTTGAAGGGAACACAATGTTTCTTTTCAGTTGCAAACTCCACTCCATACATATATATGGGGTGGAACAAGCTCCAACTCGGATTTACAGTGAAAACGGCAGGCACTTCAAACCGGCACTAGGAAACAGACTGAGAAAACAGAGTAAGGGTTTCTCCTGCAACCCGTTCCCTTTGTGCTGGATGAACGAACGTCTCTCCACATGCTCAGTTCTGAGAGATAAGTGTGTGTGAAAGCCGTCCTTCACCTAGCTTGAAGGGAACACAAAGTTTCTTTTCAGTTGCCAACCCTAATCCATACATATATATGGGGAGGTACAAGCTTCAACACGGTTTTACAGTGAAAACGGCAGGCACTTCAAACCGGCACTAGGAAACAGACTGAGAAACCAGAGTAAGGGTTTCTCCTGCAACCCGTTCCCTTTGTGCTGGATGAACGAACGACTCTCCACATGCTCAGTTCTGAGAGATAACTGTGTGTGAAAGCCGTCCTTCACCTAGCTTGAAGGGAACACAAAGTTTCTTTTCAGTTGCAAACTCAACTCCATACATATATATGGGGAGGTACAAGCTCCAACTCGGTTTTACAGTGAAAACGGCAGGCACTTCAAACCGGCACTACGAAACAGACTGAGAAACCAGAGTAAGGGTTTCTCCTGCAACCCGTTCCCTTTGTGCTGGATGAACGAACGTCTCTCCACATGCTCAGTTCTGAGAGATAAGTGTGTGTGAAAGCCGTCCTTCACCTAGCTTGAAGGGAACACAAATTTTCTTTTCAGTTTCAAACTCCACTCCATACATATATATGGGGAGGTACAAGCTCCAACTCGGTTTTACAGTGAAAACGGCAGGCACTTCAAACCGGCACTAGGAAACAGACTGAGAAACCAGAGTAAGGGGTTCTCCTGCAACCCGTTCCCTTTGTGCTGGATGAACGGACGACTCTCCACATGCTCAGTTCTGAGAGATAAGTGTGTGTGAAAGCCGTCCTTCACCTAGCTTGAAGGGAACACAAAGTTTCTTTTCAGTTGCAAACTCCAATCCATACATATATATGGGGAGGTACAAGCTCCAACTCGGTTTTACAGTGAAAACGGCAGGCACTTCAAACCGGCACTAGGAAACAGACTGAGAAACCATAGTAAGGGTTTCTCCTGCAACCCGTTCCCTTTGTGCTGGATGAACGAACGTCTCTCCACATGCTCAGTTCTGAGAGATAAGTGTGTGTGAAAGCCGTCCTTCACCTAGCTTGAAGGGAACACAAAGTTTCTTTTCAGTGGCAAACTCCACTCCATACATATATATGGTGAGATACAAGCTCCAACTCGTTTTTACAGTGAAAACGACAGGCACTTCAAACCGGCACTAGGAAACAGACTGAGAAACCAGAGTAAGGGTTTCTCCTGCAACCCGTTCCCTTTGTGCTGGATGAACGAACGTCTCTCCACATGCTCAGTTCTGTGAGATAAATGGGTGTGAAATCCGTCCTTCACCTAGCTTGAAGGGAACACAAAGTTTCTTTTCAGTTGCAAACTCCACTCCATAAATATATATGGGGTGCAACAAGCTCCAACTCGGTTTTATAGTGAAAACGGCAGGCACTTCAAACCGGCACTACGAAATAGACTGAGAAACCAGAGTAAGGGTTTCACCTGCAACCCGTTCCCTTTGTGCTGGATGAACGAACGTCTCTCCACATGCTCAGTTCTGAGAGATAAGTGTGTGTGAAAGCCGTCCTTCACCTAGCTTGAAGGGAACACAAAGTTTCTTTTCAGTTGCAAATTCCACTCCATACATATATATGGGGAAGTACAAGCTCAAACTCGGTTTTACAGTGAAAACGGCAGGCACTTCAAACCGGCACTAGGAAACAGACTGAGAAACCAGAGTAAGGGTTTCTCCTGCAACCCGTTGCCTTTGTGCTGGATGAACGAACGTCTCTCCACATGCTCAGTTCTGAGAGATAAATGGGTTTGAAAGACGTCCTTCACATAGCTTGAAGGGAACACAAAGTTTCTTTTCAGTTGCATACTACAATCCATACATATATATGGGGAGGTACAAGCTCCAACTCGGTTTTATAGTGAAAACGGCAGGCACTTCAAACCGGCACTACGAAATAGACTGAGAAACCAGAGTAAGGGTTTCTCCTGCAACCCGTTCCCTTTGTGCTGGATGAACGAACGACTCTCCACATGCTCAGTTCTGAGAGATAAGTGTGTGTGAAAGCCGTCCTTCACCTAGCTTGAAGGGAACACAAAGTTTCTTTTCAGTTGCAAACTCCACTCCATACATATATATGGGGAGGTAAAAGCTCCAACTCGGTTTTACAGTGAAAACGGCAGGCACTTCAAACCGGCACTAGGAAACAGACTGAGAAACCAGAGTAAGGGTTTCTCCTGCAACCCGTTGCCTTTGTGCTGGATGAACGAACGTCTCTCCACATGCTCAGTTCTGAGAGATAAATGGGTGTGAAAGACGTCCTTCAGAAAGCTTGAAGGGAACACAAAGTTTCTTTTCAGTTGCATACTACAATGCATACATATATATGGGGAGGTACAAGCTCCAACTCGGTTTTATAGTGAAAACGGCAGGCACTTCAAACCGGCACTACGAAATAGACTGAGAAACCAGAGTAAGGGTTTCTCCTGCAACCCGTTCCCTTTGTGCTGGATGAACGAACGACTCTCCACATGCTCAGTTCTGAGAGATAAGTGTGTGTGAAAGCCGTCCTTCACCTAGCTTGAAGGGAACACAAAGTTTCTTTTCAGTTGCAAACTCCACTCCATACATATATATGGGGAGGTACAAGCTCCAACTCGGTTTTACAGTGAAAACGGCAGGCACTTCAAACAGGCACTAGGAAACAGACTGAGATACCAGAGTAAGGGTTTCTCCTGCAACCCGTTCCCTTTGTGCTGGATGAACGAACGTCTCTCCACATGCTCAGTTCTGAGAGATAATTGTGTGTGAAAGCCGTCCTTCACCTAGCTTGAAGGGAACACAAAGTTTCTTTTCAATTGCAAACTACACTCCATACATATATATGGGGAGGTACAAGTTCCAAATCGGTTTTATAGTGAAAACGGCAGGCAATTAAAACCGGCACTAGGAAATATACTGAGAAACCAGAGTAAGGATTTCTCCTGCAACCCGTTCCCTTTGTGCTGGATGAACGAACGTCTCTCCACATGCTCAGTTCTGAGAGATAAGTGTGTGTGAAAGCCGTCCTTCACCTAGCTTGAAGGGAACACAATGTTTCTTTTCAGTTGCAAACACCACTCCATACATATATATGGGGTGGAACAAGCTCCAACTCGGATTTACAGTGAAAACGGCAGGCACTTCAAACCGGCACTAGGAAACAGACTGAGAAACCAGAGTAAGGGTTTCTCCTGCAACCCGTTCCCTTTGTGCTGGATGAACGAACGACTCTCCACATGCTCAGTTCTGAGAGAAAAGTGTGTGTGAAAGCCGTCCTTCACCTAGCTTGAAGGGAACACAAAGTTTCTTTTCAGTTGCAAACTACACTCCATACATATATATGGGGAGGTACAAGCTCCAAATCGGTTTTACAGTGAAAACGGCAGGCACTTCAAACCGGCACTAGGAAACAGACTGAGAAACCAGAGTAAGGGTTTCACCTGCAACCCGTTCCCTTTGTGCTGGATGAACGAACGTCTCTCCACATGCTCAGTTCTGAGAGAAAAGTGTGTGTGAAAGCCGTCCTTCACCTAGCTTGAAGGGAACACAAAGTTTCTTTTCAGTTGCAAACTCCACTCCATACATATATATGGAGAGGTACAAGCTCCAACTCGGTTTTACAGTGAAAACGGCAGGCACTTCAAACCGACACTAGGAAACAGACTGAGAAACCAGAGTAAGGGGTTCTCCTGCAACCCGTTCCCTTTGTGCTGGATGAACGGACGACTCTCCACATGCTCAGTTCTGAGAGATAAGTGTGTGTGAAAGCCGTCCTTCACCTAGCTTGAAGGGAACACAAAGTTTCTTTTCAGTTGCAAACTCCAATCCATACATATATATGGGGAGGTACAAGCTCCAACTCGGTTTTACAGTGAAAACGGCAGGCACTTCAAACCGGCACTAGGAAACAGACTGAGAAACCATAGTAAGGGTTTCTCCTGCAACCCGTTCCCTTTGTGCTGGATGAACGAACGTCTCTCCACATGCTCAGTTCTGAGAGATAAGTGGGTGTGAAAGCCGTCCTTCACCTAGCTTGAAGGGAACACAAAGTTTCTTTTCAGTGGCAAACTCCACTCCATACATATATATGGTGAGATACAAGCTCCAACTCGTTTTTACAGTGAAAACGACAGGCACTTCAAACCGGCACTAGGAAACAGACTGAGAAACCAGAGTAAGGGTTTCTCCTGCAACCCGTTCCCTTTGTGCTGGATGAACGAACGTCTCTCCACATGCTCAGTTCTGTGAGATAAATGGGTGTGAAATCCGTCCTTCACCTAGCTTGAAGGGAACACAAAGTTTCTTTTCAGTTGCAAACTCCACTCCATAAATATATATGGGGTGCAACAAGCTCCAACTCGGTTTTATAGTGAAAACGGCAGGCACTTCAAACCGGCACTACGAAATAGACTGAGAAACCAGAGTAAGGGTTTCCCCTGCAACCCGTTCCCTTTGTGCTGGATGAACGAACGTCTCTCCACATGCTCAGTTCTGAGAGATAAGTGTGTGTGAAAGCCGTCCTTCACCTAGCTTGAAGGGAACACAAAGTTTCTTTTCAGTGGCAAACTCCACTCCATACATATCTATGGGGAGGTACAAGCTCCAACTCGTTTTTACAGTGAAAACGGCAGGCACTTCAAACCGGCACTAGGAAACAGACTGAGAAACCAGAGTAAGGGTTTCTCCTGCAACCCGTTCCCTTTGTGCTGGATGAACGAACGTCTCTCCACATGCTCAGTTCTGAGAGATAAATGGGTGTGAAAGCCGTCCTTCACCTAGCTTGAAGGGAACACAAAGTTTCTTTTCAGTTGCTAACTCCACTCCATAAATATATATGGGGTGCAACAAGCTCCAACTCGGTTTTATAGTGAAAACGGCAGGCACTTCAAACCGGCACTACGAAATAGACTGAGAAACCAGAGTAAGGGTTTCTCCTGCAACCCGTTCCCTTTGTGCTGGATGAACGAACGTCTCTCCACATGCTCAGTTCTGAGAGATAAGTGTGTGAGAAAGCCGTCCTTCACCTAGCTTGAAGGGAACACAAAGTTTCTTTTCAGTTGCTAACTCCACTCCATACATATATATGGGGTGCAACAAGCTCCAACTCGGTTTTATAGTGAAAACGGCAGGCACTTCAAACCGGCACTAGGAAACAGACTGAGAAACCAGAGTAAGGGTTTCTCCTGCAACACGTTCCCTTTGTGCTGGATGAACGGACGACTCTCCACATGCTCAGTTCTGAGAGATAAGTGTGTGTGAAAGCCGTCCTTCACCTAGCTTGAAGGGAACACAAAGTTTCTTTTCAGTTGCAAACTCCAATCCATACATATATATGGGGAGGTACAAGCTCCAACTCGGTTTTACAGTGAAAACGGCAGGCACTTCAAACCGGCACTAGGAAACAGACTGAGAAACCAGAGTAAGGGTTTCTCCTGCAACCCGTTCCCTTTGTGCTGGATGAACGAACGTCTCTCCACATGCTCAGTTCTGAGAGATAAGTGTGTGTGAAAGCCGTCCTTCACCTAGCTTGAAGGGAACACAAAGTTTCTTTTCAGTGGCAAACTCCACTCCATACATATATATGGTGAGGTACAAGCTCCAACTCGTTTTTACAGTGAAAACGGCAGGCACTTCAAACCGGCACTAGGAAACAGACTGAGAAACCAGAGTAAGGGTTTCTCCTGCAACCTGTTCCCTTTGTGCTGGATGAACGAACGTCTATCCACATGCTCAGTTCTGAGAGATAAGTGTGTGTGAAAGCCGTCCTTCACCTAGCTTGAAGGGAACACAAAGTTTCTTTTCAGTTGCAAACTCCACTCCATATATATATATGGGGTGGAACAAGCTCCAACTCGGATTTACAGTGAAAACGGCAGGCACGTCAAACCGGCACTAGGAAACAGACTGAGAAACCAGAGTAAGGGTTTCTCCTGCAACCCGTTCCCTTTGTGCTGGATGAACGAACGTCTCTCCACATGCTCAGTTCTGAGAGATAAATGGGTGTGAAAGCAGTCCTTCACTTGGATTGAAGAGAACACAAAGTTTCTTTTCAGTTGCATATTACACTCCATACATATATATGGGGAGGTACAAGCTCCAACTCGGTTTACAGTGAAAAAGGCAGGCACTTCAAAAAGGCACTACGAAATAGACTGAGAAACCAGAGTAAGGGTTTCTCCTGCAACCTGTTCCCTTTGTGCTGGATGAACGAACGACTCTCCACATGCTCAGTTCTGAGAGAAAACTGTGTGTGTGAAAGCCGTCCTTCACCTAGCTTGAAGGGAACACAAAGTTTCTTTTCAGTTGCCAACCCTACTCCATACATATATATGGGGAGGTACAAGCTGCAACACGGTTTGACAGTGAAAACGGCAGGCACTTCAAAACGGCACTAGGAAACAGACTGAGAAACCAGAGTAAGGGTTTCTCCTGCAACCCGTTTCCTTTGTGCTGGATGAACGAACGTCTCTCCACATGCTCAGTTCTGAGAGATAATTGTGTGTGAAAGCCGTCCTTCACCTAGCTTGAAGGGAACACAAAGTTTCTTTACAATTGCAAACTACACTCCATACATATATATGGGGAGGTACAAGTTCAAAATCGGTTTTATACTGAAAACGGCAGGCACTTCAAACCGGCACTAGGAAACAGACTGCGAAACCAGAGTAAGGGTTTCTCCTGCAACCCGTTCCCTTTGTGCTGGATGAACGAACGTCTCTCCACATGCTCAGTTCTGAGAGATAAGTGTGTGTGAAAGCCGTCCTTCACCTAGCTTGAAGGGAACACAAAGTTTCTTTTCAGTTGCAAACTCCACTCCATACATATATATGGGGAGATACAAGCTCCAACTCGGTTTTACAGTGAAAACGGCAGGCACTTCAAACCGGTACTAGGAAACAGACTGAGAAACCAGAGTAAGGGTTTCTCCTGCAACCCGTTCCCTTTGTGGTGGATAAACGAACGTCTCTCCACATGCTCAGTTCTGAGAGAAAAGTGTGTGTGAAAGCCGTCCTTCACCTAGCTTGAAGGGAACACAAAGTTTCTTTTCAGTTGCAAACTCCACTCCATAGATATATATGGGGTGGATCAAGCTCCAACTCGGTTTTACAGTGAAAACGGCAGGCACTTCAAACCGGCACTAGGAAACAGACTGAGAAACCAGAGTAAGGGTTTCTCCTGCAACCCGTTCCCTTTGTGCTGGATGAACGAACGTCTCTCCACATGCTCAGTTCTGAGAGATAAATGGGTGTGAAAGCCGTCCTTCACCTAGCTTGAAGGGAACACAAAGTTTCTTTTCAGTTGCAAACTACACTCCATACATATATATGGGGAGGTACAAGCTCCAACTCGGTTTTATAGTGAAAACGGCAGGCACTTCAAACCGGCACTACGAAATAGACTGAGAAACCAGAGTAAGGGTTTCTCCTGCAACCCGTTCCCTTTGTGCTGGATGAACGAACGTCTCTCCACATGCTCAGTTCTGAGAGATAAGTGTGTGTGAAAGCCGTCCTTCACCTAGCTTGAAGGGAACAGAAAGTTTCTTTTCAGTTGCAAACTCCACTCCATACATATATATGGGGTGGAACAAGCTCCAACTCGGTTTTACAGTGAAAACGGCAGGCACTTCAAACCGGCACTAGGAAACAGACTGAGAAACCAGAGTAAGGGTTTCTCCTGCAACCCGTTTCTTTGTGCTGGATGAACAAACGTCTCTCCACATGCTCAGTTCTGAGAGATAAATGGGTGTGAAAGCCGTCCTTCACCTAGCTTGAAGGGAACACAAAGTTTCTTTTCAGTTGCATACTACAATCCATACATATATATGGGGAGGTACAAGCTCCAACTCGGTTTTATAGTGAAAACGGCAGGCACTTCAAACCGGCACTACGAAATAGACTGAGAAACCAGATTAAGGGTTTCTCCTGCAACCCGTTCCCTTTGTGCTGGATGAACGAACGACTCTCTACATGCTCAGTTCTGAGAGATAAGTGTGTGTGTAAAGCCGACCTTCACCTAGCTTGAAGGGAACACAAAGTTCCTTTTCAGTTGCAAACTCCACTCCATAAATATATATGGGGTGCAACAAGCTCCAACTCGGTTTTATAGTGAAAACGGCAGGCACTTCAAACCGGCACTACGAAATAGACTGAGAAACCAGAGTAAGGGTTTCTCCTGCAACCCGTTCCCTTTGTGCTGGATGAACGAACGTCTCTCCACATGCTCAGTTCTGAGAGATAAGTGTGTGAGAAAGCCGTCCTTCACCTAGCTTGAAGGGAACACAAAGTTTCTTTTCAGTTGCTAACTCCACTCCATACATATATATGGGGTGCAACAAGCTCCAACTCGGTTTTATAGTGAAAACGGCAGGCACTTCAAACCGGCACTAGGAAACAGACTGAGAAACCAGAGTAAGGGTTTCTCCTGCAACACGTTCCTTTTGTGCTGGATGAACGGACGACTCTCCACATGCTCAGTTCTGAGAGATAAGTGTGTGTGAAAGCCGTCCTTCACCTAGCTTGAAGGGAACACAAAGTTTCTTTTCAGTTGCAAACTCCAATCCATACATATATATGGGGAGGTACAAGCTCCAACTCGGTTTTACAGTGAAAACGGCAGGCACTTCAAACCGGCACTAGGAAACAGACTGAGAAACCAGAGTAAGGGTTTCTCCTGCAACCCGTTCCCTTTGTGCTGGATGAACGAACGTCTCTCCACATGCTCAGTTCTGAGAGATAAGTGTGTGTGAAAGCCGTCCTTCACCTAGCTTGAAGGGAACACAAAGTTTCTTTTCAGTGGCAAACTCCACTCCATACATATATATGGTGAGGTACAAGCTCCAACTCGTTTTTACAGTGAAAACGGCAGGCACTTCAAACCGGCACTAGGAAACAGACTGAGAAACCAGAGTAAGGGTTTCTCCTGCAACCCGTTCCCTTTGTGCTGGATGAACGAACGTCTATCCACATGCTCAGTTCTGAGAGATAAGTGTGTGTGAAAGCCGTCCTTCACCTAGCTTGAAGGGAACACAAAGTTTCTTTTCAGTTGCAAACTCCACTCCATATATATATATGGGGTGGAACAAGCTCCAACTCGGATTTACAGTGAAAACGGCAGGCACGTCAAACCGGCACTAGGAAACAGACTGAGAAACCAGAGTAAGGGTTTCTCCTGCAACCCGTTCCCTTTGTGCTGGATGAACGAACGTCTCTCCACATGCTCAGTTCTGAGAGATAAATGGGTGTGAAAGCAGTCCTTCACTTGGATTGAAGAGAACACAAAGTTTCTTTTCAGTTGCATATTACACTCCATACATATATATGGGGAGGTACAAGCTCCAACTCGGTTTACAGTGAAAAAGGCAGGCACTTCAAAAAGGCACTACGAAATAGACTGAGAAACCAGAGTAAGGGTTTCTCCTGCAACCTGTTCCCTTTGTGCTGGATGAACGAACGTCTCTCCACATGCTCAGTTCTGAGAGAAAACTGTGTGTGTGAAAGCCGTCCTTCACCTAGCTTGAAGGGAACACAAAGTTTCTTTTCAGTTGCCAACCCTACTCCATACATATATATGGGGAGGTACAAGCTGCAACACGGTTTGACAGTGAAAACGGCAGGCACTTCAAAACGGCACTAGGAAACAGACTGAGAAACCAGAGTAAGGGTTTCTCCTGCAACCCGTTTCCTTTGTGCTGGATGAACGAACGTCTCTCCACATGCTCAGTTCTGAGAGATAATTGTGTGTGAAAGCCGTCCTTCACCTAGCTTGAAGGGAACACAAAGTTTCTTTACAATTGCAAACTACACTCCATACATATATATGGGGAGGTACAAGTTCAAAATCGGTTTTATACTGAAAACGGCAGGCACTTCAAACCGGCACTAGGAAACAGACTGCGAAACCAGAGTAAGGGTTTCTCCTGCAACCCGTTCCCTTTGTGCTGGATGAACGAACGTCTCTCCACATGCTCAGTTCTGAGAGATAAGTGTGTGTGAAAGCCGTCCTTCACCTAGCTTGAAGGGAACACAAAGTTTCTTTTCAGTTGCAAACTCCACTCCATACATATATATGGGGAGATACAAGCTCCAACTCGGTTTTACAGTGAAAACGGCAGGCACTTCAAACCGGTACTAGGAAACAGACTGAGAAACCAGAGTAAGGGTTTCTCCTGCAACCCGTTCCCTTTGTGGTGGATAAACGAACGTCTCTCCACATGCTCAGTTCTGAGAGAAAAGTGTGTGTGAAAGCCGTCCTTCACCTAGCTTGAAGGGAACACAAAGTTTCTTTTCAGTTGCAAACTCCACTCCATAGATATATATGGGGTGGATCAAGCTCCAACTCGGTTTTACAGTGAAAACGGCAGGCACTTCAAACCGGCACTAGGAAACAGACTGAGAAACCAGAGTAAGGGTTTCTCCTGCAACCCGTTCCCTTTGTGCTGGATGAACGAACGTCTCTCCACATGCTCAGTTCTGAGAGATAAATGGGTGTGAAAGCCGTCCTTCACCTAGCTTGAAGGGAACACAAAGTTTCTTTTCAGTTGCAAACTACACTCCATACATATATATGGGGAGGTACAAGCTCCAACTCGGTTTTATAGTGAAAACGGCAGGCACTTCAAACCGGCACTACGAAATAGACTGAGAAACCAGAGTAAGGGTTTCTCCTGCAACCCGTTCCCTTTGTGCTGGATGAACGAACGTCTCTCCACATGCTCAGTTCTGAGAGATAAGTGTGTGTGAAAGCCGTCCTTCACCTAGCTTGAAGGGAACAGAAAGTTTCTTTTCAGTTGCAAACTCCACTCCATACATATATATGGGGTGGAACAAGCTCCAACTCGGTTTTACAGTGAAAACGGCAGGCACTTCAAACCGGCACTAGGAAACAGACTGAGAAACCAGAGTAAGGGTTTCTCCTGCAACCCGTTTCTTTGTGCTGGATGAACAAACGTCTCTCCACATGCTCAGTTCTGAGAGATAAATGGGTGTGAAAGCCGTCCTTCACCTAGCTTGAAGGGAACACAAAGTTTCTTTTCAGTTGCATACTACAATCCATACATATATATGGGGAGGTACAAGCTCCAACTCGGTTTTATAGTGAAAACGGCAGGCACTTCAAACCGGCACTACGAAATAGACTGAGAAACCAGATTAAGGGTTTCTCCTGCAACCCGTTCCCTTTGTGCTGGATGAACGAACGACTCTCTACATGCTCAGTTCTGAGAGATAAGTGTGTGTGTAAAGCCGACCTTCACCTAGCTTGAAGGGAACACAAAGTTCCTTTTCAGTTGCAAACTCCACTCCATACATATATATGGGGAGGTACAAGCTCCAACTCGGTTTTACAGTGAAAACGGCAGGCACTTCAAACCGGCACTAGGAAACAGTCTGAGAAACCAGAGTAAGGGTTTCTCCTGCAACCCGTTCCCTTTGTGCTGGATGAACGAACGTCTCTCCACATGCTCAGTTCTGAGAGATAAGTGTGTGTGAAAGCCGTCCTTCACCTAGCTTGAAGGGAACACAAAGTTTCTTTTCAATTGCAAACTACACTCCATACATATATATGGGGAGGTACAAGTTCCAAATCGGTTTTATAGTGAAAACGGCAGGCAATTAAAACCGGCACTAGGAAATACATTGAGAAACCAGAGTAAGGGTTTCTCCTGCAACCCGTTCCCTTTGTGCTGGATGAACGAACGTCTCTCCACATGATCAGTTCTGAGAGATAACTGTGTGTGAAAGCCGTCCTTCACCTAGCTTGAAGGGAACACAAGGTTTCTTTTCAGTTGCCAACTCCACTCCATACATATATATGGGGAGGTACAAGCTTCAACACGGTTTTACAGTGAAAACGGCAGGCACTTCAAACCGGCACTAGGAAACAGACTGAGAAACCAGAGTAAGGGTTTCTCCTGCAACCCGTTCCCTTTGTGCTGGATGAACGAACGTCTCTCCACATGCTCAGTTCTGAGAGATAACTGTGTGTGAAAGCCGTCCTTCACCTAGCTTGAAGGCAACACAAAGTTTCTTTTCAGTTGCAAACTCCACTCCATACATATATATGGGGAGGTACAAGCTCCAACTCGGTTTTACAGTGAAAACGGCAGGCACTTCAAACCGGCACTAGGAAACAGACTGAGAAACCAGAGTAAGGGTTTCTCCTGCAACCCGTTCCCTTTGTGCTGGATAAACGAACGTCTCTCCACATGCTCAGTTCTGAGAGAAAAGTGTGTGTGAAAGCCGTCCTTCACCTAGCTTGAAGGGAACACAAAGTTTCTTTTCAGTTGCAAACTACACTCCATACATATATATGGGGAGGTACAAGCTCCAACTCGGTTTTATAGTGAAATCGGCAGGCACTTCAAACCGGCACTAGGAAATAGACTTAGAAACCAGAGTAAGGTTTTCTCCTGCAACCCGTTCCCTTTGTGCTGGATGAACGAACGTCTCTCCACATGCTCAGTTCTGAGAGATAAGTGTGTGTGAAAGCCGTCCTTCACCTAGCTTGAAGGGAACACAAAGTTTCTTTTCAGTTGCAAACTCCACTCCATACATATATGGGGAGGTACAAGCTCCAACTCGGTTTTACAGTGAAAACGGCAGGCACTTCAAACAGGCACTAGGAAACAGACTGAGAAACCAGAGTAAGGGTTTCTCCTGCAACCCGTTCCCTTTGTGCTGGATGAACGAACGTCTCTCCACATGCTCAGTTCTGAGAGATAAATGGGTGTGAAAGCATTCCTTCACCTAGATTAAAGGGAACACAAAGTTTCTTTTCAGTTGCATACTACACTCCATACATATATATGGGGAGGTACAAGCTCCAACTCGGTTTACAGTGAAAACGGCAGGCACTTCAAAAAGGCACTACGAAATAGAATGAGAAACCAGAGTAAGGGTTTCTCCTGCAACCCGTTCCCTTTGTGCTGGATGAACGAACGACTCTCCACATGCTCAGTTCTGAGAGATAAGTGTGTGTGAAAGCCGTCCTTCACCTAGCTTGAAGGGAACACATTGTTTCTTTTCAGTTGCCAACCCTACTCCATACATATATATGGGGAGGTACAAGCTGCAACACGGTTTTACAGTGAAAACGGCAGGCACTTCAAAACGGCACTAGGAAACAGACTGAGAAACCAGAGTAAGGGTTTCTCCTGCAACCCGTTTCCTTTGTGCTGGATGAACGAACGTCTCTCCACATGCTCAGTTCTGAGAGATAAGTGTGTGTGAAAGCCGTCCTTCACCTAGCTTGAAGGGAACACAAAGTTTCTTTACAATTGCAAACTACACTCCATACATATATATGGGGATGTACAAGTTCAAAATCGGTTTTATAGTGAAAACGGCAGGCACTTCACACCGGCACTAGGAAACAGACTGCGAAACCAGAGTAAGGGTTTCTCCTGCAACCCGTTCCCTTTGTGCTGGATGAACGAACGTCTCTCCACATGCTCAGTTCTGAGAGATAATTGGGTGTGAAAGACGTCCTTCACCTAGCTTGAAGGGAACACAAAGTTTCTTTTCAATTGCAAACTACACTCCATACATATATATGTGGAGGTACAAGTTCCTAATCGGTTTTATAGTGAAAACGGCAGGCAATTAAAACCGGCACTAGGAAATAGACTGAGAAACCAGAGTAAGGGTTTCTCCTGCAACCCGTTCCCTTTGTGCTGGATGAACGAATGTCTCTCCACATGCTCAGTTCTGAGAGATAAGTGTGTGTGAAAGCCGTCCTTCACCTAGCTTGAAGGGAACACAAAGTTACTTTTTAGTTGCAAACTCCTCTCCATACATATATATGGGGTGGAAGAAGCTCCAACTCGGTTTTACAGTGAAAACGGCAGGCACTTCAAAGCGGCACTAGGAAACAGACTGCGAAACCAGAGTAAGGGTTTCTCCTGCAACCCGTTCCCTTTGTGCTGGATGAACGAACGTCTCTCCACATGCTCAGTTCTGAGAGATAAGTGTGTGTGAAAGCCGTCCTTCACCTAGCTAGAAGGGAACACAAAGTTTCTTTTCAGTTGCAAACTCCAATCCATACATATATATGGGGTGATACAAGCTCCAACTCGGTTTTACAGTGAAAACGGCAGGCACTTCAAACCGGCACTAGGAAACAGACTGAGAAACCAGAGTAAGGGTTTCTCCTGCAACCCGTTCCCTTTGTGGTGGATAAACGAACGTCTCTCCACATGCTCAGTTCTGAGAGAAAAGTGTGTGTGAAAGCCGTCCTTCACCTAGCTTGAAGGGAACACAAAGTTTCTTTTCAGTTGCCAACTCCACTCCATACATATATTTGGGGTGGATCAAGCACCAACTCGGTTTTACACTGAAAACGGCAGGCACTTCAAACCGGCACTAGGAAACAGACTGAGAAACCAGAGTAAGGGTTTCTCCTGCAACCCGTTCCCTTTGTGCTGGATGAACGAACGTCTCTCCACATGCTCAGTTCTGAGAGATAAATGGGTGTGAAAGCCGTCCTTCACCTAGCTTGAAGGGAACACAAAGTTTCTTTTCAGTTGCAAACTACACTCCATACATATATATGGTGAGGTACAAGCTCCAACTCGGTTTTATAGTGAAAACGGCAGGCACTTCAAACCGGCACTACGAAATAGACTGAGAAACCAGAGTAAGGGTTTCTCCTGCAACCCGTTACCTTTGTGCTGGATGAACGAACGTCTCTCCACATGCTCAGTTCTGAGAGATAAGTGTGTGTGAAAGCCGTCCTTCACCTAGCTTGAAGGGAACAGAAAGTTTCTTTTCAGTTGCCAACTCCACTCCATACATATATATGGGGTGGAACAAGCTCCAACTCGGTTTTACAGTGAAAACGGCAGGCACTTCAAACCGGCACTAGGAAACAGACTGAGAAACCAGAGTAAGGGTTTCTCCTGCAACCCGTTTCTTTGTGCTGGATGAACGAACGTCTCTCCACATGCTCAGTTCTGAGAGATAAATGGGTGTGAAAGCCGTCCTTCACATAGCTTGAAGGGAACACAAAGTTTCTTTTCAGTTGCAAACTACACTCCATACATATATATGGGGAGGTACAAACTCCAACTCGGTTTTATAGTGAAAACGGCAGGCACTTCAAAGCGGCACTACGAAATAGACTGAGAAACCAGAGTAAGGGTTTCTCCTGCAACCCGTTCCCTTTGTGCTGGATGAACGAACGTCTCTCCACATGCTCAGTTCTGAGAGATAAGTGTGTGTGAAAGCCGTCCTTCACCTAGCTTGAAGGGAACAGAAAGTTTCTTTTCAGTTGCAAACTCCACTCCATACATATATATGGGGTGGAACAAGCTCCAACTCGGTTTTACAGTGAAAACGGCAGGCACTTCAAACCGGCACTAGGAAACAGACTGAGAAACCAGAGTAAGGGTTTCTCCTGCAACCCGTTTCTTTGTGCTGGATGAACGAACGTCTCTCCACATGCTCAGTTCTGAGAGATAAATGGGTGTGAAAGCCGTCCTTCACATAGCTTGAAGGGAACACAAAGTTTCTTTTCAGTTGCATACTACACTCCATACATATATATGGGGAGGTACAAGCTCCAACTCGGTTTTATAGTGAAAACGGCAGGCACTTCAAACCGGCACTACGAAATAGACTGAGAAACCAGAGTAAGGGTTTCTCCTGCAACCCGTTCCCTTTGTGCTGGATGAACGAACGTCTCTCCACATGCTCAGTTCTGAGAGATAAGTGTGTGTGAAAGCCGTCCTTCACCTAGCTAGAAGGGAACACAAAGTTTCTTTTCAGTTGCAAACTCCAATCCATACATATATATGGGGTGATACAAGCTCCAACTCGGTTTTACAGTGAAAACGGCAGGCACTTCAAACCGGCACTAGGAAACAGACTGAGAAACCAGAGTAAGGGTTTCTCCTGCAACCCGTTCCCTTTGTGGTGGATAAACGAACGTCTCTCCACATGCTCAGTTCTGAGAGAAAAGTGTGTGTGAAAGCCGTCCTTCACCTAGCTTGAAGGGAACACAAAGTTTCTTTTCAGTTGCCAACTCCACTCCATACATATATATGGGGTGGATCAAGCACCAACTCGGTTTTACACTGAAAACGGCAGGCACTTCAAACCGGCACTAGGAAACAGACTGAGAAACCAGAGTAAGGGTTTCTCCTGCAACCCGTTCCCTTTGTGCTGGATGAACGAACGTCTCTCCACATGCTCAGTTCTGAGAGATAAATGGGTGTGAAAGCCGTCCTTCACCTAGCTTGAAGGGAACACAAAGTTTCTTTTCAGTTGCAAACTACACTCCATACATATATATGGTGAGGTACAAGCTCCAACTCGGTTTTATAGTGAAAACGGCAGGCACTTCAAACCGGCACTACGAAATAGACTGAGAAACCAGAGTAAGGGTTTCTCCTGCAACCCGTTACCTTTGTGCTGGATGAACGAACGTCTCTCCACATGCTCAGTTCTGAGAGATAAGTGTGTGTGAAAGCCGTCCTTCACCTAGCTTGAAGGGAACAGAAAGTTTCTTTTCAGTTGCCAACTCCACTCCATACATATATATGGGGTGGAACAAGCTCCAACTCGGTTTTACAGTGAAAACGGCAGGCACTTCAAACCGGCACTAGGAAACAGACTGAGAAACCAGAGTAAGGGTTTCTCCTGCAACCCGTTTGTTTGTGCTGGATGAACGAACGTCTCTCCACATGCTCAGTTCTGAGAGATAAATGGGTGTGAAAGCCGTCCTTCACATAGCTTGAAGGGAACACAAAGTTTCTTTTCAGTTGCAAACTACACTCCATACATATATATGGGGAGGTACAAACTCCAACTCGGTTTTATAGTGAAAACGGCAGGCACTTCAAAGCGGCACTACGAAATAGACTGAGAAACCAGAGTAAGGGTTTCTCCTGCAACCCGTTCCCTTTGTGCTGGATGAACGAACGTCTCTCCACATGCTCAGTTCTGAGAGATAAGTGTGTGTGAAAGCCGTCCTTCACCTAGCTTGAAGGGAACAGAAAGTTTCTTTTCAGTTGCAAACTCCACTCCATACATATATATGGGGTGGAACAAGCTCCAACTCGGTTTTACAGTGAAAACGGCAGGCACTTCAAACCGGCACTAGGAAACAGACTGAGAAACCAGAGTAAGGGTTTCTCCTGCAACCCGTTTCTTTGTGCTGGATGAACGAACGTCTCTCCACATGCTCAGTTCTGAGAGATAAATGGGTGTGAAAGCCGTCCTTCACATAGCTTGAAGGGAACACAAAGTTTCTTTTCAGTTGCATACTACACTCCATACATATATATGGGGAGGTACAAGCTCCAACTCGGTTTTATAGTGAAAACGGCAGGCACTTCAAACCGGCACTACGAAATAGACTGAGAAACCAGAGTAAGGGTTTCTCCTGCAACCCGTTCCCTTTGTGCTGGATGAACGAACGTCTCTCCACATGCTCAGTTCTGAGAGATAAGTGTGTGTGAAAGCCGTCCTTCACCTAGCTTGAAGGGAACACAAAGTTTCTTTTCAGTTGCAAACTCCACTCCATACATATATATGGGGAGGTACAAGCTCCAACTCGGTTTTACAGTGAAAACGGCAGGCACTTCAAACCGGCACTAGGAAACAGACTGAGAAACCAGAGTAAGGGTTTCACCTGCAACCCGTTCCCTTTGTGCTGGATGAACGAACGTCTCTCCACATGCTCAGTTCTGAGAGATAAGTGTGTGTGAAAGCCGTCCTTCACCTAGCTTGAAGGGAACACAAAGTTTCTTTTCAGTTGCAAACTCCACTCCATACATATATATGGGGAGGTACAAGCTCCAACTCGGTTTTACAGTGAAAACGGCAGGCACTTCAAACCGGCACTAGGAAACAGACTGAGAAACCAGAGTAAGGGTTTCCCTGCAACCCGTTCTCTTTGTGCTGAATGAACGAACGTCTCTCCACATGCTCAGTTCTGAGAGATAAATGGGTGTGAAAGCCGACCTTCACCTAGCTTGAAGGGAACACAAAGTTTCTTTTCAGTTGCCAACCCTACTCCATACATATATATGGGGAGGTACAAGCTTCAACACGGTTTTACAGTGAAAACGGCAGGCACTTCAAACCGGCACTACGAAATAGACTGAGAAACCAGAGTAAGGGTTTCTCCTGCAACCCGTTCCCTTTGTGCTGGATGAACGAACGACTCTCCACATGCTCAGTTCTGAGAGATAAGTGTGTGTGAAAGCCGTCCTTCACCTAGCTTGAAGGGAACACAAAGTTTCTTTTCAGTTGCAAACTCCACTCCATACATATATATGGGGAGGTACAAGCTCCAACTCGATTTTACAGTGAAAACGGCAGGCACTTCAAAAAGGCACTACGAAATAGACTGAGAAACCAGAGTAAGGGTTTCTCCTGCAACCCGTTCCCTTTGTGCTGGATGAACGAACGTCTCTCCACATGCTCAGTTCTGAGAGAAAAGTGTGTGTGAAAGCCGTCCTTCACCTAGCTTGAAGGGAACACAAAGTTTCTTTTCAGTTGCAAACTCCAATCTATACATATATATGGGGAGGTACAAGCTCCAACTCGGTTTTACAGTGAAAACGGCAGGCACTTCATACCGGCACTAGGAAACAG
Organism: Vicugna pacos; assembly: GCF_048564905.1. Classification (NCBI taxonomy): domain Eukaryota; kingdom Metazoa; phylum Chordata; class Mammalia; order Artiodactyla; family Camelidae; genus Vicugna; species Vicugna pacos. The sequence goes on from NC_133017.1 coordinate 7,888,656, forward strand.
ACTGAGAAACCAGAGTAAGGGTTTCTCCTGCAACCCGTTCCCTTTGTGCTGGATGAACGAACGTCTCTCCACATGCTCAGTTCTGAGAGATAAGTGTGTGTGAAAGACGTCCTTCACCTAGCTTGAAGGGAACACAAAGTTTCTTTTCAGTTGCAAACTCCACTCCATACATATATATGGGGAGGTACAAGCTCCAACTCGGTTTTACAGTGAAAACGGCAGGCACTTCAAACCGGCACTAGGAAACAGACTGAGAAACCAGAGTAAGGGTTTCACCTGCAACCCGTTCCCTTTGTGCTGGATGAACGAACGTCTCTCCACATGCTCAGTTCTGAGAGATAAGTGTGTGTGAAAGCCGTCCTTCACCTAGCTTGAAGGGAACACAAAGTTTCTTTTCAGTTGCAAACTCCACTCCATACATATATATGGGGAGGTACAAGCACCAACTCGGTTTTACAGTGAAAACGGCAGGCACTTCAAACCGGCACTAGGAAACAGACTGAGAAAACAGAGTAAGGGTTTCTCCTGCAACCCGTTCCCTTTGTGCTGGATGAACGAACGACTCTCCACATGTTCAGTTCTGAGAGATAACTGTGTGTGAAAGCCGTCCTTCACCTAGCTTGAAGGGAACACAAAGTTTCTTTTCAGTTGCAAACGCCACTCCATACATATATATGGGGAGGTACAAGCTCCAACTCGGTTTTACAGTGAAAACGGCAGGCACTTCAAACCGGCACTAGGAAACAGACTGAGATACCAGAGTAAGGGTTTCTCCTGCAACCCGTTCCCTTTGTGCTGGATGAACGAACGTCTCTCCACATGCTCAGTTCTGAGAGATAAATGGGTGTGAAAGCAGTCCTTCACTTAGATTGAAGGGAACACAAAGTTTCTTTTCAGTTGCATACTACACTCCATACATATATATGGGGAGGTACAAGCTCCAACTCGGTTTACAGTGAAAACGGCAGGCACTTCAAAAAGGCACTACGAAATAGACTGAGAAACCAGAGTAAGGGTTTCTCCTGCAACCCGTTCCCTTTGTGCTGGATGAACGAACGACTCTCCACATGCTCAGTTCTGAGAGATAAGTGTGTGTGAAAGCCGTCCTTCACCTAGCTTGAAGGGAACACAAAGTTTCTTTTCAGTTGCCAACCCTACTCCATACATATATATGGGGAGGTACAAGCTTCAACACGGTTTTACAGTGAAAACGGCAGGCACTTCAAACCGGCACTAGGAAACAGACTGAGAAACCAGAGTAAGGGTTTCTCCTGCAACCCGTTCCCTTTGTGCTGGATGAACGAACGACTCTCCACATGCTCAGTTCTGAGAGATAAATGGGTGTGAAAGCCGTCCTTCACCTAGCTTGAAGGGAACACAAAGTTTCTTTTCAGTTGCAAACTCCACTCCATACATATATATGGGGAGGTACAAGCTCCAACTCGGTTTTACAGTGAAAACGGCAGGCACTTCAAACCGGCACTAGGAAACAGACTGAGAAACCAGAGTAAGGGTTTCTCCTGCAACCCGTTCCCTTTGTGCTGGATGAACGAACGTCTCTCCACATGCTCAGTTCTGAGAGAAAAGTGTGTGTGAAAGCCGTCCTTCACCTAGCTTGAAGGGAACACAAAGTTTCTTTTCAGTTGCAAACTCCACTCCATACATATATATGGGGAGGTACAAGCTCCAACTCGGTTTTACAGTGAAAACGGCAGGCACTTCAAACCGGCACTAGGAAACAGACTGAGAAACCAGAGTAAGGGTTTCTCCTGCAACCCATTCCCTTTGTGCTGGATGAACGAACGTCTCTCCACATGCTCAGTTCTGAGAGATAAGTGTGTGTGAAAGCCGTCCTTCACCTAGCTTGAAGGGAACACAAAGTTTCTTTTCAGTTGCAAACTCCACTCCATACATATATATGGGGAGGTACAAGCTCCAACTCGGTTTTACAGTGAAAACGGCAGGCACTTCAAACCGGCACTAGGAAACAGACTGAGAAACCAGAGTAAGGGTTTCTCCTGCAACCCGTTCCCTTTGTGCTGGATGAACGAACGTCTCTCCACATGCTCAGTTCTGAGAGAGAAGTGTGTGTGAAAGCCATCCTTCACCTAGCTTGAAGGGAACACAAAGTTTCTTTTCAGTTGCAAACTCCACTCCATACATATATATGGGGAGGTACAAGCTCCAACTCGGTTTTACAGTGAAAACGGCAGGCACTTCAAACCGGCACTAGGAAACAGACTGAGAAACCAGAGAAAGGGTTTCTCCTGCAACCCGTTCCCTTTGTGCTGGATGAACGAACGTCTCTCCACATGCTCAGTTCTGAGAGATAAGTGTGTGTGAATGCCGTCCTTCACCAAGCATGTAGGGAACACAAAGTTTCTTTTCAGTTGCAAACTCCACTCCATACATATATATGGGTGGAACAAGCTCCAACTCGGTTTTACAGTGAAAACGGCAGGCACTTCAAACCGGCACTAGGAAACAGACTGAGAAACCAGAGTAAGGGTTTCTCCTGCAACCCGTTCCCTTTGTGCTGGATGAACGAACGTCTCTCCACATGCTCAGTTCTGAGAGATAAGTGTGTGTGAAAGCCGTCCTTCACTTAGCTTGAAGGGAACACAAAGTTTCTTTTCAGTTGCAAACTCCACTCCATACATATGTATGGGAAAGAACAAGCTCCAACTCGGTTTTACAGTGAAAACGGCAGGCACTTCAAACCGGCACTAGGATACAGACTGAGAAACCAGAGTAAGGGTTTCTCCTGCAACCCGTTCCCTTTGTGCTGGATGAACGAACGTCTCTCCACATGCTCAGTTCTGAGAGATAAGTGTGTGTGAAAGCCGTCCTTCACCTAGCTTGAAGGGAACACAAAGTTTCTTTTCAGTTGCAAACTCCAATCTATACATATATATGGGGAGGTACAAGCTCCAACTCGGTTTTACAGTGAAAACGGCAGGCACTTCAAACCGGCACTAGGAAACAGACTGAGAAACCAGAGTAAGGGTTTCTCCTGCAACCCGTTCCCTTTGTGCTGGATGAACGAACGTCTCTCCACATGCTCAGTTCTGAGAGATAAGTGTGTGTGAAAGCCGTCCTTCACCTAGCTTGAAGGGAACACAAAGTTTCTTTTCAGTTGCAAACTCCACTCCATACATATATATGGGGAGGTACAAGCTCCAACTCGGTTTTACAGTGAAAACGGCAGGCACTTCAAACCGGCACTAGGAAACAGACTGAGAAACCAGAGTAAGGGTTTCACCTGCAACCCGTTCCCTTTGTGCTGGATGAACGAACGTCTCTCCACATGCTCAGTTCTGAGAGATAAGTGTGTGTGAAAGCCGTCCTTCACCTAGCTTGAAGGGAACACAAAGTTTCTTTTCAGTTGCAAACTCCACTCCATACATATGTATGGGGATGTACAAGCTCCAACTCGGTTTTACAGTGAAAACGGCAGGCACTTCAAACCGGCACTAGGAAACAGACTGAGAAACCAGAGTAAGGGTTTCTCCTGCAACCCGTTCCCTTTGTGCTGGATGAACGAACGTCTCTCCACATGCTCAGTTCTGAGAGATAAGTGTGTGTGAAAGCCGTCCTTCACCTAGCTTGAAGGGAACACAAAGTTTCTTTTCAGTTGCTAACTTCACTCCATACATATATATGGGAAGGTACAAGCTCCAACTCGGTTTTACAGTGAAAACGGCAGGCACTTCAAACCGGCACTAGGAAACAGACTGAGAAACCAGAGTAAGGGTTTCTCCTGCAACCCGTTCCCTTTGTGCTGGATGAACGAACGTCTCTCCACATGCTCAGTTCTGAGAGATAAGTGTGTGTGAAAGCCGTCCTTCACCTAGCTTGAAGGGAACACAAAGTTTCTTTTCAGTTGCAAACTCCAATCCATACATATATATGGGTGGAACAAGCTCCAACTCGATATTACAGTGAAAACGGCAGGCACTTCAAACCGGCACTAGGGAACAGACTGAGAAACCAGAGTAAGGGTTTCTCCTGCAACCCGTTCCCTTTTTGCTGGATGAACGAACGTCTCTCCACATGCTCAGTTCTGAGAGATAAGTGTGTGTGAAAGCCGTCCTTCACCTAGCTTGAAGGGAACACAAAGTTTCTTTTCAGTTGCAAACTCCACTCCATACATATATATGGGGAGGTACAAGCTCCATCTCGGTTTTACAATGAAAACGGCAGGTACTTCAAACCGGCACTAGGAAACAGACTGAGAAACCAGAGTAAGGGTTTCTCCTGCAACACGTTCCCTTTGTGCTGGATGAACGAACGTCTCTCCAATGCTCAGATCTGAGAGATAAGTGTGAGTGAAAGCCGTCCTTCACCTAGCTTGAAGGGAACACAAAGTTTCTTTTCAGTTGCAAACTCCACTCCATACATATATAAGGGGAGGTACAAGCTCCAACTCGGTTTTACAGTGTAAACGGCAGGCACTTCAAACCGGCACTAGGAAACAGACTGAGAAACCAGAGTAAGGGTTTCTCCTGCAACCCGTTCCCTTGGTGCTGGATGAACGAACGTCTCTCCACATGCTCAGTTCTGAGAGATAAGTGTGTGTGAAAGCCGTCCTTCACCTAGCTTGAAGGGAACACAAAGTTTCTTTTCAGTTGCAAACTCCTCTCCATACATATATATGGGGAGGTACATGCTCCAACTCGGTTTTACAGTGAAAACGGCAGGCACTTCAAACCGGCACTAGGAAACAGACTGAGAAACCAGAGAAAGGGTTTCTCCTGCAACCCGTTCCCTTGGTGCTGGATGAACGAACGTCTCTCCACATGCTTCGTTCTGAGAGATAAGTGTGTGTGAAAGCCGTCCTTCACCTAGCTTGAAGGGAACACAAAGTTTCTTTTCAGTTGCAAACTCCTCTCCATACATATATATGGGGAGGTACATGCTCCAACTCGGTTTTACAGTGAAAATGGCAGGCACTTCTAACCGGCACTAGAAAACAGACTGAGAAACCAGAGTAAGGGTTTCTCCTGCAACCCGTTCCCTTTGTGCTGGATGAACGAACGTCTCTCCACATGCTCAGTTCTGAGAGATAAGTGTGTGTGAAAGCCGTCCTTCACCTAGCTTGAAGGGAACACAAAGTTTCTATTCAGTTGCAAACTCCACTCCATACATATGTATGGGGAGGTACAAGCTCCAACTCGGTTTTACAGTGAAAACGGCAGGCACTTCAAACCTGCACTAGGAAACAGACTGAGAAACCAGAGTAAGGGTTTCTCCTGCAACCCGTTCCCTTTGTGCTGGATGAACGAACGTCTCTCCACATGCTCAGTTCTGAGAGATAAGTGTGTGTGAAAGCCGTCCTTCACCTAGCTTGAAGGGAACACAAAGTTTCTTTTCAGTTGCAAACTCCACTCCATACATATATATGGGGAGGTACAAGCTCCAACTCGGTTTTACAGTGAAAACGGCAGGCACTTCAAACTGGCACTAGGAAACAGACTGAGATACCAGAGTAAGGGTTTCTCCTGCAACCCGTTCCCTTTGTGCTGGATGAACGAAAGTCGCTCCACATGCTCAGTTCTGAGAGATAAGTGTGTGTGAAAGCCGTCCTTCACCTAGCTTGAAGGGAACACAAAGTTTCTTTTCAGTTGCAAACTCCCCTCCATACATATATATGGGTTGGAACAATCTCCAACTCGATTTTACAGTGAAAACGGCAGGCACTTCAAACCGGAACTAGGAAACAGACTGAGAAAACAGAGAAGGGTTTCTCCTGCAACCCGTTCCCTTTGTGCTGGATGAAGGAACGTCTCTCCACATGCTCAGTTCTGAGAGATAATTGGGAGTGAAAGCCGTCCTTCACCTATCTTGAAGGGAACACAAAGTATCTTTTCAGTTGCAAACTCCACTCCATACATATATATGGGGAGGTACAAGCTCCAACTCGGTTTTACAGTGAAAACGGCAGGCACTTCAAACCGGCACTAGGAAACAGACTGAGAAACCAGAGTAAGGGTTTCTCCTGCAACCCGTTCCCTTTGTGCTGGATGAACGAACGTCTCTCCACATGCTCAGTTCTGAGAGATAAGTGTGTGTGAAAGCCGTCCTTCATCTAGCTTGAAGGGAACACAAAGTTTCTTTTCCGTTGCAAAGTCCACTCCATACATATATATGGGGAGGTACAAGCTCCAACTCGGTTTTACAGTGAAAACGGCAGGCACTTCAAACCGGCACTAGGAAACAGACTGAGAAACCAGAGTAAGGGTTTCTCCTGCAACCCGTTCCCTTTTTTGCTGGATGAACGAACGTCTCTCCACATGCTCAGTTCTGAGAGATAAGTGTGTGTGAATGCCGTCCTTCACCTAGCTTGAAGGGAACACAAAGTTTCTTTTCAGTTGCAAACTCCACTCCATACATATGTATGGGGAGGTACAAGCTCCAACTCGGTTTTACAGTGAAAACGGCAGGCACTTCAAACCGGCACTAGGAAACAGACTGAGAAACCAGAGTAAGGGTTTCTCCTGCAACCCGTTCCCTTTGTGCTGGATGAACGAACGTCTCTCCACATGCTCAGTTCTGAGAGATAAGTGTGTGTGAAAGCCGTCCTTCACCTAGCTTGAAGGGAACACAAAGTTTCTTTTCAGTTGCAAACTTCACTCCATACATATATATGGGAAGGTACAAGCTCCAACTCGGTTTTACAGTGAAAACGGCAGGCACTTCAAACCGGCACTAGGAAACAGACTGAGAAACCAGAGTCAGGGTTTCTCCTGCAACCCGTTTCCTTTGTGCTGGATGAATGAAAGTCTCTCCAAATGCTCAGTTCTGAGAGATAAGTGTGTGTGAAAGCCTTCCTTCACCTAGCTTGAAGGGAACACAAAGTTTCTTTTCAGTTGCAAACTCCACTCCATACATATATATGGGTGGAACAAGCTCCAACTCGATATTACAGTGAAAACGGCAGGCACTTCAAACCGGCACTAGGAAACAGACTGAGAAACCAGAGTAAGGGTTTCTCCTGCAACCCGTTCCCTTTGTGCTGGATGAACGAACGTCTCTCCACATGCTCAGTTCTGAGAGATAAGTGTGTGTGAAAGCCGTCCTTCAAATAGCTTGAAGGGAACACAAAGTTACTTTTCAGTTGCAAACTCCACTCCATACATATATATGGGGAGGTACAAGCTCCAACTCGGTTTACAGTGAAAACGGCAGGCACTTCAAACCGGCACTAGGAAACAGACTGAGAAACCAGAGTAAGGGTTTCTCCTGCAACCCGTTCCCTTTGTGCTGGATGAATGAACGTCTCTCCACATGCTCAGTTCTGAGAGATAAGTGTGTGTGAAAGCCGTACTTCACCTAGCTTGAAGGGAACACAAAGTTTCTTTTCAGTTGCAAACTCCACTCCATACATATATATGGGGAGGTACAAGCTCCAACTCGATTTTACAGTGAAAACGGCAGGCACTTCAAACCGGCACTAGGAAACAGACTGAGAAACCAGAGTAAGGGTTTCTCCTGCAACCCGTTCCCTTGGTGCTGGATGAACAAACGTCTCTCCACATGCTCAGTTCTGAGAGATAAGTGTGTGTGAAAGCCGTCCTTCACCTAGCTTGAAGGGAACACAAAGTTTCTTTTCAGTTGCAAACTCCACTCCATACATATATATGGGGAGGTACAAGCTCCAACTCGGTTTACAGTGAAAACGGCAGGCACTTCAAACCGGCACTAGGAAACAGACTGAGAAACCAGAGTAAGGGTTTCTCCTGCAACCCGTTCCCTTGGTGCTGGATGAACGAACGTCTCTCCACATGCTCAGTTCTGAGAGATAAGTGTGTGTGAAAGCCGTCCTTCACCTAGCTTGAAGGGAACACAAAGTTTCTTTTCAGTTGCAAACTCCACTCCATACATATATATGGGGAGGTACAAGCTCCAACTCGGTTTACAGTGAAAACGGCAGGCACTTCAAACCGGCACTAGGAAACAGACTGAGAAACCAGAGTAAGGGTTTCTCCTGCAACCCGTTCCCTTTGTGCTGGATGAACGAACGTCTCTCCACATGCTCAGTTCTGAGAGGTAAGTGTGTGTGAAAGCCGTCCTTCACCTAGCTTGAAGGGAACACAAAGTTTCTTTTCAGTTGCATACTACACTCCATACATATATATGGGGAGGTACAAGCTTCAACTCGGTTTAATAGTGAAAACGGCAGGCACTTCATACAGGCACTACGAAATAGACTGAGAAATCAGAGTAAGGGTTTCCCTGCAACCCGTTCCCTTTGTGCTGGATGAACGAACGTCTCTCCACATGCTCAGTTCTGAGAGATAAGTGTGTGTGAAAGCCGTCCTTCACCTAGCTTGAAGGGAACACAAAGTTTCTTTTCAGTTGCCAACTCCACTCCATACATATATATGGGGAGGTACAAGCTCCAACTCGGTTTTATAGTGAAAACGGCAGGCACTTCAAACCGGCACTAGGAAACAGACTGAGAAACAAGAGTAAGGGTTTCCCCTGCAACCCGTTCCCTTTGTGCTGGATGAACGAACGTCTCTCCACATGCTCAGTTCTGAGAGATAAGTGTGTGTGAAAGCCGTCCTTCACCTAGCTTGAATGGAACACAAAGTTTCTTTTCAGTTGCCTACTCCACTCCATACATATATATGGGGAGGTACAAGCTCCAACTCGGTTTACAGAGAAAACGGCAGGCACTTCAAACCGGCACTAGGAAACAGACTGAGAAACCAGAGTAAGGGTTTCTCCTGCAACCCGTTCCCTTGGTGCTGGATGAACGAACGTCTCTCCACATGCTCAGTTCTGAGAGATAAGTGTGTCTGAAAGCCGTCCTTCACCTAGCTTGAAGGGAACACAAAGTTTCTTTTCAGTTGCAAACTCCTCTCCATACATATATATGGGGAGGTACAAGCTCCAACTCGGTTTTACAGTGAAAACGGCAGGCACTTCAAACTGGCACTAGGAAACAGACTGAGAAACCAGAGTAAGGGTTTCTCCTGCAACCCGTTCCCTTTGTGCTGGATGAACGACGTCTCTCCACATGCTTAGTTCTGAGAGATAAGTGTGTGTGAAAGCCGTCCTTCACCAAGCTTGTAGGGAACACAAAGTTTCTTTTCAGTTGCAAACACCACTCCATACATATATATGGGGTGGAACAAGCTCCAACTCGGTTTTACAGTGAAAACTGCAGGCACTTCAAACCGGCACTAGGAAACAGATTGAGAAACCAGAGTATGGGTTTCTCCTGCAAACCGTTCCCTTTGTGCTGGATGAACGAAAGTCTCTCCACATGCTCATTTCTGAGAGATAAGTGTGTGTGAAAGCCGTCCTTCACCTAGCTTGAAGGAAACACAAATTATCTTTACAGTTGTAAACACCACTCCATACATATATATGGGGTGGTACAAGCTCCAACTCGGTTTTACAGTGAAAACGGCAGGCACTTCAAACCGGCACTAGGAAACAGACTGAGAAACCAGAGTAAGGGTTTCTCCTGCAACCCGTTCCCTTTGTGCTGGATGAACGACGGTCTCTCCACATGCTCAGTTCTGAGAGATAAGTGTGTGTGAAAGCCGTCCTTCACCTAGCTTGAAGGGAACACAAAGTTTCTTTTTAGTTGCAAACTCCACTCCATACATATATATGGGTGGAACAAGCTCCAACTCGGTAATACAGTGAAAACGGAAGGCACTTCAAACCGGCACTAGGAAACAGACTGTGAAACCAGATTAAGGGTTTCTCCTGAAATCCGTTCCCCTTGTGCTGGATGAACGAACGTCTCTCCACATGCTCAGTTCTGAGAGATAAGTGTGTGTGAAAGCCGTCCTTCACCTAGCTTGAAGGGAACACAAAGTTTCTTTTCAGTTGCAAACTCCACTCCGTACATATATAGGGAGGTACAAGCTCCTACTCGGTTTTACAGTGAAAACGGCAGGCACTTCAAACCGGCACTAGGAAACAGACTGAGAAACCAGAGTAAGGGTTTCTCCTGCAACCCGTTCCCTTTGTGCTGGATGAACGATCGTCTCTCCACCTGCTCAGTTCTGAGAGATAAGTGTGTGTGAAAGCCGTCCTTCACCTAGCTTGAAGGGAACACAAAGTTTCTTTTCAGTTGCAAATTCCACTCCATACATATATATGGGGTGGAACAAGCTCCAACTCGGTTTTACAGTGAAAACGGCAGGCACTTCAAACCGGCACTAGGAAACAGACTGAGAAACCAGAGTAAGGGTTTCTCCTGCAACCCGTTCCCTTTGTGCTGGATGAACGAACGTCTCTCCACATGCTCAGTTCTGAGAGATAAATGGGTGTGAAAGCCGTCCTTCACCTAGCTTGAAGGGAACACAAAGTTTCTTTTCAGTTGCAAACTCCACTCCATACATATATATGGGGAGGTACAAGCTCCAACTCGGTTTTACAATGAAAACGGCAGGCACTTCAAACCGGCACTACGAAATAGACTGAGAAACTAGAGTAAGGGTTTCTCCTGCAACCCGTTCCCTTTGTGCTGGATGAACGAACGTCTCTCCACATGCTCAGTTCTGAGAGATAAGTGTGTGTGAAAGCCGTCCTTCACCTAGCTTGAAGGGAACACAAAGTTTCTTTTCAGTTGCAAACTCCAATCCATACATATATATGGGGAGGTACAAGCTCCAACTCGGTTTTACAGTGAAAACGGCAGGCACTTCAAACTGGCACTAGGAAACAGACTGAGAAACCAGAGTAAGGGTTTCTCCTGCAACCCGTTCCCTTTGTGCTGGATGAACGAACGTCTCTCCACATGCTCAGTTCTGAGAGATAAGTGGGTGTGAAAGCCGTCCTTCACCTAGCTTGAAGGGAACACAAAGTTTCTTTTCAGTTGCAAACTCCACTCCATACATATATATGTGGAGGTACAAGCTCCAACTCGGTTTTACAGTGAAAACGGCAGGCACTTCAAACCGGCACTAGGAAACAGACTGAGAAACCACAGTAAAGGTTTCTCCTGCAACCCGTTCCCTTTGTGCTGGATGAACGAACGTCTCTCCACATGCTCAGTTCTGAGAGATAAGTGTGTGTGAAAGCCGCCCTTCACAAAGCTTGAAGGGAACTCAAAGTTTCTTTTCAGTTGCAAACTCCTCTCCATACATATATATGGGGAGGTACAATCTCCAACTCGGTTTTACAGTGAAAACGGCAGGCACTTCAAACCGGCACTAGGAAACAGACTGAGAAACCAGAGTAAGGGTTTCTCCTGCAACCCGTTCCCTTTGTGCTGGATGAACGAACGTCTCTCCACATGCTCAGTTCTGAGAGATAAGTGTGTGTGAAACCGTCCTTCAAATAGCTTGAAGGGAACACAAAGTTACTTTTAAGTTGCAAACTCCACTCCATACATATATATGGGGAGGTACAAGCTCCAACTCGGTTTACAGTGAAAAAGGCAGGCACTTCAAACCGGCACTAGGAAACAGACTGAGAAACCAGAGTAAGGGTTTCTCCTGCAACCCGTTCCCTTTGTGCTGGATGAATGAACGTCTCTCCACATGCTTAGTTCTGAGAGATAAGTGTGTGTGAAAGCCGTCCTTCACCAAGCTTGTAGGGAACACAAAGTTTCTTTTCAGTTGCAAACACCACTCCATACATATATATGGGGTGGAACAAGCTCCAACTCGGTTTTACAGTGAAAACTGCAGGCACTTCAAACCGGCACTAGGAAACAGATTGAGAAACCAGAGTATGGGTTTCTCCTGCAAACCGTTCCCTTTGTGCTGGATGAACGAAAGTCTCTCCACATGCTCATTTCTGAGAGATAAGTGTGTGTGAAAGCCGTCCTTCACCTAGCTTGAAGGAAACACAAATTATCTTTACAGTTGTAAACACCACTCCATACATATATATGGGGTGGTACAAGCTCCAACTCGGTTTTACAGTGAAAACGGCAGGCACTTCAAACCGGCACTAGGAAACAGACTGAGAAACCAGAGTAAGGGTTTCTCCTGCAACCCGTTCCCTTTGTGCTGGATGAACGACGGTCTCTCCACATGCTCAGTTCTGAGAGATAAGTGTGTGTGAAAGCCGTCCTTCACCTAGCTTGAAGGGAACACAAAGTTTCTTTTTAGTTGCAAACTCCACTCCATACATATATATGGGTGGAACAAGCTCCAACTCGGTAATACAGTGAAAACGGAAGGCACTTCAAACCGGCACTAGGAAACAGACTGTGAAACCAGATTAAGGGTTTCTCCTGAAATCCGTTCCCCTTGTGCTGGATGAACGAACGTCTCTCCACATGCTCAGTTCTGAGAGATAAGTGTGTGTGAAAGCCGTCCTTCACCTAGCTTGAAGGGAACACAAAGTTTCTTTTCAGTTGCAAACTCCACTCCGTACATATATAGGGAGGTACAAGCTCCTACTCGGTTTTACAGTGAAAACGGCAGGCACTTCAAACCGGCACTAGGAAACAGACTGAGAAACCAGAGTAAGGGTTTCTCCTGCAACCCGTTCCCTTTGTGCTGGATGAACGATCGTCTCTCCACCTGCTCAGTTCTGAGAGATAAGTGTGTGTGAAAGCCGTCCTTCACCTAGCTTGAAGGGAACACAAAGTTTCTTTTCAGTTGCAAATTCCACTCCATACATATATATGGGGTGGAACAAGCTCCAACTCGGTTTTACAGTGAAAACGGCAGGCACTTCAAACCGGCACTAGGAAACAGACTGAGAAACCAGAGTAAGGGTTTCTCCTGCAACCCGTTCCCTTTGTGCTGGATGAACGAACGTCTCTCCACATGCTCAGTTCTGAGAGATAAATGGGTGTGAAAGCCGTCCTTCACCTAGCTTGAAGGGAACACAAAGTTTCTTTTCAGTTGCAAACTCCACTCCATACATATATATGGGGAGGTACAAGCTCCAACTCGGTTTTACAATGAAAACGGCAGGCACTTCAAACCGGCACTACGAAATAGACTGAGAAACTAGAGTAAGGGTTTCTCCTGTAACCCGTTCCCTTTGTGCTGGATGAACGAACGTCTCTCCACATACTCAGTTCTGAGAGATAAGTGTGTGTGAAAGCCGTCCTTCACCTAGCTTGAAGGGAACACAAAGTTTCTTTTCAGTTGCAAACTCCAATCCATACATATATATGGGGAGGTACAAGCTCCAACTCGGTTTTACAGTGAAAACGGCAGGCACTTCAAACTGGCACTAGGAAACAGACTGAGAAACCAGAGTAAGGGTTTCTCCTGCAACCCGTTCCCTTTGTGCTGGATGAACGAACGTCTCTCCACATGCTCAGTTCTGAGAGATAAGTGGGTGTGAAAGCCGTCCTTCACCTAGCTTGAAGGGAACACAAAGTTTCTTTTCAGTTGCAAACTCCACTCCATACATATATATGTGGAGGTACAAGCTCCAACTCGGTTTTACAGTGAAAACGGCAGGCACTTCAAACCGGCACTAGGAAACAGACTGAGAAACCACAGTAAAGGTTTCTCCTGCAACCCGTTCCCTTTGTGCTGGATGAACGAACGTCTCTCCACATGCTCAGTTCTGAGAGATAAGTGTGTGTGAAAGCCGCCCTTCACAAAGCTTGAAGGGAACTCAAAGTTTCTTTTCAGTTGCAAACTCCTCTCCATACATATATATGGGGAGGTACAATCTCCAACTCGGTTTTACAGTGAAAACGGCAGGCACTTCAAACCGGCACTAGGAAACAGACTGAGAAACCAGAGTAAGGGTTTCTCCTGCAACCCGTTCCCTTTGTGCTGGATGAACGAACGTCTCTCCACATGCTCAGTTCTGAGAGAAATGTGTGTGTGAAAGCCGTCCTTCACCAAGCTTATAGGGAACACAAAGTTTCTTTTCAGTTGCAAACTCCACTCCATACATATATATGGGGTGGAACAAGCCCCAACTCGGTTTTACAGTGAAAACCGCAGGCACTTCAAACCGGCACTAGGAAACAGACTGAGAAACCAGAGTAAGGGTTTCTCCTGCAACCCGTTCCCTTTGTGCTGGATGAACGAACGTCTCTCCACATGCTCAGTTCTGAGAGATAAGTGTGTGTGAAACCGTCCTTCAAATAGCTTGAAGGGAACACAAAGTTACTTTTAAGTTGCAAACTCCACTCCATACATATATATGGGGAGGTACAAGCTCCAACTCGGTTTACAGTGAAAAAGGCAGGCACTTCAAACCGGCACTAGGAAACAGACTGAGAAACCAGAGTAAGGGTTTCTCCTGCAACCCGTTCCCTTTGTGCTGGATGAATGAACGTCTCTCCACATGCTCAGTTCTGAGAGATAAGTGTGTGTGAAAGCCGTACTTCACCTAGCTTGAAGGGAACACAAAGTTTCTTTTCAGTTGCAAACTCCACTCCATACATATATATGGGGTGGTACAAGCTCCAACTCGATTTTACAGTGAAAACGGCAGGCACTTCAAACCGGCACTAGGAAACAGACTGAGAAACCAGAGTAAGGGTTTCTCCTGCAACCCGTTCCCTTGGTGCTGGATGAACGAACGTCTCTCCACATGCTCAGTTCTGAGAGATAAGTGTGTGTGAAAGCCGTCCTTCACCTAGCTTGAAGGGAACACAAAGTTTCTTTTCAGTTGCAAACTCCACTCCATACATATATATGGGGAGGTACAAGCTCCAACTCGGTTTACAGTGAAAACGGCAGGCACTTCAAACCGGCACTAGGAAACAGACTGAGAAACCAGAGTAAGGGTTTCTCCTGCAACCCGTTCCCTTGGTGCTGGATGAACGAACGTCTCTCCACATGCTCAGTTCTGAGAGATAAGTGTGTGTGAAAGCCGTCCTTCACCTAGCTTGAAGGGAACACAAAGTTTCTTTTCAGTTGCAAACTCCACTCCATACATATATATGGGGAGGTACAAGCTCCAACTCGGTTTACAGTGAAAACGGCAGGCACTTCAAACCGGCACTAGGAAACAGACTGAGAAACCAGAGTAAGGGTTTCTCCTGCAACCCGTTCCCTTTGTGCTGGATGAACGAACGTCTCTCCACATGCTCAGTTCTGAGAGGTAAGTGTGTGTGAAAGCCGTCCTTCACCTAGCTTGAAGGGAACACAAAGTTTCTTTTCAGTTGCAAACTCCACTCCATACATGTATATGGGGAGGTACAAGCTCCAACTCGGTTTTACAGTGAAAACGGCAGGCACTTCAAACCGGCACTAGGAAACAGACTGAGAAACCAGAGTAAGGGTTTCTCCTGCAACCCGTTCCCTTTGTGCTGAATGAACGAACGTCTCTCCACATGCTCAGTTCTGAGAGATAAGTGTGTGTGAAAGCCGTCCTTCACCTAGCTTGAAGGGAACACAAAGTTTCTTTTCAGTTGCAAACTCCACTCCATACATATATATGGGGAGGTACAAGCTCCAACTCGGTTTACAGTGAAAACGGCAGGCACTTCAAACCGGCACTAGGAAACAGACTGAGAAACCAGAGTAAGGGTTTCTCCTGCAACCCGTTCCCTTGGTGCTGGATGAACGAACGTCTCTCCACATGCTCAGTTCTGAGAGATAAGTGTGTGTGAAAGCCGTCCTTCACCTAGCTTGAAGGGAACACAAAGTTTCTTTTCAGTTGCAAACTCCACTCCATACATATATATGGGGAGGTACAAGCTCCAACTCGGTTTACAGTGAAAACGGCAGGCACTTCAAACCGGCACTAGGAAACAGACTGAGAAACCAGAGTAAGGGTTTCTCCTGCAACCCGTTCCCTTTGTGCTGGATGAACGAACGTCTCTCCACATGCTCAGTTCTGAGAGGTAAGTGTGTGTGAAAGCCGTCCTTCACCTAGCTTGAAGGGAACACAAAGTTTCTTTTCAGTTGCCAACTCCACTCCATACATATATATGGGGAGGTACAAGCCCCAACTCGGTTTTATAGTGAAAACGGCAGGCACTTCAAACCGGCACTAGGAAACAGACTGAGAAACAAGAGTAAGGGTTTCCCCTGCAACCCGTTCCCTTTGTGCTGGATGAACGAATGTCTCTCCACATGCTCAGTTCTGAGAGATAAGTGTGTGTGAAAGCCGTCCTTCACCTAGATTGAAGGGAACACAAAGTTGCTTTTCAGTTGCAAACACCACTCCATACATAAATATGGGGAGCTAGAAGCTCCAACTCGGTTTACAGTGAAAACGGCAGGCACTTCAAACCGGCACTAGGTAACAGACTGAGAACCCAGAGTAAGGCTTTCTCCTGCAACCCGTTCCCTTTTTGCTGGATGAACGAACGTCTCTCCACATGCTCAGTTCTGAGAGATAAGTGTGTGTGAAAGCCGTCCTTCACCTAGCTTGAAGGGAACCCAAAGTTTCTTTTCAGTTGCAAACTCCACTCCATAAATATATGGGGATGTACCAGCTCCAACTCGGTATTACAGTGAAAACGGCAGGCACTTCAAACCGGCACTAGGAAACAGACTGAGAAACCAGAGTAAGGGTTTCTCCTGCAACCCGTTCCCTTTGTCCTGGATGAACGAACGTCTCTCCACATGCTCAGTTCTGAGAGATAAGTGTGTGTGAAAGCCGTCCTTCACCTAGCTTGAAGGGAACACAAAGTTTCTTTTCAGTTGCAAACTCCACTCCATACATATATATGGGGAGGTACAAGCTCCAACTCGGTTTTACAGTGAAAACGGCAGGCACTTCAAACCGGCACTAGGAAACAGACTGAGAAACCAGAGTAAGGGTTTCTCCTGCAACCCGTTCCCTTTGTGCTGGATGAACGAACGTCTCTCCACATGCTCAGTTCTGAGAGATAAGTGTGTGTGAAAGCCGTCCTTCACCTAGCTTGAAGGGAACACAAAGTTTCTTTTCAGTTGCAAACTCCACTCCATACATATGTATGGGGAGGTACAAGCCCCAACTCGGTTTACAGTGAAAAAGGCAGGCACTTCAAACCGGCACTAGGAAACAGACTGAGAAACCAGAGTAAGGGTTTCTCCTGCAACCCGTTCCCTTTGTGCTGGATGAACGAACGTCTCTCCACATGCTCAGTTCTGAGAGATAAGTGTGTGTGAAAGCCGTACTTCACCTAGCTTGAAGGGAACACAAAGTTTCTTTTCAGTTGCAAACTCCACTCCATACATATATATGGGGTGGAACAAGCTCCAACTCGGTATTACAGTGAAAACGGCAGGCACTTCAAACTGGCTCTAGGAAACAGACTGAGAAACAAGAGTAAGGGTTTCTCCTGCAACCCGTTCCTTTTTGCTGGATGAACGAACGTCTCTCCACATGCTCAGTTCTGAGAGATAAGTGTGTGTGAAAGCCGTCCTTCACCTAGCTTGAAGGGAACACAAAGTTTCTTTTCAGTTGCAAACTCCACTCCATACATATATATGGGGTGGAACAAGCTCCAACTCGGTTTTACAGTGAAAACGGCAGGCACTTCAAACCGGCACTAGGAAACAGACTGAGAAACCAGAGTAAGGGTTTCTCCTGCAACCCGTTCCCTTTGTGCTGGATGAACGAACGTCTCTCCACATGCTCAGTTCTGAGAGATAAGTGGGTGTGAAAGCCGTCCTTCACCTAGCTTGAAGGGAACACAAAGTTTCTTTTCAGTTGCAAACTCCACTCCATACATATATATGTGGAGGTACAAGCTCCAACTCGGTTTTACAGTGAAAACGGCAGGCACTTCAAACCGGCACTAGGAAACAGACTGAGAAACCACAGTAAAGGTTTCTCCTGCAACCCGTTCCCTTTGTGCTGGATGAACGAACGTCTCTCCACATGCTCAGTTCTGAGAGATAAGTGTGTGTGAAAGCCGCCCTTCACATAGCTTGAAGGGAACTCAAAGTTTCTTTTCAGTTGCAAACTCCTCTCCATACATATATATGGGGAGGTACAATCTCCAACTCGGTTTTACAGTGAAAACGGCAGGCACTTCAAACCGGCACTAGGAAACAGACTGAGAAACCAGAGTAAGGGTTTCTCCTGCAACCCGTTCCCTTTGTTCTGGATGAACGAACTTCTCTCCACATGCTCAGTTCTGAGAGAAAAGTGTGTGTGAAAGCCGTCCTTCACCAAGCTTATAGGGAACACAAAGTTTCTTTTCAGTTGCAAACTCCACTCCATACATATATATGGGTTGGAACAAGCCCCAACTCGGTTTTACAGTGAAAACGGCAGGCACTTCAAACCGGCACTAAGAAACAGACTGAGAAACCAGAGTAAGGGTTTCTCCTGCAACCCGTTCCCTTTGTGCTGAATGAACGAACGTCTCTCCACATGCTCAGTTCTGAGAGATAATTGTGTGTGAAAGCCGTCCTTCACCTAGCTTGAAGGGAACACAAAGTTTCTTTTCAGTTCCAAAGTCCACTCCATACATATATATGGGGAGGTACAAGCTCCAACTCAGTTTTACAGTGAAAACGGCAGGCACTTCAAACCGGCACTAGGAAACAGACTGAGAAACCAGAGTAAGGGTTTCTCCTGCAACCCGTTCCCTTTGTGCTGGATGAACGAATGTCTCTTCATATGCTCAGTTCTGAGAGATAAGTGTGTGTGAAAGCCGTTCTTCACCTAGCTTGAAGGGAACACAAAGTTTCTTTTCAATTGCAAACTCCACTCCATACATATATATGGGGTGGAACAAGCTCCAACTCGGTTTTACAGTGAAAACGGCAGGCACTTCAAACCGGCACTAGGAAACAGACTGAGAAACCAGAGTAAGGGTTTCTCCTGCAACCCGTTCCCTTTGTGCTGGATGAACGAACGTCTCTCCACATGCTCAGTTCTGAGAGATAAATGGGTGTGAAAGCCGTCCTTCACCTAGGTTGAAGGGAACACAAAGTTTCTTTTCAGTTTCAAACTCCACTCCATACATATATATGGGGAGGTACAAGTTCCAACTCGGTTTTAAGTGAAAACGGCAGGCACTTCAAACCGGCACTACGAAATAGACTGAGAAACCAGAGTAAGGGTTTCTCCTACAACCTGTTCCCTTTGTGCTGGATGAACGAACGTCTCTCCACATGCTCAGTTCTGAGAGATAAGTGTGTGTGAAAGCCGTCCTTCAACAAGCTTGTAGGGAACACAAAGTTTCTTTTCAGTTGCAAACTCCACTCCATACATATATATGGGGTGGAACAAGCTCCAACTCGGTTTTACAGTGAAAACGGCAGGCACTTCAAACCGGCACTAGGAAACAGACTGAGAAACCAGAGTAAGGGTTTCTCCTGCAACCCGTTCCCTTGGTGCTGGATGAACGAACGTCTCTCCACATGCTCAGTTCTGAGAGATAAGTGTGTGTGAAAGCCGTCCTTCACCTAGCTTGAAGGGAACACAAAGTTTCTTTTCAGTTGCAAACTCCACTCCATACATATATATGGGGAGGTACAAGCTCCAACTCGGTTTACAGTGAAAACGGCAGGCACTTCAAACCGGCACTAGGAAACAGACTGAGAAACCAGAGTAAGGGTTTCTCCTGCAACCCGTTCCCTTTGTGCTGGATGAACGAACGTCTCTCCACATGCTCAGTTCTGAGAGGTAAGTGTGTGTGAAAGCCGTCCTTCACCTAGCTTGAAGGGAACACAAAGTTTCTTTTCAGTTGCCAACTCCACTCCATACATATATATGGGGAGGTACAAGCCCCAACTCGGTTTTATAGTGAAAACGGCAGGCACTTCAAACCGGCACTAGGAAACAGACTGAGAAACAAGAGTAAGGGTTTCCCCTGCAACCCGTTCCCTTTGTGCTGGATGAACGAATGTCTCTCCACATGCTCAGTTCTGAGAGATAAGTGTGTGTGAAAGCCGTCCTTCACCTAGATTGAAGGGAACACAAAGTTGCTTTTCAGTTGCAAACACCACTCCATACATAAATATGGGGAGCTAGAAGCTCCAACTCGGTTTACAGTGAAAACGGCAGGCACTTCAAACCGGCACTAGGTAACAGACTGAGAACCCAGAGTAAGGCTTTCTCCTGCAACCCGTTCCCTTTTTGCTGGATGAACGAACGTCTCTCCACATGCTCAGTTCTGAGAGATAAGTGTGTGTGAAAGCCGTCCTTCACCTAGCTTGAAGGGAACCCAAAGTTTCTTTTCAGTTGCAAACTCCACTCCATAAATATATGGGGATGTACCAGCTCCAACTCGGTATTACAGTGAAAACGGCAGGCACTTCAAACCGGCACTAGGAAACAGACTGAGAAACCAGAGTAAGGGTTTCTCCTGCAACCCGTTCCCTTTGTCCTGGATGAACGAACGTCTCTCCACATGCTCAGTTCTGAGAGATAAGTGTGTGTGAAAGCCGTCCTTCACCTAGCTTGAAGGGAACACAAAGTTTCTTTTCAGTTGCAAACTCCACTCCATACATATATATGGGGAGGTACAAGCTCCAACTCGGTTTTACAGTGAAAACGGCAGGCACTTCAAACCGGCACTAGGAAACAGACTGAGAAACCAGAGTAAGGGTTTCTCCTGCAACCCGTTCCCTTTGTGCTGGATGAACGAACGTCTCTCCACATGCTCAGTTCTGAGAGATAAGTGTGTGTGAAAGCCGTCCTTCACCTAGCTTGAAGGGAACACAAAGTTTCTTTTCAGTTGCAAACTCCACTCCATACATATGTATGGGGAGGTACAAGCCCCAACTCGGTTTACAGTGAAAAAGGCAGGCACTTCAAACCGGCACTAGGAAACAGACTGAGAAACCAGAGTAAGGGTTTCTCCTGCAACCCGTTCCCTTTGTGCTGGATGAACGAACGTCTCTCCACATGCTCAGTTCTGAGAGATAAGTGTGTGTGAAAGCCGTACTTCACCTAGCTTGAAGGGAACACAAAGTTTCTTTTCAGTTGCAAACTCCACTCCATACATATATATGGGGTGGAACAAGCTCCAACTCGGTATTACAGTGAAAACGGCAGGCACTTCAAACTGGCTCTAGGAAACAGACTGAGAAACAAGAGTAAGGGTTTCTCCTGCAACCCGTTCCTTTTTGCTGGATGAACGAACGTCTCTCCACATGCTCAGTTCTGAGAGATAAGTGTGTGTGAAAGCCGTCCTTCACCTAGCTTGAAGGGAACACAAAGTTTCTTTTCAGTTGCAAACTCCACTCCATACATATATATGGGGTGGAACAAGCTCCAACTCGGTTTTACAGTGAAAACGGCAGGCACTTCAAACCGGCACTAGGAAACAGACTGAGAAACCAGAGTAAGGGTTTCTCCTGCAACCCGTTCCCTTTGTGCTGGATGAACGAACGTCTCTCCACATGCTCAGTTCTGAGAGATAAGTGGGTGTGAAAGCCGTCCTTCACCTAGCTTGAAGGGAACACAAAGTTTCTTTTCAGTTGCAAACTCCACTCCATACATATATATGTGGAGGTACAAGCTCCAACTCGGTTTTACAGTGAAAACGGCAGGCACTTCAAACCGGCACTAGGAAACAGACTGAGAAACCACAGTAAAGGTTTCTCCTGCAACCCGTTCCCTTTGTGCTGGATGAACGAACGTCTCTCCACATGCTCAGTTCTGAGAGATAAGTGTGTGTGAAAGCCGCCCTTCACATAGCTTGAAGGGAACTCAAAGTTTCTTTTCAGTTGCAAACTCCTCTCCATACATATATATGGGGAGGTACAATCTCCAACTCGGTTTTACAGTGAAAACGGCAGGCACTTCAAACCGGCACTAGGAAACAGACTGAGAAACCAGAGTAAGGGTTTCTCCTGCAACCCGTTCCCTTTGTTCTGGATGAACGAACTTCTCTCCACATGCTCAGTTCTGAGAGAAAAGTGTGTGTGAAAGCCGTCCTTCACCAAGCTTATAGGGAACACAAAGTTTCTTTTCAGTTGCAAACTCCACTCCATACATATATATGGGTTGGAACAAGCCCCAACTCGGTTTTACAGTGAAAACGGCAGGCACTTCAAACCGGCACTAAGAAACAGACTGAGAAACCAGAGTAAGGGTTTCTCCTGCAACCCGTTCCCTTTGTGCTGAATGAACGAACGTCACTCCACATGCTCAGTTCTGAGAGATAATTGTGTGTGAAAGCCGTCCTTCACCTAGCTTGAAGGGAACACAAAGTTTCTTTTCAGTTCCAAAGTCCACTCCATACATATATATGGGGAGGTACAAGCTCCAACTCAGTTTTACAGTGAAAACGGCAGGCACTTCAAACCGGCACTAGGAAACAGACTGAGAAACCAGAGTAAGGGTTTCTCCTGCAACCCGTTCCCTTTGTGCTGGATGAACGAATGTCTCTTCATATGCTCAGTTCTGAGAGATAAGTGTGTGTGAAAGCCGTTCTTCACCTAGCTTGAAGGGAACACAAAGTTTCTTTTCAATTGCAAACTCCACTCCATACATATATATGGGGTGGAACAAGCTCCAACTCGGTTTTACAGTGAAAACGGCAGGCACTTCAAACCGGCACTAGGAAACAGACTGAGAAACCAGAGTAAGGGTTTCTCCTGCAACCCGTTCCCTTTGTGCTGGATGAACGAACGTCTCTCCACATGCTCAGTTCTGAGAGATAAATGGGTGTGAAAGCCGTCCTTCACCTAGGTTGAAGGGAACACAAAGTTTCTTTTCAGTTTCAAACTCCACTCCATACATATATATGGGGAGGTACAAGTTCCAACTCGGTTTTAAGTGAAAACGGCAGGCACTTCAAACCGGCACTACGAAATAGACTGAGAAACCAGAGTAAGGGTTTCTCCTACAACCTGTTCCCTTTGTGCTGGATGAACGAACGTCTCTCCACATGCTCAGTTCTGAGAGATAAGTGTGTGTGAAAGCCGTCCTTCAACAAGCTTGTAGGGAACACAAAGTTTCTTTTCAGTTGCAAACTCCACTCCATACATATATATGGGGTGGAACAAGCTCCAACTCGGTTTTACAGTGAAAACGGCAGGCACTTCAAACCGGCACTAGGAAACAGACTGAGAAACCAGAGTAAGGGTTTCTCCTGCAACCCGTTCCCTTTGTGCTGGATGAACGAACGTCTCTCCACATGCTCAGTTCTGAGAGATAAGTGTGTGTGAAAGCCGTCCTTCACCTAGCTTGAAGGGAACACAAAGTTTCTTTTCAGTTTCAAAGTCCACTCCATACATATATATGGGGAGGTACAAGCTCCAACTCGGTTTTACAGTGAAAACGGCAGGCACTTCAAACCGGCACTAGGAAACAGACTGAGAAACCAGAGTAAGGGTTTCTCCTGCAACCCGTTCCCTTTGTGCTGGATGAACGAACGTCTCTCCACATTCTCAGTTCTGAGAGATAAGTGTGTGTGAAAGCCGTCCTTCAACTAGCTTGAAGGGAACACAAAGTTTCTTTTCAGTTGCAAAGTCCACTCCATACATATATATGGGGAGGTACAAGCTCCAACTCGGTTTTACAGTAAAAACGGCAGGCACTTCAAAATGGCACTAGGAAACAGACTGAGAAACCAGAGTAAGGGTTTCTCCTGCAACCCGTTCCCTTTGTGCTGGATGAACGAACGTCTCTCCACATGCTCAGTTCTGAGAGATAAGTGTGTGTAAAAGCCGTCCTTCACCTAGCTTGAAGGGAACACAAAGTTTCTTTTCAGTTGCAAACCCCACTCCATACATATATATGGGGTGGAACAAGCTCCAACTCGGTTTTACAATGAAAACGGCAGGCACTTCAAACCAGCAATAGGAAACAGACTGAGAAACCAGAGTAAGGGTTTCTCCTGCAAACCGTTCACTTTGTGCTGGATGAACGAACGTCTCTCCACCTGCTCAGTTCTGAGAGATAAGTGTGTGTGAAAGCCGTCCTTCACCTAGCTTGAAGGGAACACAAAGTTTCTTTTCAGTTGCAAACCCCACTCCATAAATATATATGGGGAGGTACAAGCTCCAACTCGGTTTTACAGTGAAAACGGCAGGCACTTCAAACCGGCACTAGGAAACAGACTGAGAAACCAGAGTATGGGTTTCTCCTGCAAACCGTTCCCTTTGTGCTGGATGAACGAAAGTCTCTCCACATGCTCAGTTCTGAGAGATAAGTGTGTGTGAAAGCCGTCCTTCACCTAGCTTGAAGGGAACACAAATTATATTTACAGTTGTAAATCCCACTCCATACATATATATGGGGTGGTACAAGCTCCAACTCGGTTTTACAGTGAAAACGGCAGGCACTTCAAACCGGCACTAGGAAACAGACTGAGAAACCAGAGTAAGGGTTTCTCCTGCATCCCGTTCCCTTTGTGCTGGATGAACGAACGTCTCTCCACATGCTCAGTTCTGAGAGATAAGTGTGTGTGAAAGCCGTCCTTCACCTAGCTTGAAGGGAACACAAAGTTTCTTTTTAGTTGCAAACTCCACTCCATACATATATATGGGTGGAACAAGCTCCAACTCGGTATTACAGTGAAAACGGCAGGCACTTCAAACCGGCACTAGGAAACAGACTGAGAAACCAGAGTAAGGGTTTCTCCTGAAATCCGTTCCCCTTGTGCTGGATGAACGAACGTCTCTCCACATTCTCAGTTCTGAGAGATAAGTGTGTGTGAAAGCCGTCCTTCAACTAGCTTGAAGGGAACACAAAGTTTCTTTTCAGTTGCAAAGTCCACTCCATACATATATATGGGGAGGTACAAGCTCCAACTCGGTTTTACAGTGAAAACGGCAGGCACTTCAAAATGGCACTAGGAAACAGACTGAGAAACCAGAGTAAGGGTTTCTCCTGCAACCCGTTCCCTTTTTGCTGGATGAACGAACGTCTCTCCACATGCTCAGTTCAGAGAGATAAGTGTGTGTAAAAGCCGTCCTTCACCTAGCTTGAAGGGAACACAAAGTTTCTTTTCAGTTGCAAACCCCACTCCATACATATATATGGGGTGGAACAAGCTCCAACTCGGTTTTACAATGAAAACGGCAGGCACTTCAAACCAGCAATAGGAAACAGACTGAGAAACCAGAGTAAGGGTTTCTCCTGCAAACCGTTCACTTTGTGCTGGATGAACGAACGTCTCTCCACCTGCTCAGTTCTGAGAGATAAGTGTGTGTGAAAGCCGTCCTTCACCTAGCTTGAAGGGAACACAAAGTTTCTTTTCAGTTGCAAACCCCACTCCATAAATATATATGGGGAGGTACAAGCTCCAACTCGGTTTTACAGTGAAAACGGCAGGCACTTCAAACCGGCACTAGGAAACAGACTGAGAAACCAGAGTAAGGGTTTCTCCTTCAACCCGTTCCCTTTGTGCTGGATGAAAGAACGTCTCTCCACATGCTCAGTTCTGAGAGATAAGTGTGTGTGAAAGCCGTCCTTCACCAAGCTTGAAGGGAACACAAAGTTTCTTTTCAGTTGCAAACTCCACTCCATACATATATATGGGGAGGTACAAGCTCCAACTCGGTATTACAGTGAAAACGGCAGGCACTTCAAACCGGCACTAAGAAAAAGACTGAGAAACCAGAGTCAGGGTTTCTCCTGCAACCCGTTACTTTTGTGCTGGATGAACGAACGTCTCTCCACATGCTCAGTTCTGAGAGATAAGTGTGTGTGAAAGCCGTCCTTCACCTAGCTTGAAGGGAACACAAAGTTTCTTTTCAGTTGCAAACTCCACTCCATACATATATATGGGGAAGTACAAGCTCCAACTCGGTTTTACAGTGAAAACGGCAGGCACTTCAAACAGGAACTAGGAAACAGGCTGAGAAACCAGAGTAAGGGTTTCTCCTGCAACCCGTTCCCTTTGTGCTGGATGAACGAACGTCTCTCCACATGCTCAGTTCTGAGAGATAAGTGTGTGTGAAAGCCGTCCTTCACCTAGCGTGAAGGAAACACAAAGTTTCTTTTCAGTTGCAAACTCCACTCCATACATATATATGGAGTGGAACAAGCTCCAACTCGGTTTTACAGTGAAAACGGCAGGCACTTCAAACCGGCACTTGGAAACAGACTGAGAAACCAGAGTAAGGGTTTCTCCTTCAACCCGTTCCCTTTGTGCTGGATGAACGAACGTCTCTCTACATGCTCAGTTCTGAGAGATAAATGGGTGTGAAAGCCGTCCTTCACCTAGGTTGAAGGGAACACAAAGTTTCTTTTCAGTTGCAAACTCCACTCCATACATATATATGGGGAGGTACAAGCTCCAACTCGGTTTTAAGTGAAAACGGCAGGCACTTCATACCGGCACTACGAAATAGACTGAGAATCCAGAGTAAGGGTTTCTCCTGCAACCCGTTCCCTTTGTGCTGGATGAACGAACGTCTCTCCACATGCTCAGTTCTGAGAGATAAGTGTGTGTGAAAGCCGTCCTTCACCTAGCTTGAAGGGAACACAAAGTTTCTTTTCAGTAGCAAACTCCTCTCCATACATATATATGGGGAGGTACAAGCTCCAACTCGGTTTTACAGTGAAAACGGCAGGCACTTCAAACCGGCACTAGGAAACAGACTGAGAAACCAGAGTAAGGGTTTCTCCTGCAACCCGTTCCCTTTGTGCTGGATGAACCAACGTCTCTCCACATGCTCAGTTCTGAGAGATAAGTGTGTGTGAAAGCCATCCTTCAACAAGCTTGTAGGGAACACAAAGTTTCTTTTCAGTTGCAAACTCCACTCCATACATATATATGGGGTGGAACAAGCTCCAACTCGGTTTTACAGTGAAAACGGCAGGCACTTCAAACCGGCACTAGGAAACAGACTGAGAAACCAGAGTAAGGGTTTCTCCTGCAACCCGTTCCCTTTGTCCTGGATGAACGAACGTCTCTCCACATGCTCAGTTCTGAGAGATAAGTGGGTGTGAAAGCCATCCTTCACCTAGCTTGAAGGGAACACAAAGTTTCTTTTCAGTTGCAAACTCCACTCCATACATATATATGGGGAGGTACAAGCTCCAACTCGGTTTTACAGTTAAAACGGCAGGCACTTCAAACCGGCACTAGGAAACAGACTGAGAAACCAGATTAAGGGTTTCTCCTGCAACCCGTTCCCTTTGTGCTGGATGAACGAACGTCTCTCCACATCCTCAGTTCTGAGAGATAAGTGTGTGTGAAAGCCGTCCTTCAACTAGCTTGAAGGGAACACAAAGTTTCTTTTCAGTTGCAAAGTCCACTCCATACATATATATGGGGAGGTACAAGCTCCAACTCGGTTTTACAGTGAAAACGGCAGGCACTTCAAACTGGCACTAGGAAACAGACTGAGAAACCAGAGTAAGGGTTTCTCCTGCAACCCGTTCCCTTTGTGCTGGATGAACGAACGTCTCTCCACATGCTCAGTTATGAGAGATAAGTGTGTGTGAAAGCCGTCCTTCACCTAGCTTGAAGGGAACACAAAGTTTCTTTTCAGTTGCAAACTCCACTCCATACATATATATGGGGAGGTACAAGCTCCAACTCGGTATTACAGTGAAAACGGCAGGCACTTCAAACCGGCACTAAGAAAAAGTCTGAGAAACCAGAGTCAGGGTTTCTCCTGCAACCCGTTCCCTTTGTGCTGGATGAACGAACGTCTCTCCACATGCTCAGTTCTGAGAGATAAGTGTGTGTGAAAGCCGTCCTTCAACTAGCTCGAAGGGAACACAAAGTTTCTTTTCAGTTGCAAAGTCCACTCCATACATATATATTGTTAGGTACAAGCTCCAACTCGGTTTTACAGTGAAAACGGCAGGCACTTCAAACCGGCACTAGGAAACAGACTGAGAAACCAGAGTAAGGGTTTCTCCTGCAACCCGTTCCCTTTGTGCTGGATGAACGAACGTCTCTCCACATGCTCAGTTCTGAGAGATAAGTGTGTGTGAAAGCCGTCCTTCACCTAGCTTGAAGGGAACACAAAGTTTCTTTTCAGTTGCAAACTCCACTCCATACATATGTATGCGGAGGTACAAGCTCCAACACGGTTTTACAGTGAAAACGGCAGGCACTTCAAACAGGCACTAGGAAACAGACTGAGAAACCAGAGTAAGGGTTTCTCCTGCAAACCGTTCACTTTGTGCTGGATGAACGAACGTCTCTCCACCTGCTCAGTTCTGAGAGATAAGTGTGTGTGAAAGCCGTCCTTCACCTAGCTTGAAGGGAACACAAAGTTTCTTTTCAGTTGCAAACCCCACTCCATAAATATATATGGGGAGGTACAAGCTCCAACTCGGTTTTACAGTGAAAACGGCAGGCACTTCAAACCGGCACTAGGAAAAAGACTGAGAAATCAGAGTTAGGGTTTCTCCTGCAACCCGTTCCCTTTGTGCTGGATGAACGAACGTCTCTCCACCTGCTCAGTTCTGAGAGATAAGTGTGTGTGAAAGCCGTCCTTCACCTAGCTTGAAGGGAACACAAAGTTTCTTTTCAGTTGCAAACCCCACTCCATAAATATATATGGGGAGGTACAAGCTCCAACTCGGTTTTACAGTGAAAACGGCAGGCACTTCAAACCGGCACTAGGAAACAGACTGAGAAACCAGAGTATGGGTTTCTCCTGCAAACCGTTCCCTTTGTGCTGGATGAACGAAAGTCTCTCCACATGCTCATTTCTGAGAGATAAGTGTGTGTGAAAGCCGTCCTTCACCTAGCTTGAAGGGAACACAAATTATATTTACAGTTGTAAATCCCACTCCATACATATATATGGGGTGGTACAAGCTCCAACTCGGTTTTACAGTGAAAACGGCAGGCACTTCAAACCGGCACTAGGAAACAGACTGAGAAACCAGAGTAAGGGTTTCTCCTGCAACCCGTTCCCTTTGTGCTGGATGAACGAACGTCTCTCCACATGCTCAGTTCTGAGAGATAAGTGTGTGTGAAAGCCGTCCTTCACCTAGCTTGAAGGGAACACAAAGTTTCTTTTTAGTTGCAAACTCCACTCCATACATATATATGGGTGGAACAAGCTCCAACTCGGTATTACAGTGAAAACGGCAGGCACTTCAAACCGGCACTAGGAAACAGACTGAGAAACCAGAGTAAGGGTTTCTCCTGAAATCCGTTCCCCTTGTGCTGGATGAACGAACGTCTCTCCACATGCTCAGTTCTGAGAGATAAGTGTGTGAGAAAGCCGTCCTTCACCTAGCTTGAAGGGAACACAAAGTTTCTTTTCAGTTGCAAACTCCACTCCGAACATATATAGGGAGGTACAAGCTCCTACTCGGTTTTACAGTGAAAACGGCAGGCACTTCAAACCGGCACTAGGAAACAGACTGAGAAACCACAGTAAGGGTTTCTCCTGCAACCCGTTCCCTTTGTGCTGGATGAACGAACGTCTCTCCACCTGCTCAGTTCTGAGAGATAAGTGTGTGTGAAAGCCGTCCTTCACCTAGCTTGAAGGGAACACAAAGTTTCTTTTCAGTTGCAAAATCCACTCCATACATATATATGGGGTGGAACAAGCTCCAACTCGGTTTTACAGTGAAAACGGCAGGCACTTCAAACCGGCACTAGGAAAGAGACTGAGAAACCAGAGTAAGGGTTTCTCCTGCAACCCGTTCCCTTTGTGCTGGATGAACGAACGTCTCTCCACATTCTCAGTTCTGAGAGATAAGTGGGTGTGAAAGCCGTCCTTCACCTAGCTTGAAGGGAACACAAAGTTTCTTTTCAGTTGCAAACTCCACTCCATACATATATATGTGGAGGTACAAGCTCCAACTCGGTTTTACAGTGAAAACGGCAGGCACTTCAAACCGGCACTAGGAAACAGACTGAGAAACCACAGTAAAGGTTTCTCCTGCAACCCGTTCCCTTTGTGCTGGATGAACGAACGTCTCTCCACATGCTCAGTTCTGAGAGATAAGTGTGTGTGAAAGCCGCCCTTCACATAGCTTGAAGGGAACTCAAAGTTTCTTTTCAGTTGCAAACTCCTCTCCATACATATATATGGGGAGGTACAATCTCCAACTCGGTTTTACAGTGAAAACGGCAGGCACTTCAAACCGGCACTAGGAAACAGACTGAGAAACCAGAGTAAGGGTTTCTCCTGCAACCCGTTCCCTTTGTGCTGGATGAACGAACGTCTCTCCACATGCTCAGTTCTGAGAGGTAAGTGTGTGTGAAAGCCGTCCTTCACCTAGCTTGAAGGGAACACAAAGTTTCTTTTCAGTTGCAAAGTCCACTCCATACATATATATGGGGAGGTACAAGCTCCAACTCGGTTTTATAGTGAAAACGGCAGGCACTTCAAACCGGCACTAGGAAACAGACTGAGAAACCAGAGTAAGGGTTTCTCCTGCAACCCGTTCCCTTTGTGCTGGATGAACGAACGTCTCTCCACATGCTCAGTTCTGAGAGATAAGTGTGTGTAAAGGCCGTCCTTCACCTAGCTTGAAGGGAACACAAAGTATCTTTTCAGTTGCAAACTCCACTCCATACATATATATGGGGAGGTACAAGCTCCAACTCGGTTTTACAGTGAAAACGGCAGGCACTTCAACCGGCACTAGGAAACAGACTGAGAAACCAGAGTCAGGGTTTCTCCTGCAACTCGTTCCCTTTGTGCTGGATGAACGAACGTCTCTATACATGCTCAGTTCTGAGAGATAAGTGTGTGTGAAAGACGTCCTTCACCTAGCTTGAAGGGAACACAAAGTTTCTTTTCACTTGCAAACTCCACTCCATACATATATATGGGAAGGTACAAGCTCCAACTCGGTATTACAGTGAAAACGGCAGGCACTTCAAACCGGCACTAGGAAACAGACTGAGAAACCAGAGTAAGGGTTTCTCCTGCAAACCGTTCCCTTTGTGCTGGATGAATGAACGTCTCTCCACATGCTCATTTCTGAGAGATAAGTGTGTGTGAAATTCATCCTTCACCTAGCTTGAAGGGAACCCAAACTTTCTTTTCATTTGCAAACTCCACTCCATACATATATATGGGGAGGTACAAGCTCCAACTCGGTTTTACAGTGAAAACTGCAGGCACTTCATACCGGCACTAGGAAACAGACTGAGAAACCAGAGTAAGGGTTTCTCCTGCAACCCGTTCCCTTTTTGCTGGATGAACGAACGTCTCTCCACATGCTCAGTTCTGAGAGATAAGTGAGTGTGAAAGCCGTCCTTCAACTAGCTTGAAGGGAACACAAAGTTTCTTTTCAGTTGCAAAGTCCACTCCATACATATATATGGGGAGGTACAAGCTCCAACTCGGTTTTACAGTGAAAACGGCAGGCACTTCAAACCGGCACTAGGAAACAGACTGAGAAACCAGAGTAAGGGTTTCTCCTGCAACCCGTTCCCTTTGTGCTGGATGAACGAACGTCTCTCCACATGCTCAGTTCTGAGAGATAAGTGTGTGTGAAAGCCGTCCTTCACCTAGCTTGAAGGGAACACAAAGTATCTTTTCAGTTTCAAAGTCCACTCCATACATATATATGGGGAGGTACAAGCTCCAACTCGGTTTTACAGTGAAAAAGGCAGGCACTTCAATCCGACACTAAGAAACAGACTGAGAAACCAGAGTAAGGGTTTCCCCTGCAACCCGTACCCTTTGTGCTGGATGAACGAACGTCTCTCCACATGCTCAGTTCTGAGAGATAAGTGTGTGTGAAAGCCGTCCTTCACCTAGCTTGAAGGGAACACAAATTATATTTACAGTTGTAAATCCCACTCCATACATATATATGGGGTGGTACAAGCTCCAACTCGGTTTTACAGTGAAAACGGCAGGCACTTCAAACCGGCACTAGGAAACAGACTGAGAAACCACAGTAAAGGTTTCTCCTGCAACCCGTTCCCTTTGTGCTGGATGAACGAACGTCTCTCCACATGCTCAGTTCTGAGAGATAAGTGTGTGTGAAAGCCGCCCTTCACATAGCTTGAAGGGAACTCAAAGTTTCTTTTCAGTTGCAAACTCCTCTCCATACATATATATGGGGAGGTACAATCTCCAACTCGGTTTTACAGTGAAAACGGCAGGCACTTCAAACCGGCACTAGGAAACAGACTGAGAAACCAGAGTAAGGGTTTCTCCTGCAACCCGTTCCCTTTGTTCTGGATGAACGAACTTCTCTCCACATGCTCAGTTCTGAGAGAAAAGTGTGTGTGAAAGCCGTCCTTCACCAAGCTTATAGGGAACACAAAGTTTCTTTTCAGTTGCAAACTCCACTCCATACATATATATGGGTTGGAACAAGCCCCAACTCGGTTTTACAGTGAAAACGGCAGGCACTTCAAACCGGCACTAAGAAACAGACTGAGAAACCAGAGTAAGGGTTTCTCCTGCAACCCGTTCCCTTTGTGCTGAATGAACGAACGTCTCTCCACATGCTCAGTTCTGAGAGATATTTGTGTGTGAAAGCCGTCCTTCACCTAGCTTGAAGGGAACACAAAGTTTCTTTTCAGTTCCAAAGTCCACTCCATACATATATATGGGGAGGTACAAGCTCCAACTCAGTTTTACAGTGAAAACGGCAGGCACTTCAAACCGGCACTAGGAAACAGACTGAGAAACCAGAGTAAGGGTTTCTCCTGCAACCCGTTCCCTTTGTGCTGGATGAACGAATGTCTCTTCATATGCTCAGTTCTGAGAGATAAGTGTGTGTGAAAGCCGTTCTTCACCTAGCTTGAAGGGAACACAAAGTTTCTTTTCAATTGCAAACTCCACTCCATACATATATATGGGGTGGAACAAGCTCCAACTCGGTTTTACAGTGAAAACGGCAGGCACTTCAAACCGGCACTAGGAAACAGACTGAGAAACCAGAGTAAGGGTTTCTCCTGCAACCCGTTCCCTTTGTGCTGGATGAACGAACGTCTCTCCACATGCTCAGTTCTGAGAGATAAATGGGTGTGAAAGCCGTCCTTCACCTAGGTTGAAGGGAACACAAAGTTTCTTTTCAGTTTCAAACTCCACTCCATACATATATATGGGGAGGTACAAGTTCCAACTCGGTTTTAAGTGAAAACGGCAGGCACTTCAAACCGGCACTACGAAATAGACTGAGAAACCAGAGTAAGGGTTTCTCCTGCAACCTGTTCCCTTTGTGCTGGATGAACGAACGTCTCTCCACATGCTCAGTTCTGAGAGATAAGTGTGTGTGAAAGCCGTCCTTCAACAAGCTTGTAGGGAACACAAAGTTTCTTTTCAGTTGCAAACTCCACTCCATACATATATATGGGGTGGAACAAGCTCCAACTCGGTTTTACAGTGAAAACGGCAGGCACTTCAAACCGGCACTAGGAAACAGACTGAGAAACCAGAGTAAGGGTTTCTC
The DNA here is from genome assembly GCF_048564905.1 of Vicugna pacos. Classification (NCBI taxonomy): domain Eukaryota; kingdom Metazoa; phylum Chordata; class Mammalia; order Artiodactyla; family Camelidae; genus Vicugna; species Vicugna pacos. The sequence continues at coordinate 7,921,755 of NC_133017.1, forward strand.
CTGCAACCCGTTCCCTTTGTGCTGGATGAACGAACGTCTCTCCACATGCTCAGTTCTGAGAGATAAGTGTGTGTGAAAGCCGTCCTTCACCTAGCTTGAAGGGAACACAAAGTTTCTTTTCAGTTTCAAAGTCCACTCCATACATATATATGGGGAGGTACAAGCTCCAACTCGGTTTTACAGTGAAAACGGCAGGCACTTCAAACCGGCACTAGGAAACAGACTGAGAAACCAGAGTAAGGGTTTCTCCTGCAACCCGTTCCCTTTGTGCTGGATGAACGAACGTCTCTCCACATTCTCAGTTCTGAGAGATAAGTGTGTGTGAAAGCCGTCCTTCAACTAGCTTGAAGGGAACACAAAGTTTCTTTTCAGTTGCAAAGTCCACTCCATACATATATATGGGGAGGTACAAGCTCCAACTCGGTTTTACAGTAAAAACGGCAGGCACTTCAAAATGGCACTAGGAAACAGACTGAGAAACCAGAGTAAGGGTTTCTCCTGCAACCCGTTCCCTTTGTGCTGGATGAACGAACGTCTCTCCACATGCTCAGTTCTGAGAGATAAGTGTGTGTAAAAGCCGTCCTTCACCTAGCTTGAAGGGAACACAAAGTTTCTTTTCAGTTGCAAACCCCACTCCATACATATATATGGGGTGGAACAAGCTCCAACTCGGTTTTACAATGAAAACGGCAGGCACTTCAAACCAGCAATAGGAAACAGACTGAGAAACCAGAGTAAGGGTTTCTCCTGCAAACCGTTCACTTTGTGCTGGATGAACGAACGTCTCTCCACCTGCTCAGTTCTGAGAGATAAATGTGTGTGAAAGCCGTCCTTCACCTAGCTTGAAGGGAACACAAAGTTTCTTTTCAGTTGCAAACCCCACTCCATAAATATATATGGGGAGGTACAAGCTCCAACTCGGTTTTACAGTGAAAACGGCAGGCACTTCAAACCGGCACTAGGAAACAGACTGAGAAACCAGAGTATGGGTTTCTCCTGCAAACCGTTCCCTTTGTGCTGGATGAACGAAAGTCTCTCCACATGCTCATTTCTGAGAGATAAGTGTGTGTGAAAACCGTCCTTCACCTAGCTTGAAGGGAACACAAATTATATTTACAGTTGTAAATCCCACTCCATACATATATATGGGGTGGTACAAGCTCCAACTCGGTTTTACAGTGAAAACGGCAGGCACTTCAAACCGGCACTAGGAAACAGACTGAGAAACCAGAGTAAGGGTTTCTCCTGCATCCCGTTCCCTTTGTGCTGGATGAACGAAGGTCTCTCCACATGCTCAGTTCTGAGAGATAAGTGTGTGTGAAAGCCGTCCTTCACCTAGCTTGAAGGGAACACAAAGTTTCTTTTTAGTTGCAAACTCCACTCCATACATATATATGGGTGGAACAAGCTCCAACTCGGTATTACAGTGAAAACGGCAGGCACTTCAAACCGGCACTAGGAAACAGACTGAGAAACCAGAGTAAGGGTTTCTCCTGAAATCCGTTCCCCTTGTGCTGGATGAACGAACGTCTCTCCACATGCTCAGTTCTGAGAGATAAGTGTGTGTGAAAGCCGTCCTTCACCTAGCTTGAAGGGAACACAAAGTTTCTTTTCAGTTGCAAACTCCACTCCGAACATATATAGGGAGGTACAAGCTCCTACTCGGTTTTACAGTGAAAACGGCAGGCACTTCAAACCGGCACTAGGAAACAGACTGAGAAACCAGAGTAAGGGTTTCTCCTGCAACCCGTTCCCTTTGTGCTGGATGAACGAACGTCTCTCCACCTGCTCAGTTCTGAGAGATAAGTGTGTGTGAAAGCCGTCCTTCACCTAGCTTGAAGGGAACACAAAGTTTCTTTTCAGTTGCAAACTCCACTCCATACATATATATGGGGTGGAACAAGCTCCAACTCGGTTTTACAGTGAAAACGGCAGGCACTTCAAACCGGCACTAAGAAACAGACTGAGAAACCAGAGTAAGGGTTTCTCCTGCAACCCGTTCCCTTTGTGCTGAATGAACGAACGTCTCTCCACATGCTCAGTTCTGAGAGATAATTGTGTGTGAAAGCCGTCCTTCACCTAGCTTGAAGGGAACACAAAGTTTCTTTTCAATTCCAAAGTCCACTCCATACATATATATGGGGATGTACAAACTCCAACTCGGTTTTAAGTGAAAACGGCAGGCACTTCAAACCGGCACTACGAAATAGACTGAGAAACCAGAGTAAGGGTTACTCCTGCAACCCGTTCCCTTTGTGCTGGATGAACGAACGTCTCTCCACATGCTCAGTTCTGAGAGATAAGTGTGTGTGAAAGCCGTACTTCACCTAGCTTAAAGGGAACACAAAGTTTCTTTTCAGTTGCAAACTCCACTCCATACATATATATGGGGAGGTACAAGCTCCAACTCGGTTTTACAGTGAAAACGGCAGGCACTTCAAACCGGCACTAGGAAACAGACTGAGAAACCAGAGTAAAGATTTCTCCTGCAACCCGTTCCTTTGTGCTGGATGAACGAACGTCTCTCCAAATGCTCAGTTCTGAGAGATAAGTGTGTGTGAAAGCCTTCCTTCACCTAGCCTGAAGGGAACACAAAGTTTCTTTTCAGTTGCAAACTCCAATCCATACATATATATGGGGAGGTACAAGCTCCAACTCGGTTTTACAGTGTAAATGGCAGGCACTTCAAACTGACACTTGGAAACAGACTGAGAATCCAGAGTAAGGGTTTCTCCTGCAACCAGTTCCCTTTGTGCTGGATGAACGAACGTCTCTCCACATGCTCAGTTCTGAGAGATAAGTGGGTGTGAAAGCCGTCCTTCACCTAGCTTGAAGGGAACACAAAGTTTCTTTACAGTTGCAAACTCCACTCCATACATATATATGGGGAGGTACAAGCTCCAACTCGGTTTTACAGTGAAAACGGCAGGCACTTCAAACCGGCACTAGGAAACAGACTGAGAAACCAGAGTAAGTGTTTCTCCTGCAACCCGTTCCCTTTGTGCTGGATGAACGAACGTCTCTCCACATGCTCAGTTCTGAGAGATAAATGGGTGTGAAAGCCGTCCTTCACCTAGCTTGAAGGGAACACAAAGTTTCTTTTCAGTTGCAAACCCCACTCCATACATATATATGGGGAGGTACAAGCTCCAACTCGGTTTTATAGTGAAAACGGCAGGCACTTCAAACCGGCACTACGAAATAGACTGAGAAACCAGTGTAAGGGTTTCTCCTGCAACCCGTTCCCTTTGTGCTGGATGAACGAACGTCTCTCCAAATGCTCAGTTCTGAGAGATAAGTGTGTGTGAAAGCCGTCCTTCACCTAGCCTGAAGGGAACACAAAGTTTCTTTTCAGTTGCAAACTCCAATCCATACATATATATATAGGGAGGTACAAGCTCCAACTCGGTTTTACAGTGAAAACGGCAGGCACTTCAAACTGGCACTAGGAAACAGACTGAGAAACCAGAGTAAGGGTTTCTCCTGCAAACCGTTCCCTTTGTGCTGGATGAACGAACGTCTCTCCACATGCTCAGTTCTGAGAGATAAGTGGGTGTGAAAGCCGTCCTTCACCTAGCTTGAAGGGAACACAAAGTTTCTTTTCAGTTGCAAACTCCACTCCATACATATATATGGGGAGGTACAAGCTCCAACTCGGTTTTACAGTGAAAACGGCAGGCACTTCAAACCGGCACTAGGAAACAGACTGAGAAACCAGAGTAAAGGTTCCTCCTGCAACCCGTTCCCTTTGTGCTGGATGAACGAACGTCTCTCCACATGCTCAGTTCTGAGAGATAAGTGTGTGTGAAAGCCGCCCTTCACTTATCTTGAAGGGAACTCAAAGTTTCTTTTCAGTTGCAAACTCCTCTCCATACATATATATGGGGAGGTACAAGCTCCAACTCGGTTTTACAGTGAAAACGGCAGGCACTTCAAACCGGCACTAGGAAACAGACTGAGAAACCAGAGTAAGGGTTTCTCCTGCAACCCGTTCCCTTTGTGCTGGATGAACGAACGTCTCTCCACATGCTCAGTTCTGAGAGATAAGTGTGTGTGAAAGCCGTCCTTCACCTAGCTTGAAGGGAACACAAAGTTTCTTTTCAGTTGCAAAATCCACTCCATACATATATATGTGGTGGAACAAGCTCCAACTCGGTTTTACAGTGAAAACGGCAGGCACTTCATACCGGCACTAGGAAACAGACTGAGAAATCAGAGTAAGGGTTTCTCCTGCAAACCGTTCCCTTTGTGCTGGATGAACGAACGTCTCTCCACATGCACAGTTCTGAGAGATAAGTGTGTGTGAAAGCCGTCCTTCACCTAGCTTGAAGGGAACACAAAGTTTCTTTTCAGTTCCAAAGTCCACTCCATACATATATATGGGGAGGTACAAGCTCCAACTCGGTTTTACAGTGAAAACGACAGGCACTTCAAACCGGCACTAGAAAACAGACTGAGAAACCAGAGTAAGGGTTTCTCCTGCAACCCGTTCCCTTTGTGCTGGATGAACGAACGTCTCTCCACATGCTCAGTTCTGAGAGATAAATGGGTGTGAAAGCCGTCCTTCACCTAGCTTGAAGGGAACACAAAGTTTCTTTTCAGTTGCAAACTCCACTCCATACATATATATGGGGAGGTACAAGCTCCAACTCGGTTTTATAGTGAAAACGGCAGGCACTTCAAACCGGCACTACGAAATAGACTGAGAAACCAGAGTAAGGGTTTCTCCTGCAACCCGTTCCCTTTGTGCTGGATGAACGAACGTCTATCCACATGCTCAGTTCTGAGAGATAAGTGTGTGTGAAAGCCGTCCTTCACCTAGCTTGAAGGGAACACAAAGTTTCTTTTCAGTTGCAAACTCCAATCCGTACATATATGGGGAGGTACAAGCTCCAACTCAGTTTTACAGTGAAAACGGCAGGCACTTCAAACCGGCACTAGGAAACAGACTGAGAAACCAGAGTAAGGGTTTCTCCTGCAACCCGTTCCCTTTGTGCTGGATGAACGAATGTCTCTCCATATGCTCAGTTCTGAGAGATAAGTGTGTGTGAAAGCCGTCCTTCACCTAGCTTGAAGGGAACACAAAGTTTCTTTTCAGTTTCAAAGTCCACTCCATACATATATATGGGGTGGAACAAGCTCCAACTCGGTTTTACAGTGAAAACGGCAGGCACTTCAAACCGGCACTAGGAAACAGACTGAGAAACCAGAGTAAGGGTTTCTCCTGCAACCCGTTCCCTTTGTGCTGGATGAACGAACGTCTCTCCACATGCTCAGTTCTGAGAGATAAATGGGTGTGAAAGCCGTCCTTCACCTAGGTTGAAGGGAACACAAAGTTTCTTTTCAGTTGCAAACTCCACTCCATACATATATATGGGGAGGTACAAGCTCCAACTCGGTTTTAAGTGAAAACGGTAGGCACTTCAAACCGGCACTACGAAATAGACTGAGAAACCAGAGTAAGGGTTTCTCCTGCAACCCGTTCCCTTTGTGCTGGATGAACGAACGTCTCTCCACATGCTCAGTTCTGAGAGATAAGTGTGTGTGAAAGCCGTCCTTCAAAAAGCTTGTAGGGAACACAAAGTTTCTTTTCAGTTGCAAACTCCACTCCATACATATATATGGGGTGGAACAAGCTCCAACTCGGTTTTACAGTGAAAACGGCAGGCACTTCAAACCGGCACTAGGAAACAGACTGAGAAACCAGAGTAAGGGTTTCTCCTGCAACCCGTTCCCTTTGTGCTGGATGAACGAACGTCTCTCCACATGCTCAGTTCTGAGAGATAAGTGTGTGTGAAAGCCGTCCTTCACCTAGCTTGAAGGGAACACAAAGTTTCTTTTCAGTTTCAAAGTCCACTCCATACATATATATGGGGAGGTACAAGCTCCAACTCGGTTTTACAGTGAAAACGGCAGGCACTTCAAACCGGCACTAGGAAACAGACTGAGAAACCAGAGTAAGGGTTTCTCCTGCAACCCGTTCCCTTTGTGCTGGATGAACGAACGTCTCTCCACATGCTCAGTTCTGAGAGATAAGTGTGTGTGAAAGCCGTCCTTCAACTAGCTTGAAGGGAACACAAAGTTTCTTTTCAGTTGCAAAGTCCACTCCATACATATATATGGGGAGGTACAAGCTCCAACTCGGTTTTACAGTGAAAACGGCAGGCACTTCAAAATGGCACTAGGAAACAGACTGAGAAACCAGAGTAAGGGTTTCTCCTGCAACCCGTTCCCTTTGTGCTGGATGAACGAACGTCTCTCCACATGCTCAGTTCTGAGAGATAAGTGTGTGTAAAAGCCGTCCTTCACCTAGCTTGAAGGGAACACAAAGTTTCTTTTCAGTTGCAAACCCCACTCCATACATATATATGGGGTGGAACAAGCTCCAACTCGGTTTTACAATGAAAACGGCAGGCACTTCAAACCAGCAATAGGAAACAGACTGAGAAACCAGAGTAAGGGTTTCTCCTGCAAACCGTTCACTTTGTGCTGGATGAACGAACGTCTCTCCACCTGCTCAGTTCTGAGAGATAAGTGTGTGTGAAAGCCGTCCTTCACCTAGCTTGAAGGGAACACAAAGTTTCTTTTCAGTTGCAAACCCCACTCCATAAATATATATGGGGAGGTACAAGCTCCAACTCGGTTTTACAGTGAAAACGGCAGGCACTTCAAACCGGCACTAGGAAACAGACTGAGAAACCAGAGTAAGGGTTTCTCCTGCAACCCGTTCCCTTTGTGCTGGATGAACGAACGTCTCTCCACATGCTCAGTTCTGAGAGATAAGTGTGTGTGAAAGCCGTCCTTCACCTAGCTTGAAGGGAACACAAAGTTTCTTTTCAGTTGCAAACTCCACTCCATACATATATTTGGGGAGGTACAAGCTCCAACTCGGTATTACAGTGAAAACGGCAGGCACTTCAAACCGGCACTAAGAAAAAGACTGAGAAACCGGAGTCAGGGTTTCTCCTGCAACCCGTTACCTTTGTGCTGGATGAACGAACGTCTCTCCACATGCTCAGTTCTGAGAGATAAGTGTGTGTGAAAGCCGTCCTTCACCTAGCTTGAATTGAACACAAAGTTTCTTTTCAGTTGCAAAGTCCACTCCATACATATATATGGGGAGGTACAAGCTCCAACTCGGTTTTACAGTGAAAACGGCAGGCACTTCAAACCGTCACTAGGAAACAGATTGAGAAACCAGAGTAAGGGTTTCTCCTGCAACCCGTTCCCTTTGTGCTGGATGAACGAACGTCTCTCCACATGCTCAGTTCTGAGAGATAAGTGTGTGTGAAAGCCGTCCTTCACCTAGCTTGAAGGGAACACAAAGTTTCTTTTCAGTTGCAAACTCCACTCCGTACATATATGGGGAGGTACAAGCTCCATCTCAGTTTTACAGTGAAAACGGCAGGCACTTCAAACCGGCACTAGGAAACAGACTGAGAAACCAGAGTAAGGGTTTCTCCTGCAACCCGTTCCCTTTGTGCTGGATGAACGAATGTCTCTCCATATGCTCAGTTCTGAGAGATAAGTGTGTGTGAAAGCCGTTCTTCACCTAGCTTGAAGGGAACACAAAGTTTCTTTTCAATTGCAAACTCCACTCCATACATATATATGGGGTGGAACAAGCTCCAACTCGGTTTTACAGTGAAAACGGCAGGCACTTCAAACCGGCACTAGGAAACAGACTGAGAAACCAGAGTAAGGGTTTCTCCTGCAACCCGTTCCCTTTGTGCTGGATGAACGAACGTCTCTCCACATGCTCAGTTCTGAGAGATAAATGGGTGTGAAAGCCGTCCTTCACCTAGGTTGAAGGGAACACAAAGTTTCTTTTCAGTTGCAAACTCCACTCCATACATATATATGGGGAGGTACAAGCTCCAACTCGGTTTTAAGTGAAAACGGTAGGCACTTCAAACCGGCACTACGAAATAGACTGAGAAACCAGAGTAAGGGTTTCTCCTGCAACCCGTTCCCTTTGTGCTGGATGAACGAACGTCTCTCCACATGCTCAGTTCTGAGAGATAAGTGTGTGTGAAAGCCGTCCTTCAAAAAGCTTGTAGGGAACACAAAGTTTCTTTTCAGTTGCAAACTCCACTCCATACATATATATGGGGTGGAACAAGCTCCAACTCGGTTTTACAGTGAAAACGGCAGGCACTTCAAACCGGCACTAGGAAACAGACTGAGAAACCAGAGTAAGGGTTTCTCCTGCAACCCGTTCCCTTTGTGCTGGATGAACGAACGTCTCTCCACATGCTCAGTTCTGAGAGATAAGTGTGTGTGAAAGCCGTCCTTCACCTAGCTTGAAGGGAACACAAAGTTTCTTTTCAGTTGCAAACTCCACTCCATACATATATATGGGGAGGTACAAGCACCAACTCGGTTTTACAGTGAAAACGGCAGGCACTTCAAACCGGCACTAGGAAACAGACTGAGAAACCAGAGTAAGGGTTTCTCCTGCAACCCGTTCCCTTTGTGCTGGATGAACGAACGTCTCTCCACATGCTCAGTTCTGAGAGATAAGTGTGTGTGAAAGCCGTCCTTCAACTAGCTTGAAGGGAACACAAAGTTTCTTTTCAGTTGCAAAGTCCACTCCATACATATATATGGGGAGGTACAAGCTCCAACTCGGTTTTACAGTGAAAACGGCAGGCACTTCAAAATGGCACTAGGAAACAGACTGAGAAACCAGAGTAAGGGTTTCTCCTGCAACCCGTTCCCTTTGTGCTGGATGAACGAACGTCTCTCCACATGCTCAGTTCTGACAGATAAGTGTGTGTAAAAGCCGTCCTTCACCTAGCTTGAAGGGAACACAAAGTTTCTTTTCAGTTGCAAACCCCACTCCATACATATATATGGGGTGGAACAAGCTCCAACTCGGTTTTACAATGAAAACGGCAGGCACTTCAAACCAGCAATAGGAAACAGACTGAGAAACCAGAGTAAGGGTTTCTCCTGCAAACCGTTCACTTTGTGCTGGATGAACGAACGTCTCTCCACCTGCTCAGTTCTGAGAGATAAGTGTGTGTGAAAGCCGTCCTTCACCTAGCTTGAAGGGAACACAAAGTTTCTTTTCAGTTGCAAACCCCACTCCATAAATATATATGGGGAGGTACAAGCTCCAACTCGGTTTTACAGTGAAAACGGCAGGCACTTCAAACCGGCACTAGGAAACAGACTGAGAAACCAGAGTAAGGGTTTCTCCTGCAACCCGTTCCCTTTGTGCTGGATGAACGAACGTCTCTCCACATGCTCAGTTCTGAGAGATAAGTGTGTGTGAAAGCCGTCCTTCACCTAGCTTGAAGGGAACACAAAGTTTCTTTTCAGTTGCAAACTCCACTCCATACATATATATGGGGAGGTACAAGCTCCAACTCGGTATTACAGTGAAAACGGCAGGCACTTCAAACCGGCACTAAGAAAAAGACTGAGAAACCGGAGTCAGGGTTTCTCCTGCAACCCGTTCCCTTTGTGCTGAATGAACGAACGTCTCTCCACATGCTCAGTTCTGAGAGATAAGTGTGTGTGAAAGCCGTCCTTCACATAGCTTGAAGGGAACACAAAGTTTCTTTTCAGTTGCAAACTCCACTCCATACATATATATGGGGAAGTACAAGCTCCAACTCGGTTTTACAGTGAAAACGGCAGGCACTTCAAACAGGAACTAGGAAACAGGCTGAGAAACCAGAGTAAGGGTTTCTCCTGCAACCCGTTCCCTTTGTGCTGGATGAACGAACGTCTCTCCACATGCTCAGTTCTGAGAGATAAGTGTGTGTGAAAGCCGTCCTTCACCTAGCGTGAAGGAAACACAAAGTTTCTTTTCAGTTGCAAACTCCACTCCATACATATATATGGAGTGGAACAAGCTCCAACTCGGTTTTACAGTGAAAACGGCAGGCACTTCAAACCGGCACTTGGAAACAGACTGAGAAACCAGAGTAAGGGTTTCTCCTTCAACCCGTTCCCTTTGTGCTGGATGAACGAACGTCTCTCCACATGCTCAGTTCTGAAAGATACGTGTGTGTGAAAGCCGTCCTTCACCTAGCTTGAAGGGAACACAAAGTTTCTTTTCAGTTTCAAAGTCCACTCCATACATATATATGGGGAGGTACAAGCTCCAACTCGGTTTTACAATGAAAACGGCAGGCACTTCAAACCGGCACTAGGAAACAGACTGAGAAACCAGAGTAAGGGTTTCTCCTGCAACCCGTTCCCTTTGTGCTGGATGAACGAACGTCTCTCCACATGCTCAGTTCTGAGAGATAAGTGTGTGTGAAAGCCGTCCTTCACCTAGCTTGAATTGAACACAAAGTTTCTTTTCAGTTGCAAAGTCCACTCCATACATATATATGGGGAGGTACAAGCTCCAACTCGGTTTTACAGTGAAAACGGCAGGCACTTCAAACCGTCACTAGGAAACAGATTGAGAAACCAGAGTAAGGGTTTCTCCTGCAACCCGTTCCCTTTGTGCTGGATGAACGAACGTCTCTCCACATGCTCAGTTCTGAGAGATAAGTGTGTGTGAAAGCCGTCCTTCACCTAGCTTGAAGGGAACACAAAGTTTCTTTTCAGTTGCAAACTCCACTCCGTACATATATGGGGAGGTACAAGCTCCAACTCAGTTTTACAGTGAAAACGGCAGGCACTTCAAACCGGCACTAGGAAACAGACTGAGAAACCAGAGTAAGGGTTTCTCCTGCAACCCGTTCCCTTTGTGCTGGATGAACGAATGTCTCTCCATATGCTCAGTTCTGAGAGATAAGTGTGTGTGAAAGCCGTTCTTCACCTAGCTTGAAGGGAACACAAAGTTTCTTTTCAATTGCAAACTCCACTCCATACATATATATGGGGTGGAACAAGCTCCAACTCGGTTTTACAGTGAAAACGGCAGGCACTTCAAACCGGCACTAGGAAACAGACTGAGAAACCAGAGTAAGGGTTTCTCCTGCAACCCGTTCCCTTTGTGCTGGATGAACGAACGTCTCTCCACATGCTCAGTTCTGAGAGATAAATGGGTGTGAAAGCCGTCCTTCACCTAGGTTGAAGGGAACACAAAGTTTCTTTTCAGTTGCAAACTCCACTCCATACATATATATGGGGAGGTACAAGCTCCAACTCGGTTTTAAGTGAAAACGGTAGGCACTTCAAACCGGCACTACGAAATAGACTGAGAAACCAGAGTAAGGGTTTCTCCTGCAACCCGTTCCCTTTGTGCTGGATGAACGAACGTCTCTCCACATGCTCAGTTCTGAGAGATAAGTGTGTGTGAAAGCCGTCCTTCAAAAAGCTTGTAGGGAACACAAAGTTTCTTTTCAGTTGCAAACCCCACACCATACATATATATGGGGTGGAACAAGCTCCAACTCGGTTTTACAATGAAAACGGCAGGCACTTCAAACCAGCAATAGGAAACAGACTGAGAAACCAGAGTAAGGGTTTCTCCTTCAAACCGTTCACTTTGTGCTGGATGAACGAACGTCTCTCCACCTGCTCAGTTCTGAGAGATAAGTGTGTGTGAAAGCCGTCCTTCACCTAGCTTGAAGGGAACACAAAGTTTCTTTTCAGTTGCAAACCCCACTCCATAAATATATATGGGGAGGTACAAGCTCCAACTCGGTTTTACAGTGAAAACGGCAGGCACTTCAAACCGGCACTAGGAAACAGACTGAGAAACCAGAGTAAGGGTTTCTCCTGCAACCCGTTCCCTTTGTGCTGGATGAACGAACGTCTCTCCACATGCTCAGTTCTGAGAGATAAGTGTGTGTGAAAGCCGTCCTTCACCTAGCTTGAAGGGAACACAAAGTTTCTTTTCAGTTGCAAACTCCACTCCATACATATATATGGGGAGGTACAAGCTCCAACTCGGTATTACAGTGAAAACGGCAGGCACTTCAAACCGGCACTAAGAAAAAGACTGAGAAACCGGAGTCAGGGTTTCTCCTGCAACCCGTTACCTTTGTGCTGGATGAACGAACGTCTCTCCACATGCTCAGTTCTGAGAGATAAGTGTGTGTGAAAGCCGTCCTTCACCTAGCTTGAAGGGAACACAAAGTTTCTTTTCAGTTGCAAACTCCACTCCATACATATATATGGGGAAGTACAAGCTCCAACTCGGTTTTACAGTGAAAACGGCAGGCACTTCAAACAGGAACTAGGAAACAGGCTGAGAAACCAGAGTAAGGGTTTCTCCTGCAACCCGTTCCCTTTGTGCTGGATGAACGAACGTCTCTCCACATGCTCAGTTCTGAGAGATAAGTGTGTGTGAAAGCCGTCCTTCACCTAGCGTGAAGGAAACACAAAGTTTCTTTTCAGTTGCAAACTCCACTCCATACATATATATGGAGTGGAACAAGCTCCAACTCGGTTTTACAGTGAAAACGGCAGGCACTTCAAACCGGCACTTGGAAACAGACTGAGAAACCAGAGTAAGGGTTTCTCCTTCAACCCGTTCCCTTTGTGCTGGATGAACGAACATCTCTCCACATGCTCAGTTCTGAAAGATACGTGTGTGTGAAAGCCGTCCTTCACCTAGCTTGAAGGGAACACAAAGTTTCTTTTCAGTTTCAAAGTCCACTCCATACATATATATGGGGAGGTACAAGCTCCAACTCGGTTTTACAATGAAAACGGCAGGCACTTCAAACCGGCACCAGGAAACAGACTGAGAAACCAGAGTAAGGGTTTCTCCTGCAACCCGTTCCCTTTGTGCTGGATGAACGAACGTCTCTCCACATGCTCAGTTCTGAGAGATAAGTGTGTGTGAAAGCCGTCCTTCACCTAGCTTGAATTGAACACAAAGTTTCTTTTCAGTTGCAAAGTCCACTCCATACATATATATGGGGAGGTACAAGCTCCAACTCGGTTTTACAGTGAAAACGGCAGGCACTTCAAACCGTCACTAGGAAACAGATTGAGAAACCAGAGTAAGGGTTTCTCCTGCAACCCGTTCCCTTTGTGCTGGATGAACGAACGTCTCTCCACATGCTCAGTTCTGAGAGATAAGTGTGTGTGAAAGCCGTCCTTCACCTAGCTTGAAGGGAACACAAAGTTTCTTTTCAGTTGCAAACTCCACTCCGTACATATATGGGGAGGTACAAGCTCCAACTCAGTTTTACAGTGAAAACGGCAGGCACTTCAAACCGGCACTAGGAAACAGACTGAGAAACCAGAGTAAGGGTTTCTCCTGCAACCCGTTCCCTTTGTGCTGGATGAACGAATGTCTCTCCATATGCTCAGTTCTGAGAGATAAGTGTGTGTGAAAGCCGTTCTTCACCTAGCTTGAAGGGAACACAAAGTTTCTTTTCAATTGCAAACTCCACTCCATACATATATATGGGGTGGAACAAGCTCCAACTCGGTTTTACAGTGAAAACGGCAGGCACTTCAAACCGGCACTAGGAAACAGACTGAGAAACCAGAGTAAGGGTTTCTCCTGCAACCCGTTCCCTTTGTGCTGGATGAACGAACGTCTCTCCACATGCTCAGTTCTGAGAGATAAATGGGTGTGAAAGCCGTCCTTCACCTAGGTTGAAGGGAACACAAAGTTTCTTTTCAGTTGCAAACTCCACTCCATACATATATATGGGGAGGTACAATCTCCAACTCGGTTTTAAGTGAAAACGGTAGGCACTTCAAACCGGCACTACGAAATAGACTGAGAAACCAGAGTAAGGGTTTCTCCTGCAACCCGTTCCCTTTGTGCTGGATGAACGAACGTCTCTCCACATGCTCAGTTCTGAGAGATAAGTGTGTGTGAAAGCCGTCCTTCAAAAAGCTTGTAGGGAACACAAAGTTTCTTTTCAGTTGCAAACTCCACTCCATACATATATATGGGGTGGAACAAGCTCCAACTCGGTTTTACAGTGAAAACGGCAGGCACTTCAAACCGGCACTAGGAAACAGACTGAGAAACCAGAGTAAGGGTTTCTCCTGCAACCCGTTCCCTTTGTGCTGGATGAACGAACGTCTCTCCACATGCTCAGTTCTGAGAGATAAGTGTGTGTGAAAGCCGTCCTTCACCTAGCTTGAAGGGAACACAAAGTTTCTTTTCAGTTTCAAAGTCCACTCCATACATATATATGGGGAGGTACAAGCTCCAACTCGGTTTTACAGTGAAAACGGCAGGCACTTCAAACCGGCACTAGGAAACAGACTGAGAAACCAGAGTAAGGGTTTCTCCTGCAACCCGTTCCCTTTGTGCTGGATGAACGAACGTCTCTCCACATGCTCAGTTCTGAGAGATAAGTGTGTGTGAAAGCCGTCCTTCAACTAGCTTGAAGGGAACACAAAGTTTCTTTTCAGTTGCAAAGTCCACTCCATACATATATATGGGGAGGTACAAGCTCCAACTCGGTTTTACAGTGAAAACGGCAGGCACTTCAAAATGGCACTAGGAAACAGACTGAGAAACCAGAGTAAGGGTTTCTCCTGCAACCCGTTCCCTTTGTGCTGGATGAACGAACGTCTCTCCACATGCTCAGTTCTGAGAGATAAGTGTGTGTAAAAGCCGTCCTTCACCTAGCTTGAAGGGAACACAAAGTTTCTTTTCAGTTGCAAACCCCACTCCATACATATATATGGGGTGGAACAAGCTCCAACTCGGTTTTACAATGAAAACGGCAGGCACTTCAAACCAGCAATAGGAAACAGACTGAGAAACCAGAGTAAGGGTTTCTCCTGCAAACCGTTCACTTTGTGCTGGATGAACGAACGTCTCTCCACCTGCTCAGTTCTGAGAGATAAGTGTGTGTGAAAGCCGTCCTTCACCTAGCTTGAAGGGAACACAAAGTTTCTTTTCAGTTGCAAACCCCACTCCATAAATATATTTGGGGAGGTACAAGCTCCAACTCGGTTTTACAGTGAAAACGGCAGGCACTTCAAACCGGCACTAGGAAACAGACTGAGAAACCAGAGTAAGGGTTTCTCCTGCAACCCGTTCCCTTTGTGCTGGATGAACGAACGTCTCTCCACATGCTCAGTTCTGAGAGATAAGTGTGTGTGAAAGCCGTCCTTCACCTAGCTTGAAGGGAACACAAAGTTTCTTTTCAGTTGCAAACTCCACTCCATACATATATATGGGGAGGTACAAGCTCCAACTCGGTATTACAGTGAAAACGGCAGGCACTTCAAACCGGCACTAAGAAAAAGACTGAGAAACCGGAGTCAGGGTTTCTCCTGCAACCCGTTACCTTTGTGCTGGATGAACGAACGTCTCTCCACATGCTCAGTTCTGAGAGATAAGTGTGTGTGAAAGCCGTCCTTCACATAGCTTGAAGGGAACACAAAGTTTCTTTTCAGTTGCAAACTCCACTCCATACATATATATGGGGAAGTACAAGCTCCAACTCGGTTTTACAGTGAAAACGGCAGGCACTTCAAACAGGAACTAGGAAACAGGCTGAGAAACCAGAGTAAGGGTTTCTCCTGCAACCCGTTCCCTTTGTGCTGGATGAACGAACGTCTCTCCACATGCTCAGTTCTGAGAGATAAGTGTGTGTGAAAGCCGTCCTTCACCTAGCGTGAAGGAAACACAAAGTTTCTTTTCAGTTGCAAACTCCACTCCATACATATATATGGAGTGGAACAAGCTCCAACTCGGTTTTACAGTGAAAACGGCAGGCACTTCAAACCGGCACTTGGAAACAGACTGAGAAACCAGAGTAAGGGTTTCTCCTTCAACCCGTTCCCTTTGTGCTGGATGAACGAACGTCTCTCCACATGCTCAGTTCTGAAAGATACGTGTGTGTGAAAGCCGTCCTTCACCTAGCTTGAAGGGAACACAAAGTTTCTTTTCAGTTTCAAAGTCCACTCCATACATATATATGGGGAGGTACAAGCTCCAACTCGGTTTTACAATGAAAACGGCAGGCACTTCAAACCGGCACTAGGAAACAGACTGAGAAACCAGAGTAAGGGTTTCTCCTGCAACCCGTTCCCTTTGTGCTGGATGAACGAACGTCTCTCCACATGCTCAGTTCTGAGAGATAAGTGTGTGTGAAAGCCGTCCTTCACCTAGCTTGAATTGAACACAAAGTTTCTTTTCAGTTGCAAAGTCCACTCCATACATATATATGGGGAGGTACAAGCTCCAACTCGGTTTTACAGTGAAAACGGCAGGCACTTCAAACCGTCACTAGGAAACAGATTGAGAAACCAGAGTAAGGGTTTCTCCTGCAACCCGTTCCCTTTGTGCTGGATGAACGAACGTCTCTCCACATGCTCAGTTCTGAGAGATAAGTGTGTGTGAAAGCCGTCCTTCACCTAGCTTGAAGGGAACACAAAGTTTCTTTTCAGTTGCAAACTCCACTCCGTACATATATGGGGAGGTACAAGCTCCAACTCAGTTTTACAGTGAAAACGGCAGGCACTTCAAACCGGCACTAGGAAACAGACTGAGAAACCAGAGTAAGGGTTTCTCCTGCAACCCGTTCCCTTTGTGCTGGATGAACGAATGTCTCTCCATATGCTCAGTTCTGAGAGATAAGTGTGTGTGAAAGCCGTTCTTCACCTAGCTTGAAGGGAACACAAAGTTTCTTTTCAATTGCAAACTCCACTCCATACATATATATGGGGTGGAACAAGCTCCAACTCGGTTTTACAGTGAAAACGGCAGGCACTTCAAACCGGCACTAGGAAACAGACTGAGAAACCAGAGTAAGGGTTTCTCCTGCAACCCGTTCCCTTTGTGCTGGATGAACGAACGTCTCTCCACATGCTCAGTTCTGAGAGATAAATGGGTGTGAAAGCCGTCCTTCACCTAGGTTGAAGGGAACACAAAGTTTCTTTTCAGTTGCAAACTCCACTCCATACATATATATGGGGAGGTACAAGCTCCAACTCGGTTTTAAGTGAAAACGGTAGGCACTTCAAACCGGCACTACGAAATAGACTGAGAAACCAGAGTAAGGGTTTCTCCTGCAACCCGTTCCCTTTGTGCTGGATGAACGAACGTCTCTCCACATGCTCAGTTCTGAGAGATAAGTGTGTGTGAAAGCCGTCCTTCAACAAGCTTGTAGGGAACACAAAGTTTCTTTTCAGTTGCAAACTCCACTCCATACATATATATGGGGTGGAACAAGCTCCAACTCGGTTTTACAGTGAAAACGGCAGGCACTTCAAACCGGCACTAGGAAACAGACTGAGAAACCAGAGTAAGGGTTTCTCCTGCAACCCGTTCCCTTTGTGCTGGATGAACGAACGTCTCTCCACATGCTCAGTTCTGAGAGATAAGTGTGTGTGAAAGCCGTCCTTCACCTAGCTTGAAGGGAACACAAAGTTTCTTTTCAGTTTCAAAGTCCACTCCATACATATATATGGGGAGGTACAAGCTCCAACTCGGTTTTACAGTGAAAACGGCAGGCACTTCAAACCGGCACTAGGAAACAGACTGAGAAACCAGAGTAAGGGTTTCTCCTGCAACCCGTTCCCTTTGTGCTGGATGAACGAACGTCTCTCCACATGCTCAGTTCAGAGAGATAAGTGTGTGTAAAAGCCGTCCTTCACCTAGCTTGAAGGGAACACAAAGTTTCTTTTCAGTTGCAAACCCCACTCCATACATATATATGGGGTGGAACAAGCTCCAACTCGGTTTTACAATGAAAACGGCAGGCACTTCAAACCAGCAATAGGAAACAGACTGAGAAACCAGAGTAAGGGTTTCTCCTGCAAACCGTTCACTTTGTGCTGGATGAACGAACGTCTCTCCACATGCTCAGTTCTGAGAGATAAGTGTGTGTGAAAGCCGTCCTTCACCTAGCTTGAAGGGAACACAAAGTTTCTTTTCAGTTGCAAACCCCACTCCATAAATATATATGGGGAGGTACAAGCTCCAACTCGGTTTTACAGTGAAAACGGCAGGCACTTCAAACCGGCACTAGGAAACAGACTGAGAAACCAGAGTAAGGGTTTCTCCTTCAACCCGTTCCCTTTGTGCTGGATGAAAGAACGTCTCTCCACATGCTCAGTTCTGAGAGATAAGTGTGTGTGAAAGCCGTCCTTCACCAAGCTTGAAGGGAACACAAAGTTTCTTTTCAGTTGCAAACTCCACTCCATACATATATATGGGGAGGTACAAGCTCCAACTCGGTATTACAGTGAAAACGGCAGGCACTTCAAACCGGCACTAAGAAAAAGACTGAGAAACCAGAGTCAGGGTTTCTCCTGCAACCCGTTACTTTTGTGCTGGATGAACGAACGTCTCTCCACATGCTCAGTTCTGAGAGATAAGTGTGTGTGAAAGCCGTCCTTCACCTAGCTTGAAGGGAACACAAAGTTTCTTTTCAGTTGCAAACTCCACTCCATACATATATATGGGGAGGTACAAGCTCCAACTCGGTTTTACAGTGAAAACGGCAGGCACTTCAAACCGTCACTAGGAAACAGATTGAGAAACCAGAGTAAGGGTTTCTCCTGCAACCCGTTCCCTTTGTGCTGGATGAACGAACGTCTCTCCACATGCTCAGTTCTGAGAGATAAGTGTGTGTGAAAGCCGTCCTTCACCTAGCTTGAAGGGAACACAAAGTTTCTTTTCAGTTGCAAACTCCACTCCATACATATGTATGGGGAGGTACAAGCTCCAACTCGGTTTTACAGTGAAAACGGCAGGCACTTCAAGCCGGCACTAGGAAACAGTCTGAGAAACCAGAGTAAGGGTTTCTCCTGCAACCCGTTCCCTTTGTGCTGGATGAAGGAACGTCTCTCCACATGCTCAGTTCTGAGAGATAAGTGTGTGTGAAAGCCGTTCTTCACCTAGCTTGAAGGGAACACAAAGTTTCTTTTCAATTGCAAACTCCACTCCATACATATATATGGGGTGGAACAAGCTCCAACTCGGTTTTACAGTGAAAACGGCAGGCACTTCAAACCGGCACTAGGAAACAGACTGAGAAACCAGAGTAAGGGTTTCTCCTGTAACCCGTTCCCTTTGTGCTGGATGAACGAACGTCTCTCTACATGCTCAGTTCTGAGAGATAAATGGGTGTGAAAGCCGTCCTTCACCTAGGTTGAAGGGAACACAAAGTTTCTTTTCAGTTGCAAACTCCACTCCATACATATATATGGGGAGGTACAAGCTCCAACTCGGTTTTAAGTGAAAACGGCAGGCACTTCATACCGGCACTACGAAATAGACTGAGAATCCAGAGTAAGGGTTTCTCCAGCAACCCGTTCCCTTTGTGCTGGATGAACGAACGTCTCTCCACATGCTCAGTTCTGAGAGATAAGTGTGTGTGAAAGCCGTCCTTCACATAGCTTGAAGGGAACACAAAGTTTCTTTTCAGTTGCAAACTCCACTCCATACATATATATGGGGAAGTACAAGCTCCAACTCGGTTTTACAGTGAAAACGGCAGGCACTTCAAACAGGAACTAGGAAACAGGCTGAGAAACCAGAGTAAGGGTTTCTCCTGCAACCCGTTCCCTTTGTGCTGGATGAACGAACGTCTCTCCACATGCTCAGTTCTGAGAGATAAGTGTGTGTGAAAGCCGTCCTTCACCTAGCGTGAAGGAAACACAAAGTTTCTTTTCAGTTGCAAACTCCACTCCATACATATATATGGAGTGGAACAAGCTCCAACTCGGTTTTACAGTGAAAACGGCAGGCACTTCAAACCGGCACTTGGAAACAGACTGAGAAACCAGAGTAAGGGTTTCTCCTTCAACCCGTTCCCTTTGTGCTGGATGAACGAACGTCTCTCCACATGCTCAGTTCTGAAAGATACGTGTGTGTGAAAGCCGTCCTTCACCTAGCTT
Organism: Vicugna pacos; assembly: GCF_048564905.1. Lineage (NCBI taxonomy): Eukaryota > Metazoa > Chordata > Mammalia > Artiodactyla > Camelidae > Vicugna > Vicugna pacos. The sequence continues at coordinate 7,941,504 of NC_133017.1, forward strand.
GAAGGGAACACAAAGTTTCTTTTCAGTTTCAAAGTCCACTCCATACATATATATGGGGAGGTACAAGCTCCAACTCGGTTTTACAATGAAAACGGCAGGCACTTCAAACCGGCACTAGGAAACAGACTGAGAAACCAGAGTAAGGGTTTCTCCTGCAACCCGTTCCCTTTGTGCTGGATGAACGAACGTCTCTCCACATGCTCAGTTCTGAGAGATAAGTGTGTGTGAAAGCCGTCCTTCACCTAGCTTGAATTGAACACAAAGTTTCTTTTCAGTTGCAAAGTCCACTCCATACATATATATGGGGAGGTACAAGCTCCAACTCGGTTTTACAGTGAAAACGGCAGGCACTTCAAACCGTCACTAGGAAACAGATTGAGAAACCAGAGTAAGGGTTTCTCCTGCAACCCGTTCCCTTTGTGCTGGATGAACGAACGTCTCTCCACATGCTCAGTTCTGAGAGATAAGTGTGTGTGAAAGCCGTCCTTCACTTAGCTTGAAGGGAACACAAAGTTTCTTTTCAGTTGCAAACTCCACTCCGTACATATATGGGGAGGTACAAGCTCCAACTCAGTTTTACAGTGAAAACGGCAGGCACTTCAAACCGGCACTAGGAAACAGACTGAGAAACCAGAGTAAGGGTTTCTCCTGCAACCCGTTCCCTTTGTGCTGGATGAACGAATGTCTCTCCATATGCTCAGTTCTGAGAGATAAGTGTGTGTGAAAGCCGTTCTTCACCTAGCTTGAAGGGAACACAAAGTTTCTTTTCAATTGCAAACTCCACTCCATACATATATATGGGGTGGAACAAGCTCCAACTCGGTTTTACAGTGAAAACGGCAGGCACTTCAAACCGGCACTAGGAAACAGACTGAGAAACCAGAGTAAGGGTTTCTCCTGCAACCCGTTCCCTTTGTGCTGGATGAACGAACGTCTCTCCACATGCTCAGTTCTGAGAGATAAATGGGTGTGAAAGCCGTCCTTCACCTAGGTTGAAGGGAACACAAAGTTTCTTTTCAGTTGCAAACTCCACTCCATACATATATATGGGGAGGTACAAGCTCCAACTCGGTTTTAAGTGAAAACGGTAGGCACTTCAAACCGGCACTACGAAATAGACTGAGAAACCAGAGTAAGGGTTTCTCCTGCAACCCGTTCCCTTTGTGCTGGATGAACGAACGTCTCTCCACATGCTCAGTTCTGAGAGATAAGTGTGTGTGAAAGCCGTCCTTCAAAAAGCTTGTAGGGAACACAAAGTTTCTTTTCAGTTGCAAACCCCACACCATACATATATATGGGGTGGAACAAGCTCCAACTCGGTTTTACAATGAAAACGGCAGGCACTTCAAACCAGCAATAGGAAACAGACTGAGAAACCAGAGTAAGGGTTTCTCCTTCAAACCGTTCACTTTGTGCTGGATGAACGAACGTCTCTCCACCTGCTCAGTTCTGAGAGATAAGTGTGTGTGAAAGCCGTCCTTCACCTAGCTTGAAGGGAACACAAAGTTTCTTTTCAGTTGCAAACCCCACTCCATAAATATATATGGGGAGGTACAAGCTCCAACTCGGTTTTACAGTGAAAACGGCAGGCACTTCAAACCGGCACTAGGAAACAGACTGAGAAACCAGAGTAAGGGTTTCTCCTGCAACCCGTTCCCTTTGTGCTGGATGAACGAACGTCTCTCCACATGCTCAGTTCTGAGAGATAAGTGTGTGTGAAAGCCGTCCTTCACCTAGCTTGAAGGGAACACAAAGTTTCTTTTCAGTTGCAAACTCCACTCCATACATATATATGGGGAGGTACAAGCTCCAACTCGGTATTACAGTGAAAACGGCAGGCACTTCAAACCGGCACTAAGAAAAAGACTGAGAAACCGGAGTCAGGGTTTCTCCTGCAACCCGTTACCTTTGTGCTGGATGAACGAACGTCTCTCCACATGCTCAGTTCTGAGAGATAAGTGTGTGTGAAAGCCGTCCTTCACCTAGCTTGAAGGGAACACAAAGTTTCTTTTCAGTTGCAAACTCCACTCCATACATATATATGGGGAAGTACAAGCTCCAACTCGGTTTTACAGTGAAAACGGCAGGCACTTCAAACAGGAACTAGGAAACAGGCTGAGAAACCAGAGTAAGGGTTTCTCCTGCAACCCGTTCCCTTTGTGCTGGATGAACGAACGTCTCTCCACATGCTCAGTTCTGAGAGATAAGTGTGTGTGAAAGCCGTCCTTCACCTAGCGTGAAGGAAACACAAAGTTTCTTTTCAGTTGCAAACTCCACTCCATACATATATATGGAGTGGAACAAGCTCCAACTCGGTTTTACAGTGAAAACGGCAGGCACTTCAAACCGGCACTTGGAAACAGACTGAGAAACCAGAGTAAGGGTTTCTCCTTCAACCCGTTCCCTTTGTGCTGGATGAACGAACATCTCTCCACATGCTCAGTTCTGAAAGATACGTGTGTGTGAAAGCCGTCCTTCACCTAGCTTGAAGGGAACACAAAGTTTCTTTTCAGTTTCAAAGTCCACTCCATACATATATATGGGGAGGTACAAGCTCCAACTCGGTTTTACAATGAAAACGGCAGGCACTTCAAACCGGCACTAGGAAACAGACTGAGAAACCAGAGTAAGGGTTTCTCCTGCAACCCGTTCCCTTTGTGCTGGATGAACGAACGTCTCTCCACATGCTCAGTTCTGAGAGATAAGTGTGTGTGAAAGCCGTCCTTCACCTAGCTTGAATTGAACACAAAGTTTCTTTTCAGTTGCAAAGTCCACTCCATACATATATATGGGGAGGTACAAGCTCCAACTCGGTTTTACAGTGAAAACGGCAGGCACTTCAAACCGTCACTAGGAAACAGATTGAGAAACCAGAGTAAGGGTTTCTCCTGCAACCCGTTCCCTTTGTGCTGGATGAACGAACGTCTCTCCACATGCTCAGTTCTGAGAGATAAGTGTGTGTGAAAGCCGTCCTTCACCTAGCTTGAAGGGAACACAAAGTTTCTTTTCAGTTGCAAACTCCACTCCGTACATATATGGGGAGGTACAAGCTCCAACTCAGTTTTACAGTGAAAACGGCAGGCACTTCAAACCGGCACTAGGAAACAGACTGAGAAACCAGAGTAAGGGTTTCTCCTGCAACCCGTTCCCTTTGTGCTGGATGAACGAATGTCTCTCCATATGCTCAGTTCTGAGAGATAAGTGTGTGTGAAAGCCGTTCTTCACCTAGCTTGAAGGGAACACAAAGTTTCTTTTCAATTGCAAACTCCACTCCATACATATATATGGGGTGGAACAAGCTCCAACTCGGTTTTACAGTGAAAACGGCAGGCACTTCAAACCGGCACTAGGAAACAGACTGAGAAACCAGAGTAAGGGTTTCTCCTGCAACCCGTTCCCTTTGTGCTGGATGAACGAACGTCTCTCCACATGCTCAGTTCTGAGAGATAAATGGGTGTGAAAGCCGTCCTTCACCTAGGTTGAAGGGAACACAAAGTTTCTTTTCAGTTGCAAACTCCACTCCATACATATATATGGGGAGGTACAATCTCCAACTCGGTTTTAAGTGAAAACGGTAGGCACTTCAAACCGGCACTACGAAATAGACTGAGAAACCAGAGTAAGGGTTTCTCCTGCAACCCGTTCCCTTTGTGCTGGATGAACGAACGTCTCTCCACATGCTCAGTTCTGAGAGATAAGTGTGTGTGAAAGCCGTCCTTCAAAAAGCTTGTAGGGAACACAAAGTTTCTTTTCAGTTGCAAACTCCACTCCATACATATATATGGGGTGGAACAAGCTCCAACTCGGTTTTACAGTGAAAACGGCAGGCACTTCAAACCGGCACTAGGAAACAGACTGAGAAACCAGAGTAAGGGTTTCTCCTGCAACCCGTTCCCTTTGTGCTGGATGAACGAACGTCTCTCCACATGCTCAGTTCTGAGAGATAAGTGTGTGTGAAAGCCGTCCTTCACCTAGCTTGAAGGGAACACAAAGTTTCTTTTCAGTTTCAAAGTCCACTCCATACATATATATGGGGAGGTACAAGCTCCAACTCGGTTTTACAGTGAAAACGGCAGGCACTTCAAACCGGCACTAGGAAACAGACTGAGAAACCAGAGTAAGGGTTTCTCCTGCAACCCGTTCCCTTTGTGCTGGATGAACGAACGTCTCTCCACATGCTCAGTTCTGAGAGATAAGTGTGTGTGAAAGCCGTCCTTCAACTAGCTTGAAGGGAACACAAAGTTTCTTTTCAGTTGCAAAGTCCACTCCATACATATATATGGGGAGGTACAAGCTCCAACTCGGTTTTACAGTGAAAACGGCAGGCACTTCAAAATGGCACTAGGAAACAGACTGAGAAACCAGAGTAAGGGTTTCTCCTGCAACCCGTTCCCTTTGTGCTGGATGAACGAACGTCTCTCCACATGCTCAGTTCTGAGAGATAAGTGTGTGTAAAAGCCGTCCTTCACCTAGCTTGAAGGGAACACAAAGTTTCTTTTCAGTTGCAAACCCCACTCCATACATATATATGGGGTGGAACAAGCTCCAACTCGGTTTTACAATGAAAACGGCAGGCACTTCAAACCAGCAATAGGAAACAGACTGAGAAACCAGAGTAAGGGTTTCTCCTGCAAACCGTTCACTTTGTGCTGGATGAACGAACGTCTCTCCACCTGCTCAGTTCTGAGAGATAAGTGTGTGTGAAAGCCGTCCTTCACCTAGCTTGAAGGGAACACAAAGTTTCTTTTCAGTTGCAAACCCCACTCCATAAATATATTTGGGGAGGTACAAGCTCCAACTCGGTTTTACAGTGAAAACGGCAGGCACTTCAAACCGGCACTAGGAAACAGACTGAGAAACCAGAGTAAGGGTTTCTCCTGCAACCCGTTCCCTTTGTGCTGGATGAACGAACGTCTCTCCACATGCTCAGTTCTGAGAGATAAGTGTGTGTGAAAGCCGTCCTTCACCTAGCTTGAAGGGAACACAAAGTTTCTTTTCAGTTGCAAACTCCACTCCATACATATATATGGGGAGGTACAAGCTCCAACTCGGTATTACAGTGAAAACGGCAGGCACTTCAAACCGGCACTAAGAAAAAGACTGAGAAACCGGAGTCAGGGTTTCTCCTGCAACCCGTTACCTTTGTGCTGGATGAACGAACGTCTCTCCACATGCTCAGTTCTGAGAGATAAGTGTGTGTGAAAGCCGTCCTTCACATAGCTTGAAGGGAACACAAAGTTTCTTTTCAGTTGCAAACTCCACTCCATACATATATATGGGGAAGTACAAGCTCCAACTCGGTTTTACAGTGAAAACGGCAGGCACTTCAAACAGGAACTAGGAAACAGGCTGAGAAACCAGAGTAAGGGTTTCTCCTGCAACCCGTTCCCTTTGTGCTGGATGAACGAACGTCTCTCCACATGCTCAGTTCTGAGAGATAAGTGTGTGTGAAAGCCGTCCTTCACCTAGCGTGAAGGAAACACAAAGTTTCTTTTCAGTTGCAAACTCCACTCCATACATATATATGGAGTGGAACAAGCTCCAACTCGGTTTTACAGTGAAAACGGCAGGCACTTCAAACCGGCACTTGGAAACAGACTGAGAAACCAGAGTAAGGGTTTCTCCTTCAACCCGTTCCCTTTGTGCTGGATGAACGAACGTCTCTCCACATGCTCAGTTCTGAAAGATACGTGTGTGTGAAAGCCGTCCTTCACCTAGCTTGAAGGGAACACAAAGTTTCTTTTCAGTTTCAAAGTCCACTCCATACATATATATGGGTAGGTACAAGCTCCAACTCGGTTTTACAATGAAAACGGCAGGCACTTCAAACCGGCACTAGGAAACAGACTGAGAAACCAGAGTAAGGGTTTCTCCTGCAACCCGTTCCCTTTGTGCTGGATGAACGAACGTCTCTCCACATGCTCAGTTCTGAGAGATAAGTGTGTGTGAAAGCCGTCCTTCACCTAGCTTGAATTGAACACAAAGTTTCTTTTCAGTTGCAAAGTCCACTCCATACATATATATGGGGAGGTACAAGCTCCAACTCGGTTTTACAGTGAAAACGGCAGGCACTTCAAACCGTCACTAGGAAACAGATTGAGAAACCAGAGTAAGGGTTTCTCCTGCAACCCGTTCCCTTTGTGCTGGATGAACGAACGTCTCTCCACATGCTCAGTTCTGAGAGATAAGTGTGTGTGAAAGCCGTCCTTCACCTAGCTTGAAGGGAACACAAAGTTTCTTTTCAGTTGCAAACTCCACTCCGTACATATATGGGGAGGTACAAGCTCCAACTCAGTTTTACAGTGAAAACGGCAGGCACTTCAAACCGGCACTAGGAAACAGACTGAGAAACCAGAGTAAGGGTTTCTCCTGCAACCCGTTCCCTTTGTGCTGGATGAACGAATGTCTCTCCATATGCTCAGTTCTGAGAGATAAGTGTGTGTGAAAGCCGTTCTTCACCTAGCTTGAAGGGAACACAAAGTTTCTTTTCAATTGCAAACTCCACTCCATACATATATATGGGGTGGAACAAGCTCCAACTCGGTTTTACAGTGAAAACGGCAGGCACTTCAAACCGGCACTAGGAAACAGACTGAGAAACCAGAGTAAGGGTTTCTCCTGCAACCCGTTCCCTTTGTGCTGGATGAACGAACGTCTCTCCACATGCTCAGTTCTGAGAGATAAATGGGTGTGAAAGCCGTCCTTCACCTAGGTTGAAGGGAACACAAAGTTTCTTTTCAGTTGCAAACTCCACTCCATACATATATATGGGGAGGTACAAGCTCCAACTCGGTTTTAAGTGAAAACGGTAGGCACTTCAAACCGGCACTACGAAATAGACTGAGAAACCAGAGTAAGGGTTTCTCCTGCAACCCGTTCCCTTTGTGCTGGATGAACGAACGTCTCTCCACATGCTCAGTTCTGAGAGATAAGTGTGTGTGAAAGCCGTCCTTCAACAAGCTTGTAGGGAACACAAAGTTTCTTTTCAGTTGCAAACTCCACTCCATACATATATATGGGGTGGAACAAGCTCCAACTCGGTTTTACAGTGAAAACGGCAGGCACTTCAAACCGGCACTAGGAAACAGACTGAGAAACCAGAGTAAGGGTTTCTCCTGCAACCCGTTCCCTTTGTGCTGGATGAACGAACGTCTCTCCACATGCTCAGTTCTGAGAGATAAGTGTGTGTGAAAGCCGTCCTTCACCTAGCTTGAAGGGAACACAAAGTTTCTTTTCAGTTTCAAAGTCCACTCCATACATATATATGGGGAGGTACAAGCTCCAACTCGGTTTTACAGTGAAAACGGCAGGCACTTCAAACCGGCACTAGGAAACAGACTGAGAAACCAGAGTAAGGGTTTCTCCTGCAACCCGTTCCCTTTGTGCTGGATGAACGAACGTCTCTCCACATGCTCAGTTCAGAGAGATAAGTGTGTGTAAAAGCCGTCCTTCACCTAGCTTGAAGGGAACACAAAGTTTCTTTTCAGTTGCAAACCCCACTCCATACATATATATGGGGTGGAACAAGCTCCAACTCGGTTTTACAATGAAAACGGCAGGCACTTCAAACCAGCAATAGGAAACAGACTGAGAAACCAGAGTAAGGGTTTCTCCTGCAAACCGTTCACTTTGTGCTGGATGAACGAACGTCTCTCCACATGCTCAGTTCTGAGAGATAAGTGTGTGTGAAAGCCGTCCTTCACCTAGCTTGAAGGGAACACAAAGTTTCTTTTCAGTTGCAAACCCCACTCCATAAATATATATGGGGAGGTACAAGCTCCAACTCGGTTTTACAGTGAAAACGGCAGGCAC